>NC_092350.1:26506112-26861341 GCF_963676685.1 Mytilus edulis | reverse complement strand
TGGATAGAAACAATTCAGTGCCTGTGCCAGCAACACAGAAAATTAACAAAAGTAAACACAAAAGAAAGAAAGAAAAAAAACCAAATAATACAATTGTTATAAAAGATAATGATTATCCTCTTTTGTTTTTATAAAATCGAGCTAGCCAGAATGGATCAGAATATTGAGAAAACAAGACTTACTACTGCATACGAAAAGGTTCTATAAATAGAAAAGTGGGGTTATAATATATTAATAATGACAATGATCTTCTTGGTACAGTTTTACGAAGATATACTTTGACAAGGAAGCAAGACAATAAGTTATTACAAAAATAACATAGTTAATTACCGACTCCAGCTGCTGCTATTAATGCTATTCTGTGATTATAAATAAAACCCTGTATCTTTGTCGATGCCATTCTTCAGTTATCTCCCTTTTAATATTTACAGCGTACTATTTAATAACCTTTCCGTTTGGTTGCATTTTTGTGTATTTTTCTTCATTTTTTTACCCAATTATACATTTTGATAAGCCGTTCGTTTGTTTCCGATAGTAGGAGGGGGTGGGGGCAATGGAATAAATAGTCTGGTCCCGTTTTATATTAAAATAGATAAGGCAGCAACCATTTGATTTTCGAGGGGGGAGGGGGGGGGGGGCTATGGCGAAAAACAATCTATTTTTTTCGCGACAAGTCGAAAACAATTTTTTTCTTTCAATTTTAGCATTACATATAGTGGCAGGTGAGGGTGAAACAAACAATTTTTTTTTCTCAGAATCAAAAACAAATTATTTTTTCTCTCCAAAAACTGGAAACAAACTTTTTTTTCCAAAAAAAAAACATAGCCCCCCCACCCCCCCCCACCCCCCCCCCCCCCCCCCCGTAAATCAAATGGTTGCTGCCTAAGCCTGGCTTTACCTTATCACAAGACAATAAATGTTTTAGAGTAGTACATGTAGTATAGCCCCAAAGTTGGCAAACTCAGTGCCCAGCCCTGTTTTCCAAATGCTTTTCTCCAAAATCCTGTATTGATTCGACTTTAATCATCTTAAGTTTTTAAGAAATTCATCCAATCTTTGTTCAATGTTCCATCCTAAAAGGATGTTTTTAGGGTGTGGTGGTTCAGTGGGGTTTTAAAACATGGTTAAAATTATATTATCAGCAGATGGAAAAAGAAAAAAATGGGTATTTCTAGGACAAAATGTCCAAACCAATTACATTAGAATATTATGTTAAAACGGAGATGTTGGCTAAACTAATCCCTTGATAAAAAATCAAAACTGATATAATAATAAAAGAAGCAGTTATAGTTCCAGGGGCGTAGCCAGGATAACAAAAAAAAATGAGGTATAATTTTATCAAAATTATTGAAATACTCTTCTAGAGAGGGTGCAATATAGATATCTTGCCAAGCGTGGCGAGAAATATTTTGTGGTAAAATAAGCGAGAAATTAAAGTTTCAAGCTAAAACCGCATAAATCCACCCCTGACAATCTACAATCACCATAATTAACAAGAAATCTGTGTACTTCTATTCATTGCCTCGACAGTGGCTCACCTGACCAATATCATATTTGAAAACAAAAATTTCTAATTTTGCCAGCGATTTTTAATTGTCTTTTCATAAAAAAAAATGTATTATTATTTTTTGGTGTTTTCTGAAGTCGTGCCAAACTTTTTATATACATTTTGTTTAGCGCAAAAATCACTAAAATCAGAATGAGATCCTTACGAACATGTGTGTATTTTCATGGGATACTATATGTGAGACTTTATGTAAAACGGTAGTACGGGTTGGGGCCTTGACCATTTATGCATGCTTCGGCAAACTTTACAGGTTGCAAGTGAGAAACATATATTGATTGATACAGAGATATAATAATGATACAAATTAATAAACTAACCTTTCGCTTGAACCAGTATTTCTATCTTTCATTAGGAAAGAATCAAACCTGGACTGTTTTCTTGGCCGTGGACATGATGAAATAACCAACCCAACCGATGGTAGGTCAATTTCACCTACTTCGTGTAAAAGTGGGGTAGGGATGTTTTTGAACTTCGATTATCAAAGAAATTGTTTATAAAATCCGCAACTACACTGTCACAATTGTTTCACTTAAACTGCTAAAAGCCTAAGATATTTGTCATCAAACGCAGTACCTCGTTTGTTATCATTGATATGGTTATATTTATAAATTAGCTGTTTACAAAACTTTTGTATTTTTGAAATACTAAGGCTTTTCTACCTCAGGAATTATCGTAGCTGTTTTTGGCAAAACGTTTAGGAATTTTGGTCCTAAATGCTCTTCAACTTCGTACTTTATTTGGCCTTTTTAACTTTTGTGGATTCGAGGGTCACTGATGAGTCTTTTATAGACGAAACGCACGTCTGGCGTAAATACAAAATTTAATCCTGGTATCTATGAAGAGTTTATTGGCACCTTTCTTTGAAGAATCATATATTTATAGAACTTATAAATAAACCGTAAGTCAGTTTATTAGTAATCACGTTGATTCTCTTAAACTTACTGTTTTATATTCTTCTTTGAATGTTAAAACAGATACGATGCGACGACATTAGTTTTCGTCGTCTGTTCAGATACTTTACTGAGCTGAGGGCAACCCATGCTTTGCAAATTTTAAGGGGTGCGCACGCCCGCCACGCCCCCGCCTAAATCCGCCCCTGCCTTATCACAAGACAATAAATGTTCTAGATAGTAGTATAGCCCTAAAGTTGGCAAACTCAGTGCCCAGCCCTGTTTTCCAAATTGTTTTCTCCAAAACCCTGTATTGACTCGACTTTAATTATTTGAAGTTTTTAAGAAATTCATCCAATCTTCATTCAATGTTCCATTCTAAAAGGATGTTTTCAGGGTGTGGTGGTTCAGTGGGGTTAACATTTTATTATCAGCAGATGGAAAAAGAAAAAAATGGGTATTTCAATCTAATATGGTCCTTTGTTTTAGGAAAAAATGTCCAAACCAATTACATTAGAATATATATATGTTAAAACGGAGATGTTGGCTAAACTAATCCCTTGATAAAAAATCAAAACTGATATAATAATAAAAGAAGCATGCAATTAGTTCCAGGGGCGTAGCCAGGATTTAAAAAAAAAATTGAGGTATAATTTTATCGGAATTATTGAAATATTCTTCTTGAGAGGGTGCAATATATAGATATCTTGCCAAGCGTGGCGAGAAATATTTTGTGGTAAAATAAGCGAGAAATTAAAGTTTCAAGCTAAAACCGCATAAATCCATCCCTGACAATCTACAATCACCATAATTAACAAGAAATCTGTGTACTTCTATTCATTGCCTCGACAGTGGCTCACCTGACCAATATCATATTTGAAAACAAAAATTTTTAATTTTGCCAGCGATTTTTAATTGTCTTTTCGTAAAAAAAAATGTTTTATTTTTTGGTGTTTTCTGAAGTTCTTGAAAACAATTTTGATTACATACAAAATTTCACACCTTTTTAGGGGAAAATTTCGTTATTGAAGGCATGAAATATACATGATAGACGGTCTGGTATAGCATAAAGATGCAAACCACACATATTGTATCCCAGCTGATACTTAATTGCTTTAAACAACAATAGTCTGAGTAGAATATTCGCAGCAGATTACAATTTTGACAGAAAATTAACAAAAAAATATATTATATAATTGATTTTAAAGTAAATTTCGCCACCTTAATCTTCAATTACGAATCATCAAAGAAAGCATTACAATTGCTGTAAACAAATCCTTTAATTTATTTGGATAAAAATAAATCCATTATTTTGTCGAGTAATATAAAACAGTGAATTGTTTCCCAAGTAGAGTAATAACAGAGAATTGCTCTTGTTTAGAATTTTCCATAAAGTTTCAGATTGATAATGTGCCTATAGCTTTATCAACATGACAATTTAGACGAGTACCGTCATAACGAACATCAATTGTTTTCCAACACCATAAGAGGTATGGCCAATGTTCCCGGATATTGTTAAAGTCCAAGGCCTAATGGAACATAGTGGAACTTCGATATAAAATGCGTTATTAATATATTAATAGTACCTGAAACAAAAATACGTCCGTGAGATAAACGTTTCCCATGCACTTGAATAAATATGATTTTTTTCTGCACGTTCGCAACCAAAGGTTAAATCCAAAAAAAGTATAAAGTACAATGTATGTATTAATATATATTTGTAAAATATATAATATATAAAGTGGAGAAAGATGTTTTTTCTTACTTGCATACATAAATTCAAATGTCTCTATACATTGCCGCAACTTATTTGAATTTTGGAATTTTGGGTCCTTAACGCTCTTCAACTTTGTGCTTGTTTGGCTTTATAACTATTTTGATCTGAGCGTCACTGATGAGTCTTATATAGAAGAAATACGGGTCTGGTGTATTTAATGATAATCTTGGTACCTTTGATAACTATTTATAATTCTGATACAATATCTTAAATAATTTCGATTTTTTTTTATCGAAGGATACGAAAAAGTCCAAATTATATCTTTTATATTTAAATTGATTGTTGCTTCCATAGTGACAAGCGTTTTATGGGGGTTTTTTTCAGTGAAAGAACACATGATCTATCATTGCAACAGGTAAATCCAGAAATATTAATGATTGATACATATATTTATCCTTATTTTTGACGTATCATATGTTCGGATATTTCACCATGAAGATGAGCATCTGGAGAGAAATGACTTAAAATACATTAGACAGTTAATGTGCAGAGAGAGAATAAAAACTTATTGCTGTGCTGAATATTTAATAAAGATATACCAATAGAGATAAAAAAAAAAAAAAAAAAAAAACTTTTGCTGTTTATGTCTTAGCCACATATACTGTTGACACGGTGCTTTGTTCCCACATTGCGTATGGGCTTTATCATTATTAGAGATTATTATGAACTGTTTTGTGTATTTCATCCTTCAATGTTTGTGTTTTTGGACAATATATAAAGTGAAGTTACAAGCTACCAACATACATTAAATTGGGAAGTGCCCATGCAGCTGCAGTAAGAAGAAAATATGTTTCAGAAAAGGAAACATTTGGCGTGTAAACTGCCGGTTCTAAGTCTGAATAAAGGAGTAGGGAAGTCATTTTCTTCTAATTGGTGCAATCATATGGGTTTTTTTGGCACAAATGATACCATGTCATTTTAAAACATGTGGCGCAAACTTAGCATTGGAGAAAAACAGTTGTGGCGCAAAAGGACGCATTTTTGGCACAAACGGATCTCTCCCATGTGGAAAAGCGCCGTCGCATGACACTTTCGTATTCAGGCTCGTTTATTAATTTTTATAATGGTGTTTAATAGCAATTGGTTTTACTTTGGTGTGTGGTTGAAATTAAAACGTTTTTAAAATAAGTTTCCAATGATGCATATTGAGTATCAAATCAATTTTGGTGTGTTTTTATTTAATTATAAAGCAACGAAAATTATAATATTAGTTAAAAGTAAAATCACAACAATACTGAACTCTGAGGAAAATTCAAAACGGAAAGTCCCTAATGAAATGGCAAAATCAAAAGCTCAACCACATCAAACGAATAGAGTAAGTGCTGCTTGTCTGTTAAGTACTCTACTCGAAATTTATCAGTATTAATTTTTTTAGTGGAAATAATGTTTACGAAGGGAAAATGCTAAGAACATGTCTGCCCATGGACTGCTATCTTGCGAAATATAGGACGTTGGAAAATCTTGACTCCCATTAAAAAAATAATCTGAATCGTGTTCTCGCACTTATAAAACACCCATATACTTGATGAGACTGTCGTACAAGGGAGAGATTTAGTGCTATAAAACCAGGTTCAATCTACCATTTTCTACATTTGAAAATGCCTGTACCAAGTCAGGAATATGACAGTTGTTGTCCATTCGTTTGATGTGTTTTGCTTTTTGATTTTGCCATGTGATTAGGGACTTTCAGATTGAATTTTCCTCGGAGTTAAGTATTTTTGTGATTTTACTGTATACATGTACGTCTACAGTTTTCCATCAAGTGTTGTTAAAACATGATCCACCACTATCCTATTTGGTGTGCAAGTATTATGCGAACTCAGACATGTTTTTTTTTAATTTTGCCAATCAAATTCAAAAGGATGCAAAAGCCTCTTCAAGCCAAATGTAAATGAAATAAATCTGAATTACTTTAAACAAAAATTAAAAGTTATTTTATTTGTTTTTGGTAATAAACGGAATATTTGTTTTTAAAATGTAGTAAAAACAGGAAGAAATCAAAATGACAAATGTGAAAAGCTGTCAACTTGAAGAGCTGTTTATACGTTCATCGAGTATCTCTACGGATGTGAAACAAGGAAATAAATAAGTCAAAGTCTTAGTATTGTATTATATGTTTAGCACCACTTGTAATGGTACCACTTATTCAATATGTTCAAAGAGTGAAGTTTTTTTTATATATATACATGTACACGTGTTTCAAATGAGAGTATTACATTTGGACCTTGTAGAACTAGTAACTCTATGATTCCACCGTCAGGGTAAAATTTGAGAAAACTAATTAATTCGTTATTTATTTCATCGTCATGATACGACCGTTATATGTATTGGTTCTAACATTCGAAATACTTTACAGGTCTGCCTCAATAATTAAACGAAAAAATAGATTTAAACCGTGTGAGTTCGATCATAGATGCGCATGTAAAAGAGACCAGAGTTCATCGCTTTACGTTGCAGATTGTTCAAGACTAAATATGACACGAATACAAAGGTTTCCAAACGTACTTTTAAAACTATCTTTACGAATGAATAGCTTGGAGGTGATTAAAGATGGAATATTTTCGGAAAACACACTTCTAACATCGTTGGATCTTTCATTCAATAACATTAACTCAATTTCATCATCTTCTTTCATCGGATTAGAAAAGTTAAAAGAACTCGACCTTCAACATAACAATTTGAGAAAGATTAGTTTTACGCACCAATGGTTGGCTCGTTTTAAAAGCTTAGTTTATTTGAATTTGAAGGAAAACTTTTATGATGAATATCAGCCTGATATATCATCTTTAGTGCGATTGGAAACTTTGAAAATGGATTTTGTGCATAACAAAACAGCAATACTGAGTAAACAGTTTAAAAAACTCAAACGCCTGAAGCTTCTGGATTTTTCTGGGTTTACAGGACATTGTTCAGTACCAGTTTTGACACCCAACACATTTCAGAATGTACCATACGTTCGACATTTAAATTTATCTATGTGCAAAATAAAATCCTTACAGATAAAGACTTTTCATGTAATGAAAAATATTGCCTCTCTCGATTTATCAGGAAATACATGCTTGAAATTTCAGGTGTTGGAAAATGTAACAGCCGACCTTCAGTTTTCCGCAATCAAAATTTTGAAAGTCAACAAAATCCATAAAGTCTTTGATATGAATACATATTTGCATACTAACCATATAAAGCATTTGAAAAACACATCCATCCTAGAGCTTCATATGGACAGCAACCGTCTACAACAAATAGAACCTGGTGCTTTGAGATTTCTTCCCACAACATTGATCCATCTATCAGTAAGAGACAACATGTTTTCCTTAGGACCATACGTGAATGACTTGTTGGCTTTATCAGTAAAAACTGTAGATGTATCCGGCATGAATTCATTCCACAAGGAAGATAGTAACCCAGAAAAGTGCAACTTAGACCTTGTGTGTACTTGGCACACTGATGTTAGACTTGACGAATATTTGGATCCTCAATTTAAACATGTGTGGTTTCGAGGTGGAACAACTGAACAAGGTGGTTTTGGAAGAACGTTAATACCCATACCCTACAACCTTACAAAATTGAATTACCGTTCTTGTGGCTCCCAATATAACATAACGGAAGTAGAGCTATCTAATAATAAACTAGAAAGTGTTGATTTGAGCAACAACCTTTTGACACGTTGGATTGGCCCATTGAGAAATGTAAAGAAATTGAGATACTTAGATCTTTCTTCGAATATGTGCTCCTATCTTTCGACGTTCTTCTTCGGTCCAGATTTCATTGTATTAGAGAAGTTGTCAATGAGTAATAATTTACTGGGACTTATCTTACCATCTGATATCGATGGAAACACATTCCAACACTTGTTAAATGTAATAAAACTTGATTTATCTCAAAACAGAATATCCAATTTACCTCACCAGATTTTTAAATCTCAAATAAAAATGGAATTTTTAGATCTAAGTGACAATTTTATCGAAAATATTGACTTTCAATTATCACATTTGATAAAACTGTCATACTTAAATTTAAGAAATAACTTAATAACATTTATCAATAATCAAGCGATTATCCAGATTAATTCCTTAGTTGACAAGAGAAAAAACCTTACTATCAATCTGTCGAGGAACAAACTGATTTGTACATGTGAATCTCAAAAATTTATAGATTGGATGGGAAGTACAAGTGTACACATTGTTAATAAAACTCATTACTTTTGTCAATTATCAACTGGAAAACGTGTTCAGATGAAACATATTCCAGAACTATTCACAACATTGGAAAAGGAATGTACATCCTATGTGATTCTCACTTCCGGACTACTTGTTTCGCTTTCATTGTTTATAATTGTTCTTATCATGGGTGTTTGTTACCGATTTCGATGGAAGCTGAGATACTGTTACTACATGGTGAAAATTAGATCTCGAAGTAAGATACCACAAATTGACGAAGATGAAAATGAATATATGTATGACGTCTTTGTGTCTTATGCAGATGACGATCGATCGTTTGTTCATACACAATTACTTCAAACACTGGAAAAAGAAAATGGCATTCGCCTATGCTTACATAAGAGAAACTTTTTACCAGGAAATGACATCGCGACTAACATTACTTCCGCTATTCACAATAGTCATAAAACTGTTGTCATTATGACTTACCATTACCTGAAGTCGTACTGGTGTATGTTTGAGTTTAATATGGCGAGAATGGAGAGTATTTACGAACGCAATAACGAAAATGTACTGTTCCTTGTGGTTTTTGAGCAAATATCTGCTCGTGATTTTCCTTTGCATATTTTAGAAGTCGTCCAATCCCAATCGTACATAGAATTCCCAAACGACGAGCAAGGGGATGTAGTATTTTGGCGGCAACTTGTTACAGCACTTAAATAACATTGAGGCAAAACATTTTAATATACAAGATTGTATTTTCATTTGATCATGCTGACTGATAATCCTTTTTCAGCGGAGTCGAGTGATATTAAAAAATATCGCTAGAAACTAAGGGGTCACGTGGCGTTGTCATTGAAATTGACATATAATTGACAACATAACCTGAGGTAAAATAGCGATAAACATATTATCATTGGTCATTTCAACTCGTAACGGCTCATGCAAGAAAATCAATCTCAGTTAGATGGTCAACGATAATCTATAATTCCTTCAAAGGTGAACGCAGTTTTTTATGCATACACGAATAATAAGGCCTAATCTTTGAGTTACTTTTGTACAAAAATATTGTATATATAGTTATTATTTAAGCAGCAAAATGTAATGTGCAACAGGCTTCAACACGTTTTTGTCTAAATTCGATATCACCTGGATAGGTGCACGCCCGATGAATCTAGTTTGTCTAGCAACATATTAGTTTTTAGATATTTGTAACAGTTCTTAAAACGTTTGTTAAAATTACATTGTTTGACAATTTATATATATGCATATACAACATCAAGTCCTTCGTCCATTGTTTCATTATTACTGTTGATCAAATTTGAAGAAAAAAAGTATGCATATACTCATGTAATTTTAACACACGGTTGTTTTTCAAAGAGAGAGAAAAAGACAAAAATACATCCACACTCTACTATTTATCAAAAAGCGATGGGAATTTATTGCTCCCCTGATATATATATGTGCATAATAGCTGATACTGAATACGAGTAACGTTAACAGCAATAGTTAATAAAGTAATGAAAACAACAAATGGTTTTTTAAAACAACTAAAAAAAATGTCATTTGATTAAATTTTGTGTTGAAACAGAAAGCTTCAAACCTCTGTACAACGAATTACCCATAGCAATCCTGATACTAATATGTTCAACAAAATGATTTGTCTTTTCCTATTGTGAATTTTACTTTCCTTGACGATGATTTTCCGTATGGTCCTTTTAAGGGAGTGTAAATGCCTCAGTTTGTCCGATATTTGCGTTTTGCGGTGGTGTCCTGGGTTTCAATGACTTTGATTTCTTCATTTATCAAAACTTTAATAGCACGAATGAATATTCCATAAATGAATGAATACTATATATATGTTAATTACAAACATAGAAATTCACCAACAGGAATATATTAACAAGTTGTATATAAAGCGCTTATATTATTGATAAAGCTATAAAAAAAAGAGTGGGAACTAATGTCATGCTATAATATGCAAATTTCCAACTTTTCTATTGTTTTTTAGATACTGCGTCTGATTTTTAGGGTGATAAATTTTGAAGCAATATCATTATGTATTTATATTTTTTCTTCATTCTGCGAAGGAAGTCAGTGTTTGTAGAAATAACACACAATAATGTTTCCATGTACGGTTAATAAAGTAAAACTCTTCTATTCATTGATAAAAGATTGTAGAATAAAATGATTGAATACGTGTAGAGTGTGAACATCGAGCTTGTTTTCAGTAGCTGCAAGCCTTCTTTAAAGAATACATTTGTACAATCACTACTTCAGACCCGGCAAGAATGAACGCACAAATAATTAGATCATATTTTAAACAAATTATTGTCTCCGAATAGCTGTTACTTGGTCAATAAGTAAGATATTTAGTAATTTTGGTTTCAAATGAAAGCTTCGTACATGACATTTCTAAATAACCCTTGTTGAAATTCTAATTACTGTGTCCTTTTGGTCTATTGTGGAGAGTTGTCTAAGTGACAATCATACCACATCTCCTTTTTTTATATTTTGAATAAGAGAGAAAAGAGGGACGAAAGATACCAAAGGGACAGTCAAACTCATAAATCTAAAAAAAAAAAAACTGACAACGCCATGGCTAAAAATGAAAAAGACAAACAGAAAAACAATAGTACACATGACACAACATAGAAAACTAAAGAATAAACAACACGAACCCCACCAAAAACTAGGGGTGATCTCAGGTGCTCCGGAAGGGTAAGCAGATCCTGCTCCACATGCGGCACCCGTCGTGTTGCTTATGTGATTACAAATCCGGTAAATAGTCTAATTCGGTAGGTCAAAATATATGAAACTATAAAAGGAGGGCACATTTACTTGTTTTGTACCACCAAACTTCCGGGTACTAGGGTGCTCTTAAATTCAATTGAAGACATGTTGATTTTATTAGGACAAGTTATAATAAGATATATATATATAAAGTACTGACATGAATGACCCAACTGAAGACAAAATATCCATGTATGCTAAACTGTACAGAATTTAACATTGAAACGAAAAGAGTTTTGCAATAGTGGTTTTATTCATTGAAAGGTATGCTTATGTATTTGAGTGCCAATTGGTCGTATTTGTTTTTAGTAATCTTGTTACACTAGTTTATTATGTAACAATTTTGTTGGTTTCATTTTACGATATAACGTGGTATTTCAACCTTCTTTTTGTCATACAGCATGCATACACTTAATAGATATAGGAAGATGTGGTGTGAGTGCCAATGAGACAAACCTCTATCTAAATAACAATTTATAAAAAGGAAACCATTTAAGGTCAATGTACGGCCTTCAACACGGAGCCTTGGCTCACACCGAACAACAAGCTATAAAGGGCCCAAAATTACTAGTGTAAAACCATGCAAACGGGAAAACCAACGGTCTAATCTATATAAAATTTAAAAAAACGAGAAACGAGAAACACGTATAAATTACATAAACAAACGACAAATACTGTACATCAGATTCCTGACTTAGGACAGGTGCAAACATTTGCAGCGGGATTAAACGTTTTAATGGATCCAAACCTTCTCCCTTTTTCTGAAACAATAGCATAACATCACAACATAGAAACACACACTTTACTTAAGACTTGAACATGAAGTTTAAGTTTTTGCATTAATCCAGACTGCAAACATGAAGTCACATAGTGATTTTTTGTGGATTTTTTATTTGCAATGTGTGCTTGTTTTATTTATTGTATCACTTACCTTCCAGGGTATATATATTTTTATTCTTGAATATGTTATTTTCTTGTAACATACATCATATGCTTGTAATTGTTGATAATTTTATTTATCCTTAGCAAGAACTGAGTTTCTATAAGGATAGGCCTACACTGTTTGTTTGTCAGTCCATTCAAATAAAAGTTCGTGAACCTTTTTTAAGTCAGAAATGTTTCCTTTTTTGCTGAAATTGTAAAAATATAGATTTTTGGTTACATTCATTCTTTTTCGTTTTCATGATTTACTGGTCAATGTGTATAAATCAAGTATTGTGTTTACTATTCAACTTGTACCATTATATAATTGTAAAGTAAAAAATATTGCGTTTTGTGACTTCCTATACCTTTGGAGATCGACCTCACTTTAGGCCAAATGTCTGTCAGTTTTGTGGATTTGAAAGACAAACTAACTTTCGACTTAGGTCAAAATGATTGATAGAATTTGCTGTTTTTCAATTGAAGGATATTGATTATGCTTTATGCTTTATAAATTTCCTGTTTACAAAACTTTGAATTTTTCAAAAACTGGGGATGTCCTTGTCCCAAGCATAGATAACCTTAGCCGTATTAGGCACCACTTTTTGAATTTTTTTATCCTCAACTCTCTTCAACTTTGTACTCGATTGACTTTATAACTATGTTGATATGTGCGTCACTGATGAGTCTTTTGTAGACGAAACGCGCGTCTAGCGGACTAAATTATAATCCTGGTTCCTTTGATAACTATTTAGAGTTTCACGGATATTTTTAATTCCAGCTGGGATACAAGATTAAAAAAATCATAACACTAAGTGGAATTTCATATTACAGCAGATTATCATTTATAATATACAATAGAAACAATTTAGTCTGCGTCATATTTTGACTTACATCTAGAAATTGACAATGCGGATCGGTAAAACACTTTACGACAAAAGAGATGATTTCAGTTTTCCATTTATGAACTTTTCATTTCTATGTATCAACATTCCAGCAGCACCTGCAAACGGAGTATATATTTCAATTGATACGATATTACCGAGCTTGTATTTTCTATCATGATTTCCTTAATAGAGGGTTGCTGCACAAAGGGAAGCTATTAAACCAAGAGATCTAAATGGTGAAGTTGAAATCATCCCTTCGTAAATTTTACGGATGCCATCACGAGATGGTTGACCGTTATGGAATATCCGTATCACATATGATATTGGATATATTTATCATGTAGTAACTATAATCCCGTTCCCTATCAATCAATGTAACCTAAAGACTATTTACCGGATTTGTAATAACATGATCGACACGACGGGTGCAATATGTGGAACTAGAATTGCTTACCCTTCCGGAGCACCGGATATAATTGCCAGTTTTTTGTTGGGTTCGTGTTGCTTAGTCTTTAATTTTCTATGTTGTGTACTATTTTTTTGTCTGTTTTTTTCTTTTTTAGCCATGGCGTTCTTAGTTAATTTTCGATCTATCAGTTTGAATGTCCATCTGGTATCATCCGCCCCTCTTTTATTTACAAAATACTAAAAATGTACTTCACACAATGATACTATATCCGCGTGAGTTACTTGTACCACTTGCAAAATGTGTCTTTCATTTCATTCTGTACGCTATAGACCGCAGTTTAAACACGCATAAGAGCTATAGTTCAAGAGATTTTAAGAATTAAAAAAAACAAACAAACATTTTTGTTTATATTCACGTTTAGTATATTGCAATACCTATACATGCATTATATATCTCACAGTTCGTATGCGCTACTAGGGTTTTCTAAGACAATTTCCCTGATAGCGAGTTGTTGCTTAATTTTTTTTATAAAATTTGAATTTGACGGACAATTGTAAACTTTTGATAGGTTTCTTTTCGTTTCTTGCAATGAAGCAGGGTTTTTTTTTCTAGTTTTGAATGGGTTTTTTTTTTAAATTCTTCGCCTTTCGTTTAAATCATTGTAGACAAAGACATGAACAGTAAAAAAATCCTTATTTAATAAAAAAAATAATTTAAATTTGATGTGTACAAAATCCTAAAAAAAAAATTGACCAATACATTTGTTTGACTGTTTGATACAACCGATTTTGCACTTTATTTTTAGTGAATACACATATCAGTAACATGTCATCCAACCATACGTATCCAGGAAACGGTATGAGATAGTACATTATCCCCCAACGTTATCGAATATATCAATGAAGAGCTAACACGACAGTGCTGTTTCGCCGATAGGAAATATATCTTATCTGGTTACTCCCACTACCCACCCCCCAACCCGGAAAAAAAAGAAAAAGTTAAAAAAAATCATTCTACTTTAGACAAAGATTTTGGTAAAAATTGAAGAAGCTTGGATATCCAAATGAAGCTATGTTTACATTTTCCTTAGAACTTGGATGAATTTGGCTATTTGTAAGTCCTTTTTGGGTTCATATATAGCCCTTTAACTGTTTTGGCTGTTATATATCATTGGCTTACGAACACACGGCTTTGAGTGAGATTTATTGAGTGTTGTTTACATTTTGTTCATTACAATTATCTAAAACAATGATTTTCCCATTCTGAATAAAAGTGTAACATATGATTTTAATATTCCATGTAGCTATCATAACATATATACTGCCTGCGTTATTATATACGTTTCTGTGACGACAAGTAAACTAATAGCTTATCTTTTTTAAACAGATATACTTTAAAGCTGATTCGTTACTTTATTTGTGAATAAACAATTTCAGTATATAAAATCAATAGTAGAAAGCACAGAAACTATTATTTCAATTAGCCACTTGGAACACTAACATGTTCATAGGAAAGTGTTCTGATGACTTCAAATAATGACAGTTAATTCCTGCTATTCGACCATTAAAAAAAAATAATAATTACTATTATTTATGAGCTCGATGTTCGTGAGGTTGAATTATGGAGTGCCTTGATTGGAAGAACCATGTAAACATCCTCTTATTTAAAGGTCGTATGTTTTTGTTTAGTTAAAAAAAATATTTATATGTTGATATACAGAGAATAGATTGTACCAGTGCGTTTTTTGGTTAATTTAAAAGTATATTATACTGAACAAAATGTTCACATATCAATTAAAAAAAATGTGGTATGAATGATTATGATACAACTCTCCAACCAGGTCACAATGAATACCATGTTAATGATTATAGGTCAAAGTGCGGCATTATACACGGTGCCTCGGCTCACACCGAAAAGCGAAATATAAAGGGTCAAAAATGACTAGTGTCAAACACTTAAAACAACAAAAACCAACAGTCTAGTCTAAATAAGTTTATAGTTTATAGTTTACAGTATTAAAGAAAACTCAGCCGCAGAAGACTGGGTAACAGGAGCAACAAGAACAAAAACACATATGAATCACACCAACAAACGACAACCACTCAACAGCAGGATCCGGACTAAGGACAGGTGCACAAAATGCACCGGGTTTTAACGCTTAAACAGGCGCCAACCTTTACCCTAACCTCATACAGCAGTTAAACATTACCCCATAAAAAGACACAATATAAACATGATAAAATATTATTTTAAATGGCTTAACTCGATCAAAAAGACATTAAAACACAAACAAGTAAACATACACTGAACCAATCAGTTTTGATCTATGACACAATAGAAAAACAAAATTAAAACGTAGGTCCCTATATGATATATACATGCATGTAGACGTAATACATGTACATCAACCGTTTGTTTTCTAAATTTTAAACCTATCCAACAGTTTATCTTTTATAAAATATTCTACTAACATACACACACACACACACACATACAAATACAAACATATAGATACAAATATGTTTTGATAAACATTCTCATTTTATATGCAAATGTATGGTTACGCCTCAATCAAGTCAAGTTAAACAACTTTGAACAGATTTACGAAGACTTTGAAATTTCTTAGAGTGTTCAAAAGTAAAATAACAAAAAAATACCGAATTCAAGTCTGTAATCACATGGCTAAATCAAAATTTCAAGCACATTAAATGAATGGATAACGACGATGGATAACAAGTCTATTCCTGACTTGGTGCATAATGAGAGTTTAATGATAAAGACAAGTGAGCATTTTTCTCTATGACAATTTACTGAGGCATGGGGCCTCGTTATATTAGTTTTCTATGTATTTGAACAACTGTATCATTTGCATGTCACGCTGAAGTTGCGAGTTCGAATCTCACACGTAGCAGCTTTGTTCGACTCTTTTTTTAGTTTACTAGGTTTGTACTTTTTTAGCGGAGGTCTATGGTGGTCCTTAGGTCTCTCTAGGCACTTCGTCTTCCTACATCCACAAAGCTGACTGCCACGAAATATCTCAATAGTGCTGAAAGAGGCGTTAAACACCAATCAATCAATCAATCTAATAATAAAACAAATGACTGCTTCAAAAAATTTGATAAATGCCAAATATCATTTATCTGATTTCTTTAATGACTTTAGATTATGAATACATTTGTAAAATTATACTACTTTGCATTCAATTTATGTAGTGCTTAATTAATTAAGCTGCACAATATTATGCAACGAAATTTCCTGTACAACAAATTGACTTACAACAACATTTTCTTTTTTGTAGGAAGTAAAGAAGGAATGTGCATTTATAAAACGCAGTAAAAGCAGGAACAAATTATTATTAAAAATTTATATATGCAGTCATAAGGTTTTTGATATTTTTCTTTACGTTATTGATTGATGTTAAATCAATGACAAGGAAATAACGAAGTAAAAGTAAAAGTATTGTATCACAATCTTAATATCACGTGTAGTCATAACTCATATTCCATATTTTCAAAGAGTTGACATTTGAATACATATTTGTTTAAGAGGGAAGCATTTGAATTGGAGATTGAAGTAAAGTTCTGGTATTTCTATGTGATATTCCCGTCACTTAATCTTCACGAAAATCAACGTTGAGAAATCTAGTTAATACGATTTATATTGAATAGCCATGATACGGTTGTTATATTTACTATTTCTTACATTCGGAACACATTGTAGTTCAGTTTCAACAATTGCAATGTATACATTATTTAAACCTTGCGAGTTCTATCAGAGATGTCAGTGTGAAAGAGACCAGGGATCATCTCTTTACCTTGCAGATTGTTCAGGACTCAATATGACACAAATACTGAAGTTTCCGAATACAATTGTGAAACTTACACTGCGAATGAATAGTTTGGAGATGATTAACGATGGTATCTTTTTTGATAACAGACTTTTGCGATCGTTGGATCTTTCTTTCAATAGAATAAACACACTTTCGCCATCATCTTTTATCGGGTTAGAACAGTTAAAAGAACTCGACCTCCAATATAACAACCTGAGTGAGATTAGTTTTACACATCAATGGAGCGTCAAGTTACAAAACTTGGTCTCTCTAAATTTGAAAGGAAATTTTTATGAAGAATATCAACCAGACATACCATTTTTGGTTCGATTGGAAAATTTGAAAATGGATTTTGTGTTCAACAAAACAGCAATACTGAGTAAACAGTTTAAAAATCTCAAACACCTGAAGCTTCTGGATTTTTCTGGATTAACAGGACATTGTTCAGTGCCATTTTTAACACCACATACATTCCAAAATGTACCACACGTTCGAAATATCAGTTTAGCTAAGTGCAAATTAAGATCCTTGCAGAGAGGAGCTTTTAATATAATGAAAAATATTACCTTCCTTGATTTATCAGAAAATAAATGCCTAAAATTTCAAGTGTTAGAAAACGTAACAGCCGACCTTCAGTTTTCCGCAATCAAAATTTTAAAAGTCAACAAAATCCATAAAGTTTTCGACATGAATACATATTTGCAGACCACCCATATAATGCATTTGCATAACACATCAATCCAAGAGCTTCATATGGACAGTAACCGTCTTCAGCAAGTAGAACGTGGTGCTATGAAGTTTCTCCCCAGGACATTGATCTATTTATCAGTAAAAGACAACATGTTTTCCCTAGGACATTACATGTTCGACTTACATTGGTTGTCATTAGAAACTGTAGATGCATCCGGTATGTTTTCATTTCACACGGAAGATCAACACGCTGAAAAATGCAATTTAGATCTTGTGTGTACTTGGCACACTGATGAAAGCTATAATGTTTTTAATGATTCGAAATCTAAACAAATGTTTTTTGAACAGGATCAATTTGGTTTTATGCCCATACCCATACCTTGGAATCTTAAGACATTAATTTTAAGGTCTAGTGGATCAAAATATAACATACCGGAAATAAACTTATCAAGTAATAAGTTAGAAAGGGTTGACCTGAGTGACAATATTTTGACACGTTGGATTGGCCCCTTAAGAAATTTAAAGAATTTGAGATACCTAGATCTATCTTCAAATATGTGCTCGAACGTGTCAACATTTTTCTTCGGTCCAGACTTCAACATGTTGAAAGAGCTGTTATTAAGAAATAATCTACTAGGACTGGCTTTACCATCTGATAGTCATGGAAACACATTCCAACACTTGCTTAATTTAATGACACTTGATTTATCTCAAAACAGAATATCAAAAATACCTAAACTGATTTTTAAGTCTCAAAGAAAAATGGAATTTCTGGACCTTAGTGACAATTTTATCGAAAATATTGACTTTCAATTATCACATTTGATAAAGCTGTCATACTTAGATTTAAGAAATAACTTTATAACATTTCTCGATAGCCATACTATTGTCGAGATTAATTCTCTAGTTGACAAGGGGAACAACCTGTTTATATATATGTTTGAGAACAAACTGGTATGCACATGCAATTCCAAAAGTTTTATAGATTGGATGGGAAGTACAAGTGTACATATTGTTGATAAAAATCATTACTTCTGTCAATTATCAACAGGAAAACGTGTTCTCATGGAAAATGTTCCCGAACTCTACAAAAAATTGGAAAAAGATTGTACATCTTATGAAGTTCTTACTTATGGCCTAGTTGTAACAATTCTACTTTTTATAATAGTAATGATCATGGGTATTTGCTACCGATTTCGATGGAAGCTAAGGTATTTGTATTATATGGTGAAAATAAGATCTCGAAGTAAAATACCACAAATCGACAAAGATACAAATGAATATATGTATGACGCCTTCGTGTCTTATGCAGACGAAGATCAATCATTTGTTCACACACAGTTACTTCAAACACTGGAAAAAGACAATGATATTCGCCTATGCTTACATAAGAGAAACTTTTTACCCGGAAATGATATAGCAACTAACATTACTTCCGCTATTCACAATAGTCGAAAAACTGTTGTCATTATGACTTACCATTACCTGAAATCGTACTGGTGTATGTTTGAGTTTAATATGGCGAGAATGGAGAGTATTTACGAACGCAATAACGAAAATGTACTTTTCCTTGTGGTCTTTGAGCAAATATCTGCTTGTGATTTTCCTTTGCAAATCTTAGAGGTTGTTCAATCCCAATCGTACATAGAATTCCCAAACGACGAGCAAGGGGATGTAGTATTTTGGCAACAGCTTGTTACGGCATTAGAATAACATTGTACCGAAACATTTCAAAATATTGTAAAAAAGTGAAAAAGCGAAAGATCCTCCACCTTCTTTCGGAGAGAAACAGGTACAGAAATTATCTCACATCTAAATTCCACGCATAGACTAACGCGAACAGAGTAGAAAATGTATTTTACATTTTTTAGTGACAGCAATATTTAATTAACATTTGAACAGTTTGTTGATACTGAAAATATTTTGTAAATGATAAATAAAAACCAATCATTTGATTTGATTTGTTGTAGTTGCAAATTGTGACCGTTGGGATTAACCCTAATAGTTTTGGTTGCCAATCTTAAGACCCTTGTTAATGCAAAAAAAAACACTTGTATATATGCTCCTATTAGTTTATTTATAAGCTTCCACAGTTCTTCAGACATAGTTTTTGAAAATACTTTATTATATTTCTTGTACATGTTTAATCACTACCAACAAAAAACAATAGCGTCGTTCGGTATCAAAAGAGGGATTTGTGAAACCTGGGGCCGGTAACAAGAAGCATTATTATGTCTTACGAACGCCTAAAGGGCGTCTTTAGATTTAATTTTGTTATAATAAAACATCCATGTAAACACGCATCCCACATTGCATGATAGGACCCGACACTACAAATTTCGTGTTTCGGCAGTTAAGTTTGGGATGGTCATTTTAAGATGCATTATTATAATATAATAAAATATGAAAAGTATTCATGCTTATATTGATATATTTATATTTTAATTCTTCTTCAATATATCTAGTTATCATGACAGATCTGCCATCATCAGGGGTCCAACTGTCAATTTTATGTTAAAGTCTTTAACTTTGATGTACTAAGCATATCTGCAATAGTTGCGTATAACAAACATAAAAGTATCGGAGATATGCTTAGTAGATCAAAGCTAATAAGTGAAGACAAGGGGAACAACCTGTCTATATATATGTTTGAGAACAAACTGGTATGCAAATGAATATATGTATGACGCCTTCGTGTCTTATGCAGACGAAGATCAATCATTTGTTCACACACAGTTACTTCAAACACTGGAAAAAGAAAATGATATTCGCCTATGTTTATATAAGAGAAACTTTTTACCCGGAAATGATATAGGAACTAACATTACTTCCGCTATTCACAATAGTCGAAAAACTGTTGTCATTATGACTTACCATTACCTGAAATCGTACTAGTGTATGTTTGAGTTTAATATGGCGAGAATGGAGAGTATTTACGAACGCAATAACCATGATAACGAAAATGTACTTTTTCTTGTGGTCTTTGAGCAAATATCTGCTTGTGATTTTCCTTTGCAAATCTTAGAGGTTGTTCAATCCCAATCGTACATAGCACTTCCAAACGACGAGCAAGGGGATGTAGTATTTTGGCAACAGCTTGTTATGGCATAAGAATAACATTGTACCGAAACATTTCAAAATAATGTAAAAAAGTGAAAAAGCGTACGATCCTCCACCTTCTTTCGGAGAGAAACAGGTACAGAAAATTATCTCACATCTAAATTCCACGCATAGACTAACGCGAACAGAGTAGAAAAAGTATTTTACATTTTTTAGTGACAGCAATATTTAATTAACATTTGAACAGTTTGTTGATACTGAAAATATTTTGTAAATGATAAATAAAAACCAATCATTTGATTTGATTTGTTGTAGTTGTGAATTGTGACCGTTGGGATTAACCCTAATAGTTTTGGTTGCCAATCTTAAGACCATTGTTAATGCAAAAAAAAAAACACTTTTATATATTCTCCTATTAGTTTATTTATAAGCTTCCACAGTTCTTCAGACATAGTTCTTAAAAATACTTTATTATATTTCTTGTACAGGTTTAATCACTACCAACAAAAAACAATAGCGTCGTTCGGTATCAAAAGAGGGATTTGTGAAACCTGGGTCCGGTAACAAGAAGCATTATTATGTCTTACGAACGCCTAAAGGGCGTCTTAAGATTTAATTTTGTTATGATAAAACACCCATGCAAACACGCATCCCATATTGCATGATAGGACCCGACACTACTAATTTCGTGTTTCGGCAGTTAAGCTTGGGATGGTCATTTTAAGATGCATTATTATAATATAATAAAATATGAAAAGTATTCATGCTTATATTGATATATTTATATTTTGATTCTTCTTCAATATATCTAGTTATTATGACAGATCTGCCATCATCAGGGGTACAACTGTCAATTTTATGTTAAAGTCTTTAACTTTGATCTTCTAAGCATATCTGCAATAGTTGCGTATAACAAACATAAAAGTATCGGAGATATGCTTAGCAGATCAAAGTTAATACAGAGGACATGGTTTGTAGTAAAATATCAGTAGAATCCTAATTTTATGAAATAGAACCAATTCCTTTTCAATTTTACATGACAACCATGGATTGTTCGTGCCGTAAATTCAAGCAAGGTAATTAAATAATTAAGGAAGTATACGGTTAATTTATAGGAAAAACTTATTTTTCTAATACTACCCCATAAATAAAAAACACAGAAAAGCATAGCTCACTGACCGATAAAATTTACGTCCTGTTGATAATTATGGAGAAAGATCAATAAGGAAACGGATATTTGAACGCGTCTTCTCTTTTAAAACATTTAATCTTGTGAAACTTATTAATATCTATATCAATAGTCTCCATACATGTACTTTAAATCTACAAAAGCGTCATTTGTATGTTTCAACAATCAATACTTTTTATACTACTTTTGAAAAAATAAAACCACGAAAAATTGTTTTATATCTAAAGTCAATCAGTTTATATTTTTGATATTTTCTGATGTTTCGTATTAAAAAGGAAAATCACAAAAATACTGAACTCCGAGGAAAATTTAAAAAGGAAAATCCCTAATCAAATGGCAATATCAAAAGCTCAAAAACATTAAACGAATGGAGGACAACTCTCATATTCCTGACTTGTTACAGGCATTTTCTTATGTAGAAAATTGTGGAATAAACCTGGTTTTATAGCTAGCTTAACCACTCCCTTGTATAACAGTCGCATCAAATTTCATTAGTGTGACTACGATGTGTGAACAAAACAAACAGACAGAAAGATGAAAATGTCAAAAATAGGGATACAGAGTCAATATTGTGTTATAATCTTGTTTACTATAAAAACAAATTAATATGTAACAAAGAATCACAAAAGGGCATATAGACAAATCACATTAGCAAAATACTATTTGTAAAAGTTTGACGCCTTATTGTTCATACGTGGCACCAATTTCAAATGTGTAAAAATATTTATCAGACAATTTATGTCTTATAAAAATCTCTAGTATGTGTGTTGGTAGACTTGGTATGCTCATTGATTTTCAAATCCAAGTGACCAACACAGTAGCCTTATCATATATTATGTTTTGCTTTAAACCAATTGTTGAAAAATGTTAACAAACCATTAGGATTGACAAAAGAAGCTCCTTTTCGATTTCGTCGATTTCCAATTTTGTGATTCTAGAGTTATGACACTTAAGTCATTAAAATTTCAAATTCTTAAACACCTTCTACTACTAGTACTCTCTTTATTCTTTTTAAGCAATGGTGTTGTCATTCATGAGTTGGATGACCGTTTGGTATATTTCGCCTCTCTTTTGCTGTGATACTTTTCCCTGAGATTTAATCACAGGTCTAGAATATATCAATATTTAGCTCCCTTTCATTATTCATGGTCTTTACTTTTGCCATTCTTGATAGTCGAGCAAATGTATGCATAAAAAAGCGAAATATCACCCAATAACTCTAAGATGCTTGTACTGATTTCTTCAAATCTTTAAATGTCACAGAAAAGAGGAGAATGATACAAATATACAGACAAACTCGGATGTTGAAAACAGTCGGACAACGCAAAGGCACAAAACTAAAATAGATCAAATAGTCCAGCAGATAGGTGCAATATATGAAGGAATTGTGCACTTCGTGTTAAAAGCACCAAATTTTACTCAAACATACTTCTATCTATACTCTTCAATTTTAGATATGGAGGCAAGCTGGAAATATAGTTAACTTCCGGTAAAATCCAAAATGGCGGATGCATGTTTAAATTTCAACTTTTCTTAATTCCCTTTCAATTTTTTCAGTTTAAACTAAAAGAACTAATGTTTTACTTGATCTGAATCGTATTAGATGGGTTACAGTGTTGCTGAAGCAGCAATTTGGATGAGTTTGGTTAACTTCCGGTCAAAATTTCATGTCAAAATTCAAGAAAAATGTTGACTTTTAATTTGCAAAAAGTGAGAAGAATGGTGTAATAGAATCAGGTATTTATTTCTTTGGAGATCATAAAAATGCAATTGATATGGTGAACACTACTGTTTCATTATATATTTGAATGAAGATAGACATACACTTCGATAAATCAAGAGTCTAAATAACAATTGAAAGATGAGCTCTTACAGATTTAAACTTATTGAGGCGTCAGATAATCGAAGACCAGGTAGTTCGTCCCAAAATGTTGAAGAGGTTGACTGGACTTTAGTTCATTAATATGCTTTGGAATTTAGTGTGACATCCATTTACTCTGAATTAGTACACCATTTGTATAGGGACCAGCTGGTGACCACATCCGGTTGCAGGAATTTCTCGCTGCATAGAACACTTATTGGTGGCATTCGGCTAGTGTCTGCTCTTTGGTCAGTTTGTTGTCTCTTTGATATATTCCCTATTGCTATTCTCAATGTTAAATGTATAATTTGTCAAAATATGACAGACGAATAGCTGCAATGCCCTACCGTGACCCTCAAAGTGTATCAATATTGGTGCCGGATATGTTACTATGGCTGGAAATCTCGTTAAATACAAAGAACTTCCATGTTTACCGTCTACGACCCATCTGTATACACAATATGATGGCAGGGGTCTTCCACGTACTACGTACAAAAACAATGCCTCATGGCATAAGACCTGCCATCTAAACACAGAACTAAAGAGAACTAAAATAAGATATCAAAAGGATACAGATGATATGTAAAAAAAAGACAATCGGAGCTGGAAACCCACCCGCACAGTCAATGTGTACAAATGATTCAGTACACAACTTTATTAGAGAAGCTCAGTGCTGGGGACCTCATTGTACAAGAAACGATATATTATGTCCAATGTCTTGCTTATCTTTATTGACAGGCATCATAAGTCTCTAGTGAAGATGAGACTTAATAAGGAAGAGACGCACGAATAAGCCATGGAATCGCATTAGCTGACATCATCAGCTACAATGAAGATTCCATAACCAAAGAATATTTAGCACCAGTATTCAAGATGTCAGGTTTTTTCTAGGCGAATAAGGAATCTAGATGTTGACATTGAAGACAGAATTCATAATTCAAGATGAAAGAATAGACTTCTTACATTTTAAAATTATGGGTTGTTTGCCTGTGAGAGAGCTTTCACGTGTTTGACTTGGATGGAGATTTGTCTCAATAGCACTCACACAACTTCTTATATCTAATGCTAGCTTATTTACCTGATATTCAGGAATAAAAACAAGGGAGAGAGAATTAACTTGTTTTCAAAGATAATATAGAACCCTCGTTTCAGAAAACAGGTGATGAAGCCTTTGACTGAAACTAAATGCAGATTTATAAAGCAGTAACAATAATTCGCAGCGAAATGTTTATTGTTACATTTTGGTTTTCTAGTGAACTGTGAGGAAAATTATGTTCCAAAATCTCTTGTAGCTCTTGTTAGTATGTTGTTGTATGGACAATATATAACAACCGACTCTCATAAGCAGGAAACACTAATAATTGCTTGGATATTTATATTTAACAGCTACAAACGAATCCTTAACGTTAACTCTCCAAAGATCCGTCATCATGCATCTAAAGAAACATATGCACTTAGAAATAATGGTTCACTGTCTGACAGAACACATGAAATAAACATGTTGTTAAGTCGGATATCAGCTTGACAAGAAATGGCGAGACTTGCTAAAGAGTTTGAGAAGAGGGGCGAAAGATACCAGAGGGACAGTCATATATCGATTTCTTGATGAAGAGAACACAACTGACCATGAGCAGAAAATAAGAGCTCAAATGTCGTTTATCCATGATGTAGGTTCTGTGGTAGAAGAGATAGGAAATCAATTTCTTGAAGACAGCAACGAACTGCTTGTTCTGTATACCAATTAAAGATATAGCTCCCTCAGCAGTTGTTTATACTATTCGTCGTTCGTTGAATAGAAAAGGGACTTTCCGATTTGATTTTCCTCTGAGTTCAGTATTTTTGTGATTTTACTTTTTAGAACTATTGACAAGATGTAACTATTATAGACAATATAAAGATTGACAGTTCAAGGAGACGTTGTCAAAGGCAAACATGCTAACCACGAAACTGATAGAGCTTCTCACGTGTAGATCAAAACAAAACAGAGCTCATTCATTTTCTGTTAAATAAACAGATGGATGAACACATTTTCGAGATGAGAATCATTGCTACAGTTGTTACAGATGTATTAGTACTTGTTTCATGTGACAACGCAGCTGATATTTATGGGTTGCTTTGGCAATGGAAACCACTTCGTATACATTTCAATTCATGAGCTTGCTAACTTTTTAGAACAAGAAAAACATATGCATTGCCTGTTTTCCATGCATTCACTGTATTCGACACTGTGGCATAGATCGCTGGTTAAGGTGAGAGAAAAAAACAGGGGATACATGAATGGTATTGAATGGTGTCACAAGAGTATACACCGTTATGAGAGACCAGGGTTGCGTCCAATATCGTAGCAGCTACGTAGTGATACGTAGATGTTTGTCTACTGAACGAGTAGCTAGTCTAGCTGCTATCTTTATCTATGTTGCAGCTAGGCTAGCTACACGTTCAATAGTCATACATCTACGTAGCCCTTTGTAGCCGCTACGATATTGGACGCAACCCAGGTGAGTACTCTGAATGTCGACACCACTATTACGCAATTAATCGAATGATTCGTTATGCTGATATTTGATCGAACAATATCATAGGTCAATGATATTTAACCTTTTTTGGACAACATTGCTTTTTTTATCAAACATATGTATTTTGTCTCTAAATTATGTTTACTTGTGATATTTTTTACCGGAAGTGACAAATTTCTGAATACAATACCCCGAGGGTTTCAAAGAAATGATACATTATTTCAAACCATGAATACACAATAATATTATAGTCTACACAGCAAACTTTGGCTACCAGCTGTGAGATTTGAATAACCATTAATCAGTTATCAAATGCATTTCCGCCATTTTGATGATAAAACCGGAAGTGGATAAAATCAAGCTTGCCTCTATATCTAATTTTGTTTAGAATGGTCCAAACTATGTTTCTACCAAATTTTATGCTTTTAAAACATAGTGCACAATTGTTCACCTATATGTTGGGTAACCATTTATCAGTTATCAAATGCATGTCCGCCATTTTGATGATAAAACCGGAAGTGGATCAAATCAACCTTGCCTCCATATCTAATTTTGTTTAGAATGGTCCAAACTATGTTTCTACCAAATTTTATGCTTTTAACACAAAGTGCACAATTATTCACCTATCTGCTGGACTATTTTTCGATTTTGTCGTTTAAGCGATTACTGATTTTTTTTACAGTTTTTTTTACACCGCAGTGTTAACTAACATCTGATATTGAACTAAATATTAGTTGTGTGACAACTTCAACACACAGAGGAAGATTGTTATATTATATAATGTAAGGATAAAAAGTATCAACTTTGAACTTACAAAACAAACTTCGTTCAAATACGCTGATTTATCTATTAAAATAATAAGTTCTATTATAGAAGATAACAATAAAGGAGAAGACATATATCTTTTATTCCATAATTAAATACACTTGCATGTTTGCATTTACTCTAACTTTTAAAAAGATGACACATATGAAAAGCAAGGGAAAGCTGTACATGAAATATATACTTAGTTTTGAATGTTAGGGGACAATGCTTCATATATTTGAGATATCTATCTTCTTTAGTTTAACAAATGACAAGGAAGTTTATAAGTAAATGTTTAAGTATTGTGTTCTTACACAAAGCGTCTTTTGAAATTGTATCATAAACTTAGAAAACTTAAATAGCGACAACGTTGAATATACGCATGTTAAAGAATAAAACATTTGGGAGGTGCAGTTTTTATTTATGAAATCCAATTGTTGTTATTACCGGTTTTTCATCTACGTTCAGATGTTCAGAATGTTAAGAAGAAAAAGTAACGTCATAATTAAATAATTGAGCATGATGCAGTCGTTTTATATACTTGTTCTATCATTCGGAATACCTTGTTTGTCAACTACAACAATTAAGATTCAAAATGGCTTTACACCATGCGAGTTCTATCATGACTGTCAGTGTACAGAAGACAAGAAATCATCGCTTTATATTGCAGATTGTTCAGGGCTAAACATGACACACATACGAAGGTTTCCGGATATAATTGTGAAACTAACACTGCGAATGAATAGTTTAAACGAGGTTAAAGACGGTATATTTCTAGAAAACAGACTTCTGAGAACGTTGGATCTTTCTTTCAATAGGATAAATACACTTTCGCCATCATCCTTCATCGGATTGGAACAGTTGACAGAACTCGACCTCCAACAAAATAGTCTCAGTAGGAAAAGTTTAACATACAATGTATTTGCCATTTTTCAAAGATTGGTTTATTTGAATTTAAAAGGGAACTTGTATCAACAATTTCAACCTAATATATCCTCCTTAGTGCGTTTGAAAACGTTGAAAATGGATTTTGCATATAAAGAGACAACTATTCTAGGTAAACAGCTCAGTAATCTGAAACGGTTAATGCGTCTAGATTTATCCGGGTTTACAGGAAATTGTTCAATTATTCATTTGACACCACAGACATTTCAGTATTTACCACAAATTCGACATTTAAATTTATCTATGTGCAAAATAAAATCAGTGCAGAAAGGTACTTTTGATAAAATGAAAAATATTATCTCCCTTGATTTATCAGGAAATGCATGTTTAAAATTTCAAGTCTTAGAAAATGTAACGATCGATCTTCAGTTTTCCGCAATTAAAATTCTAAAATTAAACAAAATTCATAAGGTTTTTGATATGAACACATATTTACAAACATCTCATATCAGACATCTGAACAACACGGCTATCGAAGAATTTCATTTGGACAGCAACCGTCTGCAGCAAATAGAATCTGGTGCTCTGAAATATTTCCCCAAAACATTAAAATATGTATCAACAAGAGATAACATGTTTTCTATAGGACCGTACCTGTATGACCTGATGTCCATGTCAATAGAACTTTTTGACATTTCAGATATGTTTAAAGCTCACAAGGAAGATCGTCACCCCGAAACATGCAACATGAACTTTGTATGTACCTGGCATAGAGAGGCTCAATATAATGAAAATCAGAATATACAGATGAAAGAACTATTGTTTAAAAGCGGACAACATTACCATGATGACAATGCTGTTACCATCATACCTATACCATATAGACTAAAAACATTGCGTTTTAGATCTAGTGACTCCAAATATCAAATAGCGGCAGTAACTTTATCCAATAATAAACTAGAACGTATTGATGTGAGTAACAATATCTTATCACAATTGATTGGTCCTTTAAAAAATACTAAGAATTTGAAATACTTAAACCTATCCTCAAATGTGTGCTCCAACATTTCGACATTCTTCTTTAGTTCCGACTTTAACAAATTAGAGGAACTATTGTTGGGAAATAATTTGTTAGGTCTTGTGTTACCGTCCGACACCTTCGGACAAATATTCCAAAATTTGCTCAATTTAAAAAAACTTGATTTATCTGAAAACAGGATTTCCATTTTGCCTAATCAGATTTTCAAATCGCAGAGAAAGCTTGAAATTTTAGATCTTAGTTCTAATTTTTTAGAAAAAATCGATTTCAAATTGTCTCATTTGTCACATCTATCATACCTAAATTTAAGAAATAACCTTCTTACGTTTATCGATAGTCATACGATTCTTGGGATAAATCATATAGTTGATATGAGTAAAAATCTTTCTATAAACCTGTTAGAAAACAGACTGGTTTGCACATGTAACTCTGAGAGTTTTATAAAATGGATTGGTGGTACAAGTGTGCAACTTGTTAATAAAAATCATACCTTTTGTCAGTTATCAACTGGAAAACGTATCCTTATGGTAAACATCCCAGAAATTTACAAACGTTTAGAAAAAGATTGTACATCATATGAAGTTCTAATTTCTGTACTAGTTGTTACAATTCTTCTATTTTTCATTGTTCTTATCTTGGGTTTTAGCTACCGATTTCGATGGAAGCTAAGATACTTTTACTATATGGTGAAAATTAGATCTCGAAGTAAGATACCACAAATCGACGAAGATGAAAATGAATACATGTATGACGCTTTCGTGTCTTATGCAGATGAAGATCGATTATTTATTCATACACAGTTACTTCAAACTTTGGAAAAAGAAAATGGTATCCGTCTATGCTTACATAAAAGAAACTTTTTACCCGGAAATGACATAGCTACTAACATTACTTCCGCTATTCACAATAGTCGTAAAACTATTGTCATCATGACTTACCATTATCTAAAGTCTTACTGGTGTATGTTCGAGTTTAATATGGCGAGAATGGAGAGTATTTACGAACGCAATAACGAAAATGTACTTTTCCTTGTGGTCTTTGAACACATATCTGCTCGTGATTTTCCTTTGCATATTTTAGAAGTCGTTCAATCCCAATCGTACATAGAATTCCCAAACGAAGAGCAAGGGGATGTTGTATTTTGGCTGCAGCTTGTTACTGCACTGAAATAATTTTTGAAAATAAGTGTTTAAGAATCAATAAATGATTATGTCTTAGGTGAACCTCTGATTTAATGAACATAATTGAATAAAATATGTATGAAAACAAGTATTTGTGTCGACAGCTGCTTTATTGTTTATGTTTATGAAATTTGAAAGACAACCAAATATGCATATATTTGGGTATAAATAAAACATCAGATACATTCACACTCACATAGCTCTTTAAATTTACTTGTTAGTAAAAGCTCACCTCACATCTATGCATAAAAAAGCTCAAACTTAGTTTGAATAAAGAAAATCGCAGTATTTTAAGGTATCTAAATGCATGTTCGGCGTAATGCATTTTCATATCCCAACTATTTATATTGTACTCAAAACTGCTATATTAATTACTGGTATATACGAATATATCTAATAGACAGGTAAAAAAGCCATGAGCCTGTAGGTCGACAAATGGCGGACCCTGTGGTATGGGCTTTACTCATTGTTGAATGCCGTACGGTGACTTAAATCTTTTTGTTGTAGTGTGCACTTGAATGTTCATGTCAATTTTAGCAGGTTCCATGGTCTATTCGATGTACAAGGCAAACATCTACAATAGAAGAAAAATAGAAGAAGTAAGACATTTGTAGAATTTTTTTTTGGAAAAAATGATTTTTTCCTTTTTGTAAATACATATAAGAAGATGTGGTATGAATTTTTTATGTGTACAGGTAAATCATGTTTCTTCTGGTCGTACAGCGCTTCATGTGCATAGGTCTCATTTACTTTTGCCTTTCAGATTTTCGGGTATGAGCGTTCGTGATTAAGGTAAATCGGACGCAACGAGTTCATAGTGTTATTTACATTTACAGTATTTACCTAAAACATTTGCTATTTAAACATTTATCATTAAACAAACTTATTTTATGTTTATGCACACCTTTCGTTAGGAATACATGTATGGAAGCGTAGAGGACCTGATTATGTCTGTAAATATTTTAAGCACTGCAAATGATAAAACATACAAGAACAAACTCTGTAAATACCACTTCTAGCAAGAATATTAAGTATGTAGCAGAGTGTGATGTTGTCATTTAATCGTGCTGTCTTTTTTTGCAAAAAATAACATTTCCTTTTTTGTAAATAGATATAAGAAGATGTGGTATGAATTGTTTATGTGTACAGGTAAATCATGTCTCTTTTGATCGTACAGCGCTCCATGTGGTAATTTCTAGTATGTAGCAGAGTGTGATGTTGTCATTTAATCGTGCTGTAATAATATGGTCCCTTTTTGTTTCAGTTTCATGTACTTGTTAAACTTCAAGCGAGTTCAAAGTGTTTTAAATATATCATAATTCGCAAAGTTTTTTATCTCCATGTTGATACAATATTTCTGGGTCTGTGTTTCCTATCTTGATTTCGTTGATAAAGTATTGCTTACAAGAAAGATATTGAACCAAGGCTAGGTTAAGTTGTTATCACCCATCCAAATATATACGGACGGCTACATGATATGGTTGACCGTTATCAACTATCTGTTACACAGATTACTACTGATATTTTCTACTTCAGGCAACAATGCCGCCCTTCTGGCCTTAATTGTAACATAACTGAATGAGACTTATCACCAGTATTTCACTTGTAATTAGTAACACGACGAGTGTCACTGCTGCGACTGGAAATGCTTATTCTTTCGAAGGACCTGTGTTTACTACATGTGTTCCACAATGAAACTAAAATAAACCTAACTTTTTCAATAACTCGTCATTCATACCTGAAGAAGAAATGCCGCTACAATCATTCCTATGACAAGAACAGAGAAAGGCGACTTAAATGGTGAATGATTCAGTTTCTTCTGTGTTACCCTCTGAATAATCTGTATCTTCTTTTGTGTGTATGGAGGGTACCGTATGCTAAATGAATAAAAAAAAAGCATACATGTTTTGCCTGTGACATTTGCTGTAAAAAAATGAAAACAACACGTTAAATAATTCCCTGCGTCCGACGCGCTTTTCTGGATTTATCTTCATCAGGAACGCTCAAAGCTAATCATTTGAAATCCGAGGGATGTATAAGTTCCGAAACAGTTAAATACTATAATGTGGATTCATTATCAATCGTTGAATACATATTTTCGTGGTTTTCGAGGGAACAGGTGAACCACGAATTTAAATGTTCAACGAAGTACGAATTTTCTATCAGGTCTTATGCAGACTTTGACAAAACCACTAAATTACGTATCCAATAAAAGGCAATTTTTCATCAATCCGCGAAAATTGGTACCCATGAAAATAAACGAATCCACAGTATGACAAAGTTTTGCCTGAAGGTAACATGGGAAACATGGAGACGTTAATCTGAATACTGTAAAGAAAACGTTAACAGCTTTTATATATTACATTCTATGTATGTTTTCGACACATGAGTTCGCATGTGTCTTATGTACTTTTCACCTCTTATTTAATATTTTATGTCTTCATTAATGACAGTTGTCTTATGACTAGGTCACACATTCACGGATTTGACGTCGGATTAGATACGGTCCTGCATTATTCGTGGCAACCTGTGTTAGTCCGTAAATTTACGTATTGTAGCCGTAGTCATAGTAGTAGTAATTGTATATCCTTGACAATTTTTGAACATGTGCAAAATTTGACCACGGATAAAACAAAATCATAGTAAACCTTATTTTACCGTATAAGAACGTACAAATCCGTTTCAGTCCCTATCAGAATGGTATTTACCCGTACTTATTAGTAGGGTCGGAGAACTACGTACTAGAACGGTTACACCATGTTATTGTTGAGGATACAATACGATTTGTAACAAGTTTGTCACGGAACAGCACGATTACAAGTAAGGGTTTCATACATTGTATTGTACTTCTGATATATAACTCCTATATTTTCAATCAATATCTCATTTATAACAGTAACATATTTCGGGTAATGATAGCCACGTTGAACAAGGTTTTTTCTATGAAAATTACAGTCAGCATTTAAAAAGAATATACTTGAAACTGTGATTCATGAATAAGTACAAATGTACATTGACCTGATCAAACTTACCTCTGTAATCCTTCCAATATAAGTTCTCTCTCTAAGCAAGCTCTGTTATGACAAAAAGTGTCAAAGGTCAACTTGCCATGATAAGCTCCCACACCACTGTTCCCAACACCTCCAAATGGCAAGGTCATTACTAAAACATACAGTATACACCGTTCATTTAATATATTTGAAAATTTAATATATTTGAAAATAATCAAGTAAAAAAATTCCAGGTCAATTTATATTGTGTACTCTTACTTGTCTGTTTGTCTTTTTATTTTATTAGCCATGGCGTTGTCAGTTTATTTTCTATCTATGAGTTTGACTGTCCCTTTGGTACCTTTCGCCCCTCATAGATATATATCAAATGTGACAAACCGAAATGAAGTACATGTTGTTTTCAGGGGATAGTATATAGTCCAATTGTAAGTATAAAAAGATATGTTTAAAGCAATGTTCACGATTTTGGATATAGTGTGATTCTATAATTGGTTTCAAATATAGCATCGTGTATTTACTAGTTTCACGTCGACCCACTATTCTTGAGCACAATGATTAAAGATCTTAGATATTTTCAGTTACTGTAAGATAAATTGCATACATTAATTGAAAATCGTGATGAATAAAGGCAACAGTAGTATACCGCTGTTCAAAATTCATAAATCGATAGAGAAAAACAAATCCGGGTTACAAACTAAAACTGAGGGAAACGCATCAAATATAAGAGAACTACGACACAACAGAAACATAACATTAAAATGTAACACACAAGAAACGAACTATAATATAACAATGGCCATTTTCGAGACTTGGTACAGGTCATTTTAAGAATAAAATGGTGGGTTGAACCTGGTTTTGTGGCATGCCAAACCTTCCGATTTAATGGCAATGTTAATTATAACATTAAAATGAAAACATTACATGACAGGACTACAATACAAATAAATAGTGGAAAATATAGGACAGAGAAACATACGAAGAATAGCCAACAAAAGGTACCAGGTTAAAATTTGATGAATTTTTTCCCCTAGAAAATACCTTATATACTTTCTATACCTCGATTTTTGAGTTACAACAACACAATTAGATATATTCCAACGGGTACGGTAGGTTTGACATACCAAATTGATTAAAAACGATTCAGTGCACGACAGTGAGACGAATTTTATTTGAAAGATTTGGAAATAGATCCAATCGATATCTAAACGCACAAAAAAAATATTCAACATACTAACCTCCAGCATGTAGCATTGTATCATTAATTACTAGACCTCCACTACTCGTAGAATTTCTAAACTTGTCTTTCACTTTTTTATCATTTGAAAAGATATACATAGCCAGAGGTTTTTCCCTGTGAAAATATGCTCAGATATTCAAATCTAAAATAACAAGAAAATACCAAACTCCGAGGAAAATTCAAAACGGAAAGTTCCTTATAAAATTGCAAAATCAAAAGCTCCAATACATCAAACGAATGGAAAACAATAGTCATATTCCTGACCTAATACAGAAATTTCCTTATGTAGAACATAGGGAATTAAACCTGGTTTTATAGCTTACTTAACCTCTCACAAATAATATTGGATATTTTGAGTACTTGATATTGAAATCACTTCTAATTTCTCAAATTTATTCAAATCAAAAATATTTGGTATCTCATTTAACAGTGTATCTTCACTCAATCTTGACACTTTGTCTTGTCAATTGTTACTTTGTAGATCTGCTTTTCATTGAATAGTTACCACTGACATTTTTTTATACCACACTTGTATTAATTATTGAAGTCGTTCTGATATCCAGTTATTTACGGAAATAATCCACTGGTCGTTGCTACTCGAAAATATTGGGCAGCAAGATCAAAGGAAAAATATACGAATTACCGATAAAAAACGTTATCAGTACCTTATAATGATACACTTTGTGATGATTGAACTGATAAATTTGTTGTTTTGGCTGTTTATTGTTGTGTCCTCCTTTTTCGGACAAGGTGCTATCTTTTAAATGGAACTAACGGTAAATGATAACCCACTTTGTATCTTTTTTCTTTCTTTTATCCTTTTTTCTTTTGTTAGTCACATTTCATGTCTCTTCTATATTATCTGTCTTTAATATTACAATCAAGCCATATATTTCAATACTTATCAATGATTTTAAAAGTCTTAATCCAACAGAACAAAAAAGGAACCAACAAATTTATAAACCATGCAATTCAAACAAAGTCGTTGTTGGAAAACTAAATTGGATTTGATGACCAATTTCAATGATACATTTATAGGAACATATTTTTTGTTAATTTAACAACGCTGTAAATTAAGTACTTCATAACACACACTTGAATTATAGATTTATTTACGAATTAACGTCTAATATTGGCGTCATAAAAACTAAAGTGGTGAGCTAATGTTTATTGTCGATTGTTAACATATAGATAGAAGTCGAAAGGGAAGGTAATTCGATTTTGACAATTAACTCTTTTGCCAAACCTATGTTATTGTGCTATCGGTAAAAATGGTTTCCCACATTTCATCAATTAATGAATGTCGCCTCGTTACTGGTACAGTAAGCGTTTAACCCGCTCAAAAAATGAACAAAAACCCCCCAAAAAATTGTGTCGTCATTTTGATTTTTCACATTCTATTTACTATTATAAACACTGATCTTCCATTTGTAGAAATACCTCGCTTTCCGATGAAAGCTATAATTTTCTTAAAACACCTTTTGTGATTATATGCTTGCTTTGAATTATCTATTCTTTTAATACAAGAATTTTGTCAATGTTTTGATTATAATTCTGACTTTCGATTCCGAATTATCCTGTCATTGCAGACGTTTATTTCCTCTTCTATGCTATAAATATTTATGTTTTTACTGTGTGAATGTATGTTTTCTGAAGAGACTTCTAAATCACAATATATAATACCAAAAGAATGGAAATCAATCAACTAACCCATTTACAATATATTCGATAGCTTCATCCTCGTTGTTCACTTGTATTATTGGGAGGACAGGTCCAAACATCTGTTTTAAAAACATATTTAGTTGCATTTAAACTTGTGTATATTGTTTTTGAATAAGACAAGAGGAAGATGCAACAGAAATATTCACAGTAAATATATAGACCTTTTTATTGGCTTTAGGATTTCTGTAATGTTCGGTAATTTCATATCAGTACGATACGATACATAGTTTTGATTCCTAAATATATTAGAAATCAATGTTTATATTGAATTATAACAACATTATTTGTCAAAGACAATAACAATTACATTGTAAAACCAAGGAGTAAACCAAGACTCACAAAACCAAAGGACATTTACACCAACAGTTATAAATAATAAATAAGAAACAACGCGAACTCCACTAAAAACCGGGAGTGAAAGTCGTGTTATTTCTTTGTACATTTCGGTAATGATGGTAGGTTATTATGACTGAGGAAGAATATTAGATATTATTTCTGACACACTTTTGTCATAATGGCCAATCAACTCATGATGGCGATCGTAAAATTTCTTGAATGATGACCTTACTTTGATTGATTCATAGCTCTGTCTTAGCAACTTTTGAGAAAGCAGTATTCCTCGTTCAACATGTCCATCTGATGGTGCAACATTGGTGCGTTAATATCATTCATATAGTTAGTTCGAAAGCGTGTAAAAAAAAGTTTCTTATTTCTATTTCGAATTGCTTGTTTCATTTCTGACATGCAGAATCATCAGACATTTAACTCATATCACCTCTTCCAGCATAGCAGGATCTGTAAACTTGACATCTTTTAAAACTGTTGGTGACACGTAATTGTCCTTTTCATTTGTTATCCCACCAATGGCTATGTTGTCTTTACTGCTGTCAATAATCTGTTTCACTCGTCTGAAATGTAAACATTCGAACTGATATAAACAAAATATGTATGTTAATGAAAACAATTCTAGTGTTGCTTTTTATAATTTGGTACAAGAAACTGTCGGAATGTTTTGTAATTTACAACAAAATATAGTATACTTTATTTGAAATTTCCGCTTGGTGAAACCAGACCTATATTGAGCTTGATTTTGCAAATATACTTACTAAAGAAAAAAGGGTGACAAAATATGAGACTACGTGCTTAGTTTGATGTCATATTATATTAAGCTTATTAATCTGCGTGCATATTCATAAAGGAATAGTGCCTGTATAAAGTAGTCATTAGTACAAACATGTAAATGATTCGTATGATTTTTTTATACCAAATTCTAAACTAAAAGGTAAAATCACAAAAATACTGAACTTAGAGGAAAATCAATTCGGAAAGTCCATAATCACATGGCAAAAGCAAATAACAAAACGCATCAAAAACGAATAGACAAGAACTGTCATATTCCTGACTTGGTACAGGCATTTTCAAATGTGGAAAATGGTGGATCAAACCTGGTTTTATAGCGCTAACCCTCTCACTTTGATGACAGTCTCATCAACTTCCGTTATATTTACATTGCTGCGTTAACTAAACAGACACAATAAATAAAATAGTCAAAATATGGGTAAATCAGTCATCATTTTTAAATTTTAAATGGAAAAATTTAACAGAACACAAAAACATCTATCTACAAACACATTCATTGATTTGTGTGTCTGACGTCAGAAAAAAATTTACGTCACATAGATTTGTCGTTCAATGTGCATACAAACAATTTTAAAATTTACATAGGCAATGTTAGCATACAGGGTTAAAAAATCAAAAGTGTGTTAGAATAAAATTCAAAAATAGACCGAGAATTAAAATAGTCCAAAACTTATATATAGAATTTATAAGAATCCACAAATAGTTAATTTCACTACGCGATTGAATGATTTTGACGTTTGTGGTTCAACGTATTTAGTAATTCATAATAGAAATATATCATTAAGACAAAAAATAGAACAATATCATACTGACGGGATCTTTTAAAGTACAGTCACGTTATGAGAACCAAAGAAATACAAAAATTCGCATATACAAAACACACCACCAACAAATGAAAGACAATACAAACACATTGACGAGATGTATAAGTACCGAGCCACGTCAAACGGATATCACATAAAACCATTCAACAGTAAAAGTAAAAGTAAAATTAATAATAAAACAAAGACAAATGAAAGAACTATAAAACACGTTGTTAAGATGAAAAACAACATCAGTACGCAGAATCTATGCATCAAGACCATCGTGTATTATTTGTGAAGTTGATACGGAATATTTATCAACAAGGTCTTGGTACCTTCCGATGAACTTCTTTAAAAAAAAGGACGAGACGTTCTTTGACATACCCCTAGTTCATCAACTTTCTACTCAGACACTGATGACGTTTTACAAAGTCTGAGTAGGAGCTGCAAGCTCTTGAATATCGAATAAGTTGGGAAATATATATCCCATATGCAGGTGAAGTTGGTAAATTTATAATTTCAAAATGAAAATCGTCTCGTTTGTCATAGATTCTGGTACTGAGATGACTGTGTAAATCAAATTCGAGATATAAGTCTAAAATATGTGCAATTATATATTGAAAATGATTTCCCTTTTGTTTGCTGTTTTATTAATTCATAATTACTAGTAACGTGGTAAATTTCATGTTAAAAAGATAATGTCCTTAAAATTGCATAAAAATCATAATTACTGGAAATGTCTTTCATTCCCTAATCTGCCATAACTGTCTGAGCTTGACGGGTCATCTTGGTAAAACTCATTTATTGTTACCTTCATTGCTTCTATCAACTTATCCTGTAAGTGTAAAGAAAGAAGGATGTAAATAAAGAGCACTTTACTGTTGTATACCATCTGTTTTACTCTTTAATGTTTCTATTTTCACAGAAGTCTATCGAACAGGATAGAGCTGTACAAATTTGAAAGCATATTTCTAAAGTAATTATTCATTTATTGTTTCATATAATTTAGTCATAAACCTTAACCAGAACTGAATTTGTCATGTTAAAGGTCGTTAATATAATATAAAACAAGTGAAACTGCGAGCTACTGCTCACTGATGATACCCCCGCCGCAAGTGGATAATATTAGTAGTGTAAAAATATGCAAGTGTTCGGTAAACAGGAAGTTGTCGAGAGATGAATCTGAAAACGCATCACACGGTATAGCTGACTTATATAAATCCTGAAACCAAATTTCAGAAATCCTTGTATTGTAGTTCCCGAGAAAAATGTGACGAAAATGTTCAACTTGGCTATCATGTGTAAAATCATACAAGTATTCGGTAAACAGGAAGTTGTCAAGTGCTCAATCTGAAACGCATCACACGGTATAGCTGACTTAGATAAACCCTGAAACTAAACTTAAGAAATCTTTGTATTGTAGTTCCTGAGACAAAATGCGACGAAAAATATTCATGGGACGGACGGACTGACGGAAGGACAGACAGAGGTAAAACAGTATACCCCCCTTTTTTTAAAGCGGGGATATAAAAAAGTATGCATATGATTTGGTCATTAATTATTTCGAAAATAAAAATTGAGGCATTTGTTTAAAGAATGCAATGCTCGTTAAAAATATATAAAAAAAAATCCGAGTATCAACAAGTCTGAGTGCTCCACAATAACTTTAAGTAACAATTACGATTATACAGATTTATGATAGACCTTCACTTGGTGTCGACAAGCATATTCATAAAAAAAAAACTTTTGTCTATTTTCAGATGTCAATTACCAACCACCATCCGTAAAATTATAAATAATCAGTTCCAGTCCAAGTAAAGTTAAGTTTGAAATAGCATGTAACTTGCATATTGTACCTATAAACAACACTTCTTACCTGAATGTCTTTCGTACACATGACATAATCAGGTGCTATACATGTCTGCCCTGCGTTTATAGTCTTTCCCCATAAAATCCTGTTAGCTACAGCTCTAAGGTCACAGTTTTTGTCCACATATACTGGACTTTAAAACAAGGAAAATAGTGTTATTAAACATACTGTATAAAGTATTATATATTGTAGTGGAAAACCAATTTATGTCTAAAAGTTAAAGATAGTTAAACAAGTAAATTTCAGTGCCGCCATACTGCCTTTATATACAATATACATGTATCTATTATTTCATTGTGTGTTTTAAATGTATTTAATGATTTTTGTTCTCTTGTCTCCTTCGTGTATGATTATCCTTATAATTCAGATGCTCATTATGTTCCTTTTGTGTATTTTTTCACGATTGTCAGATGTTTCAAAAACGAGTTTCAGACATTACTGTGTACCTTATTCTAAATATCATATCAATTATAAACACATTTCATTCGTTTCTGTACAAAAGCATAATCTTACTACTGTAAGTTAATGCATCATAGAATTATTTGGAAGACTTTTATAAGAATTTTATTAAACAAGTAAGACAAAAACAACATTTTTGGTTGAACTTTTATGTTGGATTAACTATGCGTTGTTATCTGTTGGTGCTTATTAATTGTACCTGGATTAAGGTCTGTTCTATTATGATAGAGAGTTAACTATTTCTAGAGCTTCGGTCAGTTTAAGTATACGATTTTACTTGTATCCATATACTATGCATTCATCAGCATTCAGACATATTGGGACATATTAACGTATCAGGGACTTTTCAATCTGCTTTCTTGAATTTTTTCATAATAAAGTTTATTTAACATTTTTAATATGTAACATAAGTGTCCTTAAGATTTGATTTTATCGAATGTTGTTAGAATTATGAAATCAACAGTATATTTGGAATTTTTGTAATTTTCAAACAATGTATTGAAGTAAAAAACCATTATAAGCTAGGAAGAAAAATACTTTTTGCCTCCAAGTTCTAATGTGACTGGAGTAAGGTATTGACTTGCAGCTGTCATGACCATCTTTCCTATAGACGTATTTCCTGTATAGAAGATGTAATCATATCTTTCCTTCAGTAAATCTGTTGTTTCTCCAGTACCTCCATTAACAACTTTTACACAATCCTGTGAAATTGATTAAAAAAGGAGAAGGTATTATAAAACCACAACACCTTTTCCAATCCACTATTATTAATGTATAATCACAAGACGGGACTCATTGAGGAACTTTTCAGGAGTTACAGATCGATTGTTAAAGTCATCCCCTGTTTTTTCGAAGGCATGTAATGTTTTGTTGAATGTTGATTGTCTATTCATCCTGTTTACCATTGCTATGACGATGGCTGTTTTTGTCGGCTTATGTTTGTTTATTGCTTTCCTTGTATCAGTTGATTGTCAAGTTGACATGGGGGTATTGGGGAGTCCAATTATATCGTTCAAACCCACATTACGTTTATGTGCAAGTACTAGTAAATGTCAGAAACCTAAAACATTGTTTATGAATATACATATGGCTCTGCAATGACATTTGAATTTGATACAATTACATTTACATTAAGGTTTCTTATTTTTCTGTACCTGTGCGTTTCGACAATAAAATTCAGTGAAGCTCGAGGTCAAAAAGGAGTAAAAGGTAGAAAAGTGAAAAATGAAAAAGTTTGATGCATGTGTGTGAAATGATGAATAAAGGTTTATTCGTATTTTCTGCGAATTTATTGAATTTTCAAAAAGGAGAAGTTATTAACTATTGTATAGGTTCACATGCAACAATTACTATTTTGCGGGTCGCACTTTCCACCAGTGAAATAATTCAATGCATTCTAATAAACGGTCAACTTACATTGTCCAAGTATTTTGGAACTATATGTTCTAACAGTTTTGATGTACTCCAAGAAATTCTAGAGGTCTTCAGCAAAACACAATTTCCTTGAACAATGAAGAATTAGAATTAAAAGAATATATCACAACAACCAGAAAGCACAAGACAAAATACTCACTACTTTTATTTTAAAGACAAACGTCATCTCCATTGTTATAGTATTTACTGACTTCTTACATGCAATGATAACTCATTGAAATGAATATTTTGTCTCAATTTACCATTCTGAATTATGTCTCACGTTTTCTTGTTAAATTTGTTAAATTATCCATAAATATTCAAATATAACTCGACATGTTTTACTGAAGTATATTAGTAAAACGTAATCTTCTTCTTGTTTCATTTTAGTAAAATCTGTATATTTACCACATTAATATTTTCAATCTTCAAAGCATAGTAAGAACATACTTACATTAGAAGCTAAAAGCTACAAATTGATTCATTTTGTTAACTAGCTTAATCGATCATAATATGTCTGCCATAGCTGTGAGGCATGCATACCGTCTAAATATGCTTTAATTGATTCGCATTTCTAAGAAAGAACTGCAACAGATGAAACGTGTCTGATTGAAGTGATTTCAATTTAATATTTTAGAAGTGAGAACATTATTAGATATTAATGAATGAATTGATTACCATACCTGCAGCAAAGGCACCAAACATTGGCATAAGTGTAAGCATAATTGGAAAATTCCAGGTTCCTATAATCAAAACTACGCCATATGGTTGTTTTTGTATGAGAGCTTTGTCCATTAAATTAACCAGTGGTTTCCGTACCTTTAGAATTAAAAATGTAAAATTAATATGTAATCTAATTGGTTGTACAATTAATCATAGACCTAATATTTACTACTCAACACGGATTCATTATGCGTTTGGAAACTTAAAGTTATATTAACTGACCTAAACGGGTATACTCTTGGCGTTGTATAACAGCTTTTAGTAGTATTTTTTTTATCATAATCTCGACTATAATTGTTCTGGGGATTAAATAACACTGTGCAAACGATAGCCAGATTAAAACAAGGAGAATATGTAGCTGAAGCTTACATTGATAATTCTGATATAATATTAGACTGGTATCTTTAATAATCAATTTTAAATTGTAACATTACATGCCCGCCGAATCTGCATGGATAAGAAGATTAATATAAATGTATTACATTACAATACTAATTTTATTCCCCCAAGGGTATCATCAGCCCTGTAGTCAGCACTTCTGTGTTGACATACATTATCATTGATAAGGTTATAATAATAAATCAACTGTTTACAAAACTTGGAACTATTGAAATGCAAAGGCTTTCCTACATCAGGATTAGATTACCTTTGTGGTTTGTGAAAACTTTTAGGAATGTTTGGTTCTCAATGCTTTTCAACTTCGTCTTTTATTTGGACTTTTTCACTTTTTTTATTCGAGCGTCACTGATGAGTCTTTTCCAGAATAAACACGTGCGTCTGCAGGCGCAAATATAAAATTTCAATCCTGGTATGTATAATGAGTTTATTTGCATAGTAAATGCATGCAATAATGATACCTTTTGTGGTTTCATCCATTCTTTTAAATTGTTCATCGTGTCAATCAAGTCATTTCTACACTGATCAATTTCAAAAAAGGCTTCGAAAGGAGGCTGCAAAATAAATCGGAATATCATTTCACACAAAGTATAATTCTGAAAACTAATTCGATTTAGAACGAATCGGTGATAGAATACTTGTTAATTTCGTCCAGAAAAAAGTGTATCAAAAATGTCCAAAATTTTACGACAAAAAGTATATCACAGGATATTAAACTACCACTAAAACTTTTTAGCCAAATACAAAGGATCAAAATTGTATTTGATATTTATTGTTACGTTTTCGGTTATTATTCATAGTGATGTACTACACGTAGTGCTCGTATGCATACACATTAATAACAGTTAATCTATTTCAATTACTATATAGTTTCTTATCATATTATGTATTGTTGTTGTACATCGAATGTCCAATATTTGCCCTTTATTTTATATGTAAGAAGTGTTGCCATCAGTTTAGCCACTGTTTAATAAAATTATGCTAAATTAAAAACAAAAAATTGATAAAATCCATTATGTCCAGTTGCATTGTAGGGAATATATGGATAAGTTGAGTTTTTGAACGATTTCTGCACCACTATTATTGAGATACCTATACCTATATTGTCTTTATGGCTTATCTAAAAATATATATTATCGTACCTTGTGCAAATCTTGTTTCAAAGATTTCATTATTTCTTCTTTGTTTTCGTCTAACAATTTTAGGACACCCCCTAACTGTTGTCTTCTCCATTCATATGATACAGTTTTACCCGTTCTGAAGGCATCTTTTAATCCCTTTACAATCTACAATTTATTGATATCATTATCAGGTTTAATGACCTGTTCTTTGTTCCATATATATTTTTTAGAATAATTTTAGTACAAATTATAGTAATGGTGCCAATTGTTCTGCACAATATGTAGATTTCGTACATCTGACTGGTATGACGTTCAAGTAAGAAGTAGTAAATTAAATGCATTTAGAAGAAGAAGCAAAGTTAAACAGATAAAAAACTTAAACTGCCATATACTAATTAATGAAAGTCTCCGTGTAAAAAATAAAAGGTGTCCGTGTAACACCCGTTAATGAACTGTACTTCTAATGTTCTGATGTTATTCTTTAAATGTAAATTAAATGTATATTACCTCTGTGCAATTAGCCATTGGTTAGATATCAAAGAAGTATCTACAGGAATCCAAGCAACAGCAAACCAAACTTGACTATTGCTGTAACTTGGTATATTTGGTTGATACTAGCCCTTTCTAAACATGTGTCTTACTTTAGCATCTATCTTATAAAAAGCAAATAGATTTTTTATGTGTGTCTCGAATTATTGCGACCACACATATAAAACATTGTAAAAATAAAAGCGTTGTAAGTGATTAGAAACAGAAGGCAGAAATACTTTGTGGTGTCTTGATCAAGACTTTAAATCTTAAATAAGTCAGTCGAAGTAATTATTATCGAAATAAAGTGACAAAGTTGTAAATAGATGAAATGACATTTTCCGTCCAATATCGCGGTTGATTTAAACCCTTTCCCATGAACTCGATCATACCAGCATATAGTTAGCAATAACACTTCTACTTTGTTAATGCATATGTATTTAATACGTTCTTATATATGCAAGCGCAAAACTGCGGGATGCTTACTGGTGAATAATTCCACATAAGGTTATACCAGTCTTATTTTTACTGGTAAATCATGAAATATGTGTGTAATCAATGTAAAAATGTTGGATTATTACAAACCCCACTATTGAAAATGAAATTCTACACATTTTTTCATAATTTCATATGGTAACGTTTTATAAAACATCAATTTCATAAAGCAGTGAGTATTCGTTTCCAAATTAGTCTTTGTTTACTCTTTGCTCATACATACACATAAAACTATACAATTTTCCAGATTAATATAAATGTCATGTATATAATATAAAATACACTAACAAATGCATTTTAACTTACTCAAATGATTCTGTTCAAAATGTGATGGTCTTGTTCGTTGGAAAAAAATTGTCCAATGGAACTTATATTCTTCTTCCTCGTTTACCCGTGTTCAACAGTATGCTTCATATAAAACGGTAGTGTATAATCCATAAAAATGAAATTTGAATGATCAACAATTTGCTTGTAGTCTAAATAGAAAAATATGGTCCGTTGGTCTTTGACTATTGAAACGATAAGAACTTGTAGAATACATATGCTTACATCACAACCGCTTCAAATGATGAATTGAATTTTTTATCAAGAGACCACAAACATTTCATGCATGCTTTAGACTCACTGAACATCACTAAAATCTCAATGATATGGATCTGAAAAAGTTTTACAGCTAAGATTTCTCAAAATTTCTCGATTACAGATGACAAATATCATTTGATACCAGCATTCCGGTTTTGTGTGTCGACATTCCAAACTCGTATTTAGATAAGCAATTTGCAATCAATTTTAACATTTTTGAAACAACAGGTTTTTAAGAGCATGCATATGGTGGCTACTGTACATCCTGACAGTCGCTATTTCTGTAGTTTCTGCCTTACTGTCAAAGTTTAAAAGATAAACAGTAAAACTTAAATAAGTAAAAGTCTTCTTTTAAGGTCAATAACCTAGCTCCAAATGATTTCCGTATTGTTTTATATCTGTATTTATATATTTACTTTCTTTCTATCAAAGTGTCTGCAACAAAACAATACAAAACTAAAAATCGTCTTCTAGAAGCAGTTACTCCTGCTAGTTTTACTGATGAGTTTTATCACTTAAAAAACCAAGGAATTGTTTATTATTAAATAAATTCCATGGAAAACCTTTTCTGCATCCACTATAGTTTCGATCTTTCAAATGTACAAAAATAAATGTATTATTTTTCAAGAGAAAAAACTCTTATCGTGTGTCAATTGATGATATATTTGTCAATCAGTTTATTTATGGAACTTTTTTAGTGAAAGGTTTAGCTTCTCAATTCATCGTTTAATGACAATTACTCGTGTATTTTGTGACATTTTGTAGAGTAGAATATGCTTACTTTTCCGGAACACATGCACCAACCCCAGTTTTTGGTGGGGTTCGTGTTGCTTACTCTTTAGTTTTCTATGTTGTGCCTTGTGTTTTATAATTTGTTTGTTTGTCTTTTTTTTGTTATCCTTGGCGTTGTCAGGTTATCGATCTGAGTTTGAATGTTCCTCTGGTATCTTTCGCCCCTCTTTGACAATTTCGTCCTGCTCAATGTTTTGGAAGATTTTATTGTATAAGTAATTGTTACTGTATAAAATTCTCTTGGACTACCAAAGTTTCATGATAATAACCACACACTGGGAAACTTGATTCAACGGACATTTAAGGGACTATAATTCAAAACTAGTTGTATGACTTTTCTGTAACTTCTTTCTTATTATGTCTGTTTGTTTTGTTCACACATTGTTGTCAATATAATAGAATTTTATACAACTGTCATACCACTGAGAGGTTCAGCTAGCTATAAAACCATGCAGTTTTAATCCACCATTCTCTACAGAAAATGCCCCATGTACCACGTCAGAAATATAACAGTTGTTATCCATTCGTTTGATGTGGTTTGGATTTTGATTTTTCCATTTGATAAGGGACTCTCTGCTTTGAATTTTCCTTTGAGTTCGGTATTTTTTGTTATTTTACTTATTGAGTTTAAGTTGACAGACAACAGACACAAAGTCATAAGAAAAGCTCACCTGCTCTTATGCCAGGTGAATTAAAAAACGGAGATGTAGTATGTTAGCTGTTGGGATTAACTATCAATCAAATGGTGTACATGTAACAATTGTATACCACTGTACAACCTTCAACAATTAATCTATGATTAATTAATTACATCCCCACAAAAGTTATAAATGGATGAAACAGAGACATGGTATTATGTATCATTAAAAGATGCATACCACCCATAACAAAATACAGGGAGAGTAATAAAACAGCAAATCTAATTTTTTTTAAATTTTCCTTTCAATGATATGCAGAAAGGTTTATAGTGTGTGTGTGTGTGTGCTTTTATAATTAAAATTGGAACCTTTTTGGCCCTAAATATAGTATGTTCACCTTAAATAAAGATTATTCAGAGTTCAACCGTATATCAGGTTAATCAAAACACTTATAGATGGCTTTTGCTGCCTTTTCCAATTAGCAGACAGCATTTCAGAGTAAATGTAAAGACTGGGAAGTACACCTTGACCTATGCAAAGATCTGACTTCTAAACTGAGTTAAACTGTGCATTCTGCTGTGTGTTTGTATATTCCACATTGGTTAGAGGTATAGCATGAGGATTGAGATCTCATAAATCATATTAAGCCCAGCCATATTGTTGTGCTGACAAAAGTTAGCTAAGTTTAACCTTTGTAAGTCTTGTGTTGGTTTTTTTTCATGTTGAGTGTGGCCTCCATTTCATTGAACTAGTATACATTATTGTTTAGAGGCAAGCTGAAGCTGCCTCTGGGGGTAGGAAATTTTCTCTCTGTGTTGAAGACCCATTGGTGGCCTTGGGCTGTTTTCTGCTCTTTCATCGGGTTGTGTCTCTTTGACACATTCCCCTTTTCCAATCACTTTTCTATTACCAATTAATCCAATTAACATGGGAAGTAAATATCTCTTAGATATTGATATGAACTAGAAATGCAATATTTGAAGGAATTGAATAAAATAAAGAAATTTTAGTGCAAAATATTTCTTTATTACTTAAACATTCTCATATAAAAAATTATACAAAAAATGTCATGTACATGTATCAAAACTCTCATTCTTAATGATATAATTACAATTGCATGATGTACTTCAGAATTATTTGTCTGATTGTCTGATTATCAGTCAGTTTAAAATAAGAAGCGGTTTATATATGTCTGTTCAGTTTGAGTTCTTAATCAATGAAGACTTTCCATTCATTGTCAATATGAGGAACAGCAATTAACACTTGTTATTTTTATACTAGCAATTACTTCACAGAATAACATAAAAACTTAGTCATATATTCACCAAAAAATATCACTTATTCTCAATTAATATATATTAGTCTACAGATAAAAATAAAATACCATATATAATAAAACAACAAGAAAAATTGATTCAACCTTTTAGTAAATAAGTTCTTACTGTTTTGGGAATGTAGGAATGTACATAAAAGTACACAATCTAAACATCTAAAGTATGATTTTTCTTAGCTGTAGAGACATACCTTGTATACAAAACAATTTGCAGTCAGTTTATTTTGTAATGAATTATTTCAATGATAACATAAAAAGAGTATACTTGCAACAGTGAAAGTATTAACAAAAAACAGCAATACTATGACTTGTTACTGACGACTTGTCCTTAACCTTATAAAAATTTTATATGCTTTTTTACCATGTAAAATCATAATCAATAATACTTTTGAATAATTAATAAAGTGTAAAATAAAATATCAACTTATTAAATATTAATACTTATGGCACTACTTTAGTTTTAAAGCTATTTAAGACAACCAACAATTTACTTTGTACTATTAAGATAGACTAATATTCTCAATACAAAAGGTCATGGAAAAAATAAAATATGTCTGTTTCTCCTTTCACAGTACCTGAATTTCAATAGAAGTTAAGTATGATTTTTTCTGGATACCAGATAAACTCATACTCTTACTCGAAGAATTTATTTTAATGTCACTGCATGCGTCTGTAAAAGTGGAAACAATCACTTTTACATAATTGAATTTTAACTTAACTTATCATTATTTACAACCATACCTAGAACAAAAATTGTAATAACGATATACACTTACTTATAAGTCTAACAATTATTTTCATAATAACATTTTGATGACTGACTTTCATAAAGATATATGCTTTACTTCAATCAAACAAATATATGTCCCTGTAAATATCACATGACAAATATGTCCCTGTAAATATCACATGACACTTATTTGTCTTTTGTTATTCATTGAAGAATGGCAATTTATTGTGAAGTCCAAATACCTGAAAATAAAACAAGTTTATAGAGAGATCATTTGAAAACTAAAACTTCTTCATATACATTTCAATAAATGTGCAATGTAACTAATTCAACAAAGTCATAGAAAATTAATTTGATAAACTTTTCTGACCATTAAAAAAAGAGCTTAAATATGAAATATCTTTTAATCTTGTTATAGAAATTTAGCTTTTCATCCTGAAACCAGATCTAGACATGCAAAAAACTTCACAATCAAATGCTGTAAATGGAAACTAAATTAATGAAATACAATGTGAAATAGTAAATCCTTCTGTTAAAAATATAGTTGTGAGAACTATCTTAGCTTGTCTTATTTTTGGAATAAATCTAAATTCAAAATAAAATTTCACAAATAACATAAACCCTGTACTAATGTTGGTATTGAATGTAACAATGTGTTATCTTTATTCAAAAAATTACCATGCTCTGAAAATTTTTATTCCAAGCATACTGGATTGAAATATCCCAGCTAATCATAAAATTTGATTGGTTCCTTGACATGGGATATATGAGCCCATATCCCCTGGGAAGAAAGGAATAAACTAATACTTATATAATATATTGTTATTTCCACTTCACCAAAGATATGATATAAGGGGATATAAAACACTAACATGGAATATAAGCCCAGTTCCCAGGTAAAGACCAAGAAAATCACATATAAATAAATGGGTTTTTCTACCGAGATTAAAGCTTAAGTCAAACCAAGTCTACAACCTTATGTTTAACTTACTAAGACTTAAGGTAAGGTTTGCATAAAACCTGGATTTTTTTCTCAGTGGTATTATATCAATATGATACATCATTTTGTTCAGGAAGGACTACCCAATCATTTAAAGAAAAAAAATCGAAAATCGCCCGTCCCGTTTTTTCTGGTGAAAAGCTCAAAATTCCGATTTTTTACGATTTTTAGGAAAAATTCTATCTAAAATCTTCTGAAATAATAATGTATGCGAGTGACTATTAAAAAATAAAACTAAATAAAACATGCCTAAATAATTGTGGTCCATTCATTAATAATAAATTTTAATTAAAGATATCATTGAAAAATTCTTAAAAACAAGAATTTTGTATTTTTGGGTTTAAAAAATCCCGTTGCCATGGCAACAAAAAGCCAAAAATATCCCTTTTCCGGGTCCACCGTTTTTGTAAAAAACTGCGATCTTAAGGAATTAACTATTTTCATTATAATGAGGTAATAAAATTGGTATGTCCCCGAACTCGTTTTTACGGAAATGGCCGTTATATGTGTATATCTTGTTATTTCTGTAAAACACAATCACAAATTTTTTTTGTTGCTCTGCAAAGAACAAAGTGATCTTTAATAACATCTTTTTAAAAAGAATCATTTTGTCTTGTAACACTTTGGGGTTGACCATAATCAATGAGAGAAAACAGTGATTAACTTAGAAATGACATCAAAAGAAGGATAAACAACTTATTTCAAATAGTTTGGGGGTGGGGGATACAAGTTGCTGCAAGTTTTGTTAATTTGACATCGATTTTATATATATCCATATCGGTTAATCAATGTTCCCAAATTAAGTTACGAGGAGTCAGTGAACTAACTTTGTGAATTAAGTTATTTTTTTTATCCTACATTAAACTTTTGATGTGGTCTCTTACTTTTTATACCCACAACTATCAGTCGAAAGGGGAGGTGTCATACTTGTGCATTACTTCATGTACAAGACTCTGATTTTGAAGGAAACACTTAATATATACTTTCCGTACTTCCGTTAGTTTTCTCGTTTGAATTGTTTTACATTGTCTTATCGGGGCTATTTATAGCTACTGTGCGGTATGAGCTTTGCTCATTGTTGAAGGCCGTACGGTTACCTATAGTTGTTTATGTCTCATTGACAATCATACCACATCTTCTTTGTTATATTCAAACAGTAGTATTTTAAATCTTAGAAAAGCATTGCCATTAAAGTAATGAAAATTGCTTCATTGCACAATGTTTGGTAAATTGTTTGTTTGCAGCAATTGGATGAAACGTTAGAGCTTGGAATAAATGGATAATGTGTCCATGGGACACTGATGATGCCCCCTCTTACATAAACATGAAACATAAAGCATTCCGTATAAATTTTATACCATTTGGTAAAAGCAAACTAAAGTTGGAGAACAGAAACGAAAAACTCAGAAAACAACCTCATGAAGTAACTCCGAGCGTCGTCACTACTTTATTATGATCTCTTATATACGGAGAAAGACTAAAAAACTAACAATTTCCCGAATTTTATAGTGAGTCCGTGCATGTGTAGACACATATTACTATCCTTGTTTTAGATAAATTGATTCAAAGTTGACTGATATGCATAGAAGTTTTTTTTATTAGAGTTTGTAAAATGTCCAGTGGCAAATACTTCAGGCATGTTCAGGACGACACAATACAATAGTTGTGTCTTAATGCATCCATAAAAAAATATTATTAGAACACTCTGTCAGTTGTAAAAGTCATTGATAAAAATAAAATACATTTCGAATGATGTAAACGTGTGGGTTGTGTGCGTATTTGAGGAAAAGACCAAGTTCAACATTCTGTCATTCGTAAAAATTATGCAATAAAAATATCTGAAAATTTATATATTAATCCTCTATAAGTAAAACACATGGCGCATTATGTAAATTTATTAACTAAATTGACTAAAAGTGTCATAAAAATGTGCCATTTTTCATTCAAGCCTGCGTTTCTATAATTTGTATTCATGCTATATAAAAATCGGAAACGGTGTGCATCAGACTTACAAATTCAATAAAAAGACAGCTTAACAGTCAGTGAAAAAGTTATCGGGGTTCTTGAAGCAGAATAAACAACACTTCTATCTTGTGAAAGGACAAGACGGGGACAAGCCATAAAAACACAATATATTAAACCGATTTCTATTGAAATCATCTTTCCATACATTAGGGTTTTTTTTGGTTTTATGACGGGAGACAAGAGAAAGGGGATGGGAGAATGGAGAAGGGTATCCCTTGTCCGACCATTCATAAATCTAGAACTGTAAAGGTGACGACATCAAAATTCAAATCTATTCTGTGGTTTTTGTGGCAAAAAGCATTGTGCATAAGTTTTATATATCAGTTGGTTGAGGAAGACTTAAGTTAGAGTATGGAAACCAATTTTGTAAAAACGGACGTAAACTATGATACATGTACGTACATTCGGATCAACGTACAAACAGACAAGGATATAACTTAATGACCCTTTGCTACGGCGGGGGCATAAAAATGTACATTTATGAAATAAAATAAAACTCCGCGAAACTTCATGAATTGTTTTTGCACAAAGACCGTTATGGCTGAACGTGACGTCATATAAATGAAAACTAACAAACTGACGGTCATAACGTTACTTGTATGATTCAAATTTTGATAAAATTTCATCAAAACGACAATTTTGAGGTAGGTGTTGTTTTATTTTCGATAATATTGTAGTTATAAAACATTGGTTAATCAAAGCAATTCAAAATGGCGGGTCCCTCCTTTTTTCAATTATTTGAATTCGAGTTATCTCCCTGTGTACGCAAACCTTACCTTAAGATGTGGTTACACCTAGGTTTCACTCTAATGTTAAAATAGCTCTGATAATTAATAATGTTTGCAACTTATTTTTGACTTTTCCCTTTTTTTCTGGATTTTTTCTAGGGAATGCATTAAAAAGTTTTGCCAATCCATCTATGTATTGTGCATGCCTTAAAGCTATACATAGCACAAAAACTTTGGACAAAATTTTCATTTTTAAATGCATTACATATTTTGAACAGTTTTACTCTTCCCATACGCTTGATTATGCATCAAAAATGTCTTCAAGAAATCATTTTACAGACCTACCTTTATGTTTTGTAATTTTGAGATAATCAATATTGTACAATTTTTTCCCTTGAAAATGATATAAGTGGTTTACCAAATAAGTAGACACCTAAGAGTCTGGTATTGTTAGTTTTGTTTGTAGGTTTGGCCTTGGATTGGAAGTTATCTTATAGCAATTTGGTGCATTTTTTCTAATAGGGCTAATTTTGCCTAATATAAAACGCATCTACCGTGAATAAAGCTATAGCTAAAATTTCATAAAATAACTTATTTTGAATTTCAGCATCAAACATCCTTAATATTTTAAATTGTAACAATTAAGGATAGAGAGGAATTTGCAAGCATCAATATCATATATTAAACTTCAACATATATTCCAATTTTCCCCAAGCTTCTGCTTTACATTGAAGCATATCATGACACAAGCTATATTTATTAACCCTGCCCACATCTAAATAAGGCTCATGCAATTAAATCTCTTTTTTTTACCTTGATTACATAGGCAGCAATTGTTCCAATCACAAAGAATGGCACATAGGACATAAGTGATCTTCCCTTCAGCTTCTTTGTTGTAGCCCATCTAATGTTTCCCATTTTCCTCTGTGTATATGGAGGGTATCGAATACTAAATAAAGGACAATACAACAGCTCTAAATGATGCAATATTTACCTAGAAGCCCAGAAAGGAAAAGAATCCTCCTTTCTTGGGATTTTTCTTTGACAGCCAGCCAATGACATTAAGGTTTTTATCTGTGTAAGGTGGGTATCTAATACTGAAAGCAAATCAACAATACAGGCTAGCTCAAAGTTCAGATAGTGCTGTGTGAATGTGATTTAGAAATATTGTGTGTGTGCATACCAAATCAGTCCTCTACATTTAAATTTTTATATAATTTAATACATTTCTTTTATGAAACAGTTTCAAAAATGCATTTTCTACATAAGGAAATGTCTGGACAAAGTCAGGAATATGACAGTTGTAATTCAATTGTTTGGTGTGCTTGAGATTTTGATTTTTCCATTTAATAAGGGACTTTCTGTTTTAGATTTTCCTTGTAGTTCAGTATTTTGTTATTTTAAATTTTCTAAATGTTCTCTCTCCCAAGGATTGCTATCTATGCAATGTATAACACATCACATTCTGATTTTTAAATAATTTGGACAATATGGGGGTAAAATAATATACTGTGTCCTTGTCCAAAACACTGAATAGGTTATAGTTCATTTAAGGTCAACTTTGTTATTCTCTGCTGTATGGTAATCTATATTTAAGTTGTTTTCCCATCAAAGTATGTAAGAATGCCACTGAAGTTGTTTGAAAGCTAGTTCACATAGCACTTTTAAGAAACTCTGTATCGTTTTAGAAGTTTGTTAGAGTCTGTTTTCTGAATATATTAAATATTATCTTCTGTAACACCAGAAGAATCCATTCCCTTAATAATTTTGCTGTCTCAACGCAGGTGAAAGCTTTGTGATCAAGAACTTATCTGATTTGTCAGAAAACATCTAACATATTAGGCTATTAAAAAATCCAATGATAATTTTAGACAACAACTCTCATTGCTATGAAGTGGTAACTTATCACAAATTCCCATGAAAAGGTAAAGCTTACAGAAATGATAACAAATCACATAAAACTTTTCAGAAAATAAAGCTACCTAATACACACAATTTATAAAAAAAAAAACATATTTTTTTCATAAATGTAACAGTTTTAAATTTTGTATTTATGGTACGGTATAAATTGAGTTGTTGAAACTCTACTTATGTTATATTTACTTACCTTTGTAAACTTTCCATTTTAAGTTCTCTTTCCAAACAAGCTCTATTATGACTGAATGTGTCAAAGGTCAACTTGCCATGATAAGCTCCCATACCACTGTTCCCAACACCTCCAAAGGGCAAGGTCATTACTAAAATATGAAGATGACTCAATCAAAATATTCCTAGAATGTTTTATAATTTCAATTGTCATACGGTTATCCATTTTTAATATTTTCTAGTAAATAATTAGTTTCACAAATATTTACATTTGCCAACTTGTATTTATCCTTCAGTTTTAAGTTTCTATTACAAAATGTGAAGTTTATTTATACTTTTAAACAAGAAGACCTCATTTTGTGTGTCGCTTCTCTTCCTCCCACAATAAATTAATTATCATGCCTCTGTGTCCTATAGGTACCATGCATAGTCCTATTTGTCGTTCATTCTTATGACTATTCAGTTTGGGTTATTTTGGGAGAAAAACGAAAATTTAGGCATCCTAATATTGCTTCAGTCATCAAACTGATTTTCATGTCACACATGACTTCCAGTTTTAACATTGAGAACTAATTGTATGATAGATAACAAAAATGAAAAATAAACAAGCCAATCAGAGTGTTGTCTTTATCATGGTTTTTATAACGTAAGAACCACTACTATTACACTTCGGTTTTAACTTACACATTATTTTCATAAGTTCTCGGACGGGGAAAGGACAATTATGTTTGCGTATATCTACATGTATTGTATTATACTATGATTAAAATACTACTATAATATATATAGACACTCTATACAAAAAAGGACAATTATGTTTGCGTATATCTACATGTATTGTATTATACTATGATTAAAATACTACTATAATATATATAGACACTCTATACAATATAGCAGTGAGTTTCTGTCATCAAATCGACTTTTAAGTCAGTGACATGACTACCTGTTTTACCATTGATAACAAATCGTATGATAGATAAAAAAAAAAAAGGATAAATAAATAAGCCAATCAGAGCGTTGTCCATATCGTGGTTTTTAGATCGTAAGGACCACTACTATTATACCTCCGTTTTAACTTGCACACAATTTTCATAAGTACTCAGACGGTGACAAGACAATTGTTTTCACATTTATCTGCATTATCCCCATGTATACTACGATTTATATACTATTATAATATACAGAGACGCTCTAAATTTAAATCTGGAATTTAACAGAAAAAAAAGGACTTTGGAAACAAGGAAAGGACTAAAACTGTTACCAAGTATACATACCAATGAATTTTGATACCTTTTTTGAAATTCTCCAGATATGAAATGTTTTAATCAAAATCTTCAAACACAAAATCTCACAAACTCTAATGCCCTCGATTTGGAAGGTGTGTTCTAATGATTAATGAATCATCAATGCTACCAACTTGGTCTTCTATAACGAAACTGTGTGAATATAGCCTCAATATACCTTTGTAAGCAATTAAAGGTACAGATCAAAATTAATTTTCTGAAAAATTTACAATAATCCTGGTTCACATATAAGAAGGTATGCGCTTTCAATAGGTGTGTAATCTTTCTGTAAAATTTCAATGAAATGGGTGGAGGTAATTAAACAACTTTGGTACCACTGTTCATCACCTCTTAGATGTAAGCCATCATCCCACAACTGGCTCAACATCACCATATCATTTGTATGAATCGGCCAGAAATGAGTAATTGAGTGTTGTTTGGTAACTAAACATCCAAAGGATTAAGGTGGTACCTAACACTACAGGGAGATAACTCTGTAAAAATCAGCTAAATATTTAAATCACATTGTTTGGTTAAGGAAATATTAAGATTCTCAATGATCAAAACAAGTGAAACTGCGTGCTACTGCACACTGATGATACCCCCGCCGCAAGTGGATAATATTAATAGTGTTCGGTAAACAGGAAGTTGTCGAGTGATGAATCTGAAAACGCATCACACGGTATAGCTGACTTATATAAATCCTGAAACCAAATTTCAGAAATCCTTGTATTGTAGTTCCTGAGAAAAATGTGAGGAAAAATTTCAACTTGGCTATCATGTGTAAAATCATACAAGTGTTCGGTAAACAGGAAGTTGTCAAGTGATGAATCTGAAAACGCATCACACGGTATGGCTGACATATATAAATGTTGATACCAAATTACAGAAAGGGTGGATGTGTAGTTCCTGAGAAAAATGTGACGAAAGTTTCATGGGACGGACTGACTGACGGACAGACAGAGGTAAAACAGTATACTCCCCCTTTTTTAAAGCGGGGGTACAATAATTAGTATTTGTCAAACTGCTATATACATGATATATCAAATGAAATTTTTCCAAGAAAGTGTGTGGTTCAAGGATTTTGATTTTTTTTATAATTTTCAAAGGGTCAAAGTACATAGTTGGTCAAAATTTTATGAAAGATAAACAAGCCAAATTTCATTTATTCAAGGTGTTTGGTACCACCTTAATTGATGTTTTTTTAGTCTAAAATACCAAATAAAATTGAGAATGGAAATGGGGAATGTGTCAAAGAGACAACAACCCGACCAAATAAAAAACAACAACAGCAGAGGGTCACCAACAGGTCTTCAATGTAGCGAGAAATTCCCGCACCCGGAGGCGTCCTTCAGCTGGCCCCTAAACAAATATATACTAGTCCAGTGATAATGAACGCCATACTAATTTCCAAATTGTACACAAGAAACTAAAATTAAAATAATACAAGACTAACAAAGGCCAGAGGCTCCTGACTTGGGACAGGCGCAAAAATGCGGCGGGGTTAAACATGTTTGTGAGATCTCAACCCTCCCCCTATACCTCTAACCAATGTAGTAAAGTAAACGCATAACAATACGCACATTAAAATTCAGTTCAAGAGAAATCCGAGTCTGATGTCAGAAGATGTAACCAAAGAAAATAAACAAAATGACAATAATACATAAATAACAACAGACTACTAGCAGTTAACTGACATGCCAGCTCCAGACTTCAATTAAACTGACTGAAAGATTATGATTTCATCATATGAACATCAGGCACAATCCTTCCCGTTAGGGGTTTAGTATCATACCATCATAACATATATGAGAAGAACATAACCCGTGTCATGCCAACAACTGTATTTTAGAATAAATGTGTTTAGTTCCGATGCAAAGACCTTATCAGTGACTCAATATTAACGCCAAAATATGCAATCTTTAATGACTTGACAACAGTATCGTAATTATATCCCTTCTTAATAAGTCTATTCAAAGGTTTTGTAAGTTTCTGAGGTGAATACTGACACCTTTGTGCTTTATAAAGAATATTACCATAAAAAATTGGATGTGAAATACCTGAACGTATTAGAAGTCTGCATGTTGAGCTATATTTACGAATGATGTCTTTATACCGATGATAAAATTTAGTAAATGTTTTGACTAGTTTGTGATATCGAAAACCCTGGTGTAATAATTTTTCAGTAATACATAAATTTTTCTCGTTAAAATCCAAAACATTGTTACATACACGAGCGAATCGTACAAGTTGAGATATATAAACACCGTAAGATGGTGACAAGGGAACGTCACCATCTAAAAACGGATAATTAACGATAGGAAATGAAAAATCATCCCTTTTATCATAAATTTTAGTATTCAGCTTTCCATTAGTGATATAGATATCAAGATCAAGAAAAGGGCAGTGGTCATTGTTAGTATTAGCTTTATTTAAAGTAAGTTCAACAGGATAAATTTCATTAATATACATACTGAAGTCGTCATTATTGAGAGCCAAAATATCATCCAAATATCTAAAAGTATTATTAAATTTGTTTATCAGATGTTGTTTCGATGGGTCTTTGCTTATTTTTGTCATAAATTGTAACTCATAACAATACAAAAACAGGTCCGCAATAAGTGGTGCACAGTTAGTCCCCATTGGAATTCCGATAATCTGACGATATACGGAATCTCCAAAGCGAACAAAAATGTTATCTAGTAAAAATTCAAGGGCATATATAGTATCAAAGCATGTCCAATTAACATAGTTTTTTTGTTTATTGCTACTAAAAAATGACCTAAAAGAGTTTGAACATATATATTCACATTCTGATTTTTTGAATGCCCATTTAATTAGGTGTGTGAATTTTTTCTTAATGAGAATGTGAGGCAATGTGGTATACAGGGTAGAAAAATCAAAACTTTGAACAGATTCAAAATCACCAATATAAGCATGCAATTTATCAAGTACTTCCAACGAGTTCTTGACACTCCAAAAGTAATTTATTCCACTATTTTCGAAGGCCTTATTTGAACAATTTATTATCAGGTTTTTAATTGTACCAAGTGTGCTGGTAAGAAGAATAGACAATTTAGTAGTTGAACAATGGCTTGAAGACGAAATAAATCTATATTTGTAAGGGGTTTTGTGTAGCTTCGGAAGCCAATACATAGTTGGGACTTTCATTGTATTTGGCTCTGCTTGTAAAGCGGTGGCTAACAGTTCATATTCAAAATGACTTTTTTCAAAATATGCAAGATGGAGGATGACAGATGTTTATGATAACAATGTGCTCGTTACTTATCTTACCCAATCTTAATTCAACATTATTTGTTATAAATACAACAAATATTACTGACCTCCTGCATGCATCATGGTATCATTAATAACCAAACCACCACTACTTGTAGAGTTTCTAAACTTGTCTTTCACTGTGTTATCATTTGTAAAGACATACATAGCCAGAGGTTTCTCACTGTAAAAATATCAAAGATACAGTACAACAAGGGGAGATAATACACAACATTAATTCATAGCAAAAACATGGTATACAAATCTACTGGTATGTAAGTAGGCACATATAATACACAATATGTTATGTGTTAAATTACCCCTAAAAGTTGGAATAGATCTTCCCTCTCTTTTCACTATATGATATACTTATAGATCATCTTTGTTCATCTCAATAGTCGGTATAGTGAGTAAGAAAATCAATTGAGTTGAGATGACCAATGATTATCTTTTTATTAATATTTTACCTATGACAACATTGTTAATTTCATTGACAATGGCACATGCTCCTTTGTTTCTAGCAATAATTTTTCATATCACTCTACTGTGCTTAGAAAGGAAATATCAGTCAGTTAGATCAAAAGACAATTTTATGAATGAGTAATATAAGTTTTTCTCAATGTTTAAAGCTGGATGGTCATGTTAAATTGCTTACATCCTTGTCATTTGTAAGGGTTGGCAGTTAGTTCAAATGTCTCATTGGAAATTATACTACATTTCAATTCATTACAAATTGCACAATTTTTGTGGGAAATGAGTTACTGGTTAAAATTAAGTTGCAATTGTAAAAATGTTTAAATTGGAATATGTACAATACAATTAGTTTGACTGTATGATACTAACCCACTGACAATGTGTTCAATAGCATCATCTTCATTACCTACTGGTATAATAGGTAGAACAGGTCCAAATATCTGAAAACAAATAAATGACGTTAACTCATGGAAAAAAGTTATGATCAAGATTTAACATATACAAGTGTATTTTTTTTTCTCCAGATCTTAGGCCAGGATTTTTTATTTTGTTGGTTTACGGATCCGCCGACCCGATTTTGGTAAAAAAAATAAAATCGCAGTTTCGTGTTTTTTATTTCCGCCGACCCTATAAAATGCGGTAGCCATGAAATAAAAATTTTAAAAAATATCGGCTTTATTAAATTTTACCTTCGAACTGTGCTATTTTCAACACCGATCGTTTTGTTTTGTTCTAAATAGATACAATCTAAATCTAGCCAATCGCTGTTGAGATTAAAAGTGTATTTTTCGAAAATAGTTTTACGAAACGAAACTTATGTTAATTGTCTGTTACAGTAAGATCGTTTTAATTTTTTTGTCATCATTCCGTAAGATATATAGTTTTACACATTTCATTACGCAGTTGTTTACAATGTATGTCATCGTCATAGACGAAACGGATCCTTCTAAACGAGAAAGACAACTAGTTAAGGTAACGGAAGACGACCAGACTATCGGAGACTTCCTTTCAAATTTGATAAATGAAAAATGCTCATCCATTTGGATATCGAAAGAAGGACTACCGGCCAAAAAAGATGGAACCGATATTACCGATTCCAATACCCCAATGACAGTTATAGTTGATTTATTTAAATGCAATTATTTGCATGTGATGAAAGACACAGATACCCAAAAGTCAACATCATGTCCAGAAAAAACAAATGCTTTTCAAATTATGATGACTGCCCGTAGGAGATATGACAAATTTCCAGAAGAAAGGTAAAAGGTCGTACATGAAATGTACATGTTATATGTTTGGAAATAAATATTGAAACTGTGTTATTTTTTACGGTCATTGATAAAAGATTTACATGTTTAAATGTAGACCTGCATGAAATAAAATGTAGTCTGATTATAGGAATAATTGATATTTAGAAGGCTGGACATATAAACCAACCATCAACAAATTATAATATTATGTATGATGGAAAATGGGGGTATACGTCAATAAAACAGCAACCCAACAACAAAAATTATACAATTTAAAGTTGGCCAATTATGAAATAATGAAAGCAAGTGTTTGATTATTTTTATTATATCAAGCTCAGATCTTTTAGCTAGTCTATGAAAATTAAGAATTTATCAAGGAATAAGTAAGTGCCTGGTCCAAGCTCAGTGGTTGATTTTCGTACTCACTTGATTTTTTTGTTTGTTAAATGTTTCTGTCTGTCAAACATATGTTTTTCTTACAGCTAATTTCCTACTGCATGTAAAGCAAAACTTTGGTTGGCTTGCTTGCTTTGTTTGTATAATTGTTTATACAAGCTTTGTAAATAAGATTCACATCTTTAAGCAATATATATATAGGCATAGTTAAACCTGTATATATATCATATTTGAATTTAATTGGGTGTTATCCCAATGATTTTCAATATACAAATAAAGCAAGCAAGCTAACCAAAGTTTCATTCTACATGCATTAGGAAATAAGCTTTAAATTGTTTCACAAGTTGCTATATTTGATCTTTTTAGCCTCGATATTTTCAATGTGTTATAAATTTTAACCATTGTTGAAGAATGTACTGTGACATATATTCCTTTGTTCTTTGAGCAATAGTACCATTGCTACACCCACATTTTGTAATTTTTATATTGCCATTGTCCACTTGTATTTAAGTGATTTATTAAGCTATTAATTTATAGAGGTCATTTGTTTGTTTCATTTTTGGATATTAACACCCCATTCTGCATGTCTTCCTGTATATAAAATTCATTTCAGTGACAACTTCCAGACTCTGTGGAGCATCAAGGATTTATATATTATTTTAAATAAACACACAAAGTACACGTAGGTCGACATTTTCTTCTTACAGGAAGCCAGTCAATGCAAAGGACAGACTTTACAATGATGTTCTAAAGTTGATGTTTGAGAAGAAGTATGGATTTACACCTGTACAAGTAGAAACAGTTGGAAAAAGAGTTGTTTCTACACTCACTGATACCCTATGGTATATTGATCCCTTCCATGACAAACTGTTAGGTAGAGGCATACACATCCCAAAAATATTCAGTGATCTGATAGGATACTATGAATGGAGATCACAGAAGAAGAAGACACCTGTTATGAAGTCCGCATGTCTTAAAGAACACATTGATATAATGTCAGATGTTCTTATGTATCCATGGTTTCTAAACAGTCAGATGTCTGAGTTAAAAAAGAGCTGGACAGAAATGATAGAATCTTTGATGAAGTACTACAGATTTTTAGAGGATCAGAAGCAAAGAACAGCTTCACATCATCAATCAGAGACCACAGTCAGATCCCTTACAGATAAAAGTGCCATCCGTACTATATACAGCAGTCCTAATTATCAGTCAAAAGATCAGTATAAGAAAGTGGAAGAAAAACTGAAAGAGATAGAAGTCTATGAACCAGTTAGTATGTTTGATTTAGAGCCAGAAGACAGGTATGATAGAAGGAAGTGGCTAACAGACATGAAGTTGACCTTTCCTGTTTCAATTTACACCTATCAACATGGAAACTATATGGGTAATCTGAATTTTCTTTGGCGGATACCCAAAGATGAAAATCTTAGAAATGATATGAAACAGTTATCTGCAGTTGAAAAACTCAGAAAAGAAATTCCTATTTATTCTTCAAGACAGGTAAGGAAAACATTTATTGACAGGTACACCAGAACAGGACTTAAACCAGCTGTTTTACGGGAGATGTACAGATTCTTGACAAATGATGACACAGCCCCAGAATCTTCCTTACAAGAGAATGTCGACATCAGAGTCATAGAAAGTATAATGGATGCTGACGATCCAGACCTTCTATATGATCTAAGAAAAAATAATGGTAATCCAAAATGTGAAGATTTGGAGCTGTTTTGGAAAGAGCTGGAATCCTTTCTGAATGAAAGGACAGTTGTACATGAAAGACGCGGAGCTGACCATGAGTACATGCCTTGTGCTATATCACTATCAAATTTACGTAACCAGATAGCATCACGCTTGACAAACGAAGCCCACATTCCAAGTTTGTCTACAATAAGGTACAATTTTTGGCCACCAAGTCCAACTCACAACAATGCAGCAAATTATACTGGGAGGTTTAAAGTCAAATTTGCAGTACAACAAAGACTTTTGCATGGCCAACATGAAGACAAACGCTTTGCAGCACATCAGTACAGTTTATTTAAAGAAATGGTTGTTAGATGGAAAACACATGCAAGATTTATTTCCTTAGATGATAAGGCCATTGTCCCAGTTGGAGAACCTTCTCAGCCATTATCTACTGGAGTGAGACCTCACAACAGATCTTTGACACTTGGGGTAGGATCATTAGTTGCACTCGATCATGATTTTCATGTGTGTGGAATTGTTCCATCTGTGCTTTTTTCTGTTGATATTCCTGATAACAGAAGGGACAGTTTCTACGAGGGGCAAGTATTTGTAACTTTAAAAGATAAATTCTTTCAGCCTTCAACAGCTATACGTCATGCTGTTGAATCAGTTGACATACTTCATACTCTGACAGGGGACCTTAATCTTGATGTACCATTACTCTTTATGTACACAGATGGCGGTCCAGATCACAGGTCTACATTTTGGTCAGTGCAATTAGCCTGTATATTGATATTTATTTCTTTAGACTTGGACATGCTGGTCACAGCACGAACAGCACCAATGGCTAGCTATGCCAATCCAGCAGAGAGAATGATGAGTTTGCTGAATCTCGCTTTGCAAAATGTAGCCCTGGAGAGACCAGACATAATAGAAGACTATGAAAGAAAGATGAAGAGAAACGGCTCAATGACCAAAGTTAGGAACATAGGCGAGAAAGAACCAGATTTCAAAACTGCACTATTACAGTCAACAAAACATGTTATATCAAAACTTGATGACAGATTCAGTAGACTGAAGTGGAAGGACAGGAATGTAAACATGCACGAAAGTGCAAATATTGATGATAAAGAAGACATTGGTCATTTGCTGAGTATTCTTGACCACCTGGATGAAGGCCTCTCAATTGAAAAACTGAAGACGAAAAAGGATATAGAAAAGTTTAGATGTCTGAAGAATTTTATAGATTTGCACACCAGAGAAAGACAATACACATACCAAATAAAGAAGTGTGGAAACTGTGCCTATTGCACAATAAATCCCCCTCGTCTATCCCAAGAGTTGTTTGATAATCTACACTGGCTGCCAGATCCTGTCCCAGTTCAGAAAGATAGTGATGAATACAAGTCTTTTGATGATGTCTATGGAGAAGAAACAGATGATTCTGGAAGACCCAGCTTAGTCAGCAAAAACGTCCCTACATCAGCAGATCTTGGTCACAAAGGAAGTTTTGTAGCAGCAAGAGCAAGATCATTTATTATTTGCAGAGAATGTGGGAAGAGGAGAGTAGTGTACTCTGGCAAGCGTCTAACTATAGACCAGATGAGATTAATAGAGCGGGTACAAGAAGAGTTCATATTTACTTGTGGGGCCCCATTATTTCCAGATGGAGTCATGAAAGAGACTGTTTATGTCAGAGAAGGTCAATCGTGTAACAGTGAAATGGAAACTACCTATTATTCAGATGTAAGTGGATTGAATACACCAGTTTGTTTCTTCTGTGGTGATACTGAGGTGATCACAAACCAAGAAATACAGAACCTTAAACAAGAATATGGAATCGTTCAACCTATATGCGACACATGCTTCCAGAGTGGAAAGAGACCAGCAGTGAGGAATGCACTAAAAACAAACAAGAAAAAGAGATAAACAAACAATTTTATTTCAAAAACAGTCTTTTAAAATACACAAGAAGTGTAAAAACATTGACATTGCATTAATAAAGATGTTGACACTGCATTAAAAAGACATTTACATTTGACAATATTAAAATATTGTTTTGAAACATTGTTTGATTTTTTTTGGGGTATCCCATGATAGTGGTATACAGAAATCATTTAAGGAGGCTTGAGGGTATAAAAATTTCAGAAAAAAAATAAACATTTGTTTTTCATTACAAATTTTATTTATTACCATTTGTAGTTGTTACTTTATCATATGGTACCAAAAAAAATCAAAAAAATTAATTCGTGTTGGCCCCAGATGACTTTTAAAATGTAAACATCATCTGAAAAGTTCCAAATTATCTCCCTTTGGTGGAAAAATGACATTTTTTGGCTTTAAAATTGAAATATCTCTTTTAACTCATCGGTGACCTATATTTTTTAATATAATTTCGATATATGCTTTCCTTAAACTAAATTATTGTAAAATTTGAGCAATTTCTGTAATAAATTTCTTTTTTTATTTCGATATTACCTTTATTTCTCCTATTAGTTCAACAGGAAAAAAACACTTTTACAAAGATGTATGCTTCTTTCGAAGGCAGATTGTGAGCGCAAATGAACGGTGACCCCATTTTTTTATTTTATTTTTCTCTTAACTATAAGATAAAGTTCATTTATAGAAAAATATTGAGAAATCCTATATAAATGATTTAGACCTGCGAACCCCCTTAATAATTATATCAAAAGGGTACTATAAACAATTTAGTCATTTACCTTAAAAATCAGTAAGTTTTGGGACTTTTTTTTTTTTTCCGACCGACCGACCCGACCTTTTCAGATGAAAAATCCGTAAACCAACAAATTAAAAAACCATGGCCTTAGATGAATAATACATTCTACAAGGTAGGGATCATGATTTTCAATCATCTATAAGTGAACTATGACAGTACATATATGTCATATGTCATTTGGTCTCTAGTGGGTATCTGTCACTCATTTGCAATCATACCACATCTCATCTTTATATAAGTGTGGGTCCCAGGCCCTTAAAGGACCTTAAACCCAGGATGGTATAATATTTTAGTGTGGTTTTATTGGTCTCAGTATGGTGGTACAATTTTGGTCAGCAGTGCTGAACTTTTTGGTTTAAAAATCCTTGTATATTAAATCATATTCTTTTAAATACCTCTTCATTCATGGCAGCATCTGTAAATTTGATATCTTTCAATATTGTTGGAGAGATATAATTATCCTTCTCATTTGTATCCCCACCAATAGCAATACTATCTTGGTTGCTGTCAATCATCTTTTTCACTCGTCTAAAAAAAAATCAACAAATCTAATTCTATTTTAAATATTTGAATAAAATTACAGATGTACTATAGGTGCCAAAGCTGAGTTAGGATGTTTTTGAATTTGTAGTAGAAGAAAATCATGATTTGTGTCAATACGGTTTTTTTATTTGATTTTAGTAGAGAAAATTATGAAGCCTGCTGACAATTTATGTAATATGTTGAAAAAACAAAAATATACCAAAATTTCTATAAATTGCTGTGGTAGCCTAGCTAACCCAAAGGCCTTATATCCAACAAAAACTGCATGGTCCAAGACAAATAAATACCAAACTGTTCCTTAAAATTTCAGAGAACAAAGTCTTTAAAGGTATTGTGACCTTGACCTTATAACAATAATAGGTATTGTTATTCCCAAGTGATATTTTCAAGCCATTTTTATGAAGATTAAACAATTGATTCAAAAATATTTTATCTGGATAACAAAATTTTGGTTTATCAATTATCTCTGTGACTTTGACCAAGTGATCTGAATATCAAAAGGGGTATCCTCCTAGCATTATAAACATAGAAAACATGTTTTATCCAAAAATTATTTAATTATCTAATAATATTTATTACCTGTTCAAAACTGAATCATTTATAATCCACAAAAATAGAGAATGCAAGCCACTTTGAAAATGAACAATTCTCTGGTTTAACAGGATGACAGGCCCGTTGCACATGTGCAATCAAAGTGTTTTTACATCATTAACTAAGCTGTCAAAATATGTTTAAATGAATAGAAAATTACAAATCTATAGAATAATTTCATTACAATGGGCTGTAAGTTATACTTACTGGAAATGTCTAGAATTGACCATTCTGCCGTAACTTTCTGACTTTGATGGATCATCAGGGAAAAATTCACCTAATGTTGTTTTCATGCTCTGAATTAATTGTTCCTACAAAATCAAATATATATATATATATATAGATTATTACATTGATACAAGTGGAGTATCGGATTTATCCAATCGAGATAGTTTAATTATCAATTCTAAAGTCTGAGCCTCGGCGAGGACTTTAAAATTTATAATTTAACTATCAAGATTGGATAAATCTGATAATCCACGTGTTACTATGTAATAATCTGTTTCTCTAATGATTAAAAGATAAAGTTTCTTCTTTTCTAAACCAAAATCCTCTTTGAGTGCCTTCCACTTTCAAGAAGTTGTCAATTTCATTAACACCAGGGCTGCGTTCAATATCGTAGCAGCTACGTAGATTTTGACTATTGAACGTGTAGCTATAGACTAGTTGTTACATAGCTATTGATAGCAGCTACCTAGCCGCTACGTAGCTGCTACGATATTGAACTCAACCCTGTTAGAACATTTTGATCAATTCAGGGAGCTGAGAAAGGTTATGACCCTTTGACTCAGCCAATCATCTTCCGAGATCACCGGCGACTACACGTTGATTAAATTTTTTTATACAATTGTTTTGGAAAGGGATATATTTCCATAGAATTAGAGAAATATATATATACACCATTCATACTTTTATACTTTTATACACTTATTTATCTGAAGAAATAAATGCACTTTCTTTTTAAAGTGGATCATACATTAATATTGATTCCTATGTATTTTTTAATTTAAAATGTATGGAAAATCTGATCAGTTTCAGTTCAAAGAACTATGAATATGATACGTCTGAGGAATTTTTTGAATGGGTCTGTTAAAATATTATTTGAATGTATAGTTTGATTGGAGAAAAACATCTTTCCCCTTTCAGTTAAGGAAGTTTGCTTGTCATGTTTTGGAATCGCTGTCCCATTTTCAGAATCCTCTGGTTTTATCCATTTGAATGCCTTTAAAAAAAATTGCCCATTGACCCCCATTTTTCTTTTTATAAATGTTTTACATGTATAATTATAAGCCATCTGTAAAAGTCTAATAAAATTTTAATAATTTTTAATAGTTTTTGAGAACTTAAACTTGTCATTGATAAAGCTATGAAAAGTCAACAGAAAACATTTTCCGGCCAAAATGTCAATGGCTAATATCTCGTGTATGACCCATAAGTTATCTACCCTTACCTGAACATCCTTTGTACACATGACATAATCAGGAGCTATACATGTCTGTCCAGCATTACATGTCTTCCCCCACATAAGTCTGTTGGCTACTGCCTTCAAATCACAATTTTTATCTACATACACTGGACTGAAGAAAAAGAAAAAACATTATTCTTTTATACAGGGAAAGTCTTTGAAGAGATGTTTTTTATTTAGAGTGCAGAAACGGAAAATGATTATAGTTATTTTATCAAATATTTCTGTTTATGGTTTTCAGTCCAAGAATACTGAATTTTCTTAGAATACTTTATACAGTTAATGCTTTATTTTGTCATCTTTTTTTGCACATTGTATGAGTCTGATGAGTTAAGCCCTTTACAACTGATTTTTAAAGTTAATTCTTATGTTGTACATGTACAGTAATACCACTTTACATAAATCTACCTTTTGCCTCCAAGTTCTAATGTGACTGGAGTTAGATATTCACTTGCAGCTTTCATAACAATTTTTCCTACAAATGTGTTTCCTGTGTAGAAGACGTAGTCATATCTCTCCTTTAGTAAAGCTGTTGTTTCTGCCACTCCTCCATTTACAACTTTAACACAGTCCTGTTGAACAAAAAACTAAGAGTTTAGTTATGCACTTATTATTATTGAGAGTTTTCAAGCAAACAATAAAAAAAAATTCAAAAGCAGAAGTAAGTTAAAGCTAAAACAAATTTTTTCACAAGAGTTGTCTTTCTTTGCACCATATACACATGTACTATGATTACAGTTGCCAAAATTGCCCAAATCACATTTTTTTCACATTCAATTTAATTTATTTTTTTTATTATTTATCAAACCAGATAAATGTGATCAATGTCTTAATCTATGCAGACTTCTAGTTTTAGATGAACTTTTTAATCTATTGTAAATGTTTACTTTCAAATGGTTTCCACTTTAAAAATATTAAAGAACCTAAGTGAGCACACTCACATACCTCACGTCCCCACATTGTCATTGGAGAAATTAAATAAGTGTAAGAAAAAAAAATTGTATAAGAAACAATATTGAATAATAATTTCCTGTCAATATGCACATCTACATAGTATGTCCTTATTACATGTATCTACAAAATTTCATGAAATTCTGTTGTGTGGTTTCAGAAGAGTTGACAAATTGTTGCAGAAGTACATTGAAGCAAATAAGTTCAATGGGGCATAACTCCTAGAAAAAAAATTGAATCGTAATTTCCTGTCGATATGCACAACTACATAATATGTACTTTTCATCTAAAAATGTTTCATGAAACTCTGTTGTGTGGTTTGAGAGGAGTTGCGATGACAAGAAACAGGACTGACGGACGGACTGACGGACGGACTGACAGACGGACGGGTCAAAAACATTATACCCTCCGCAACTTCGTTGCATGGGGTATAATAATAACGTCATCACCTTCTGGCATAGTAAGTCTATAACTGAATTTGGCTTTTCCTGATGGGTCCCATTTGGTCATGTAAATTCTAACATATTCTTATACATACTTACTCTGTATGCAAACTTGGTCAAAACCAAATTAAATGTTCAAGGATATACAAGTTTTTATCAATCCATGAAAATTTGTACCCACAAAAATAAATGAATTCACAGTATCTTATATACATCTTAATACGACTTACATTGTCCAAATATTTTGGAATCAATTTCTCCAGCAATTGTGCTGTGTTCCATGATACTTCTGAGGGCTTCAATAAAACACAATTACCTAAAAGAAAAGCAAGCATTACAACTACACAACAGCCATGGAGGATTTAGACAGGTTCATCCATCCACAGTGAGAGTCACAGAAAAGGCAAAACATCAAAAAGGTCCCATAAGCACACACAATATCTTTTTCTTTCATCATAAGATGTAGAACAGAACATACAATACCTTTGATAATAGGTAAGGCTTCTGTATTAATTATTTTTAAATGCTGAAAATTCAGAAATTATTGAATGCATTTATTATTGCAATATTTTTTCTAAAGGATGGACAAAAATAGGAAAGTAAATTAGTAAAATCTCCATGCATTTATCATGTTTATATGTATCTGACATCGGAATGTGATTTCTAGTTATTGCGATACCCACTCAGTGACACTGTTTGCATTAATAAAACTCTTGCAATAATTTCTGAATTTACATTAATATATTGCTTAGTGTGAGGTGGTTGTCTAATATTGGTAGATGGAGATCACAGCAAACACCTGACCTGCAGAAGTTTTGTTCCAAGATAGTCACTTTTACCATGTCCAATTTCATTTTAAGACACCATTGAAAACCTTTAAAATCTATGCAGTATTGGGAATTTGAGATCAGTATGGACTGTATAAAAACATCAAAATATGAATGATGTCACCTTACAGGTTGTTTTCATTGGGGTGAAGAAATCAAACTAGGAATGTCAGCCTGGTTGGCTTTTTTTATGTGGTAATCTTTTTAAAACTTTTAAACATTTCCCCAAAAAAATAGCTTTATTTCCCATGTGCAAAACAAATCTAAGCATTTCCATAGAAAAGCATCCATGTGATAAACCTTTTTCAATATCCACATTGAAACAACAACTACCAAGGAACTCTCCTTAAGTGTAAGTTTCAAGGAAATCTACTTATAAATTTAGTGTGCAATATATATCTGTGAGGGAAATCTTAAGGTTTAATATACATGATATAGTCCTGTTACTGTGAAATAACTCAATTAAAAAAAATTAGATAGAAAGGGAACTTTTATTCCACCAATCCTAATATTGCTTTAAAATATCATGACAATTGATTAAATAAAACTTATTTGAGCTACAGCACACGGGTTGACAGACTGATATACCATAATATGTGCTGTTTAAAAAAGGCCAATCAAAATCATTTAATGTGCTGATGGAACTAAATACTATCATTTTTATTTCATTTTTGGTGGTGGTTAATAACCTAGGAGCTATTTATTCGTTCTTTGTACTTGTTGTAAAATTATGATATCTTATAAAATTTGAAATAATGTTGCTGAAGAAATCCATACAAGTGTATTGCAACTTGGAAAAATGAAGGCAAAATTAGGGAAAACAACCCTTTACATCTGCTCATAATGCAAGTGTCTGCAGTTTTTTTTAGGAAAGAAGGAAATATTGATCATAGACTTCATCTACCAGCAGATTTACTAAACTGAAGTATAAGTATAAATCAAAATTTGTTCTTACTAGCCAAGTTAACTGTTTAATTGATAAAGTTTTGAAACCACTAGTACTCATTTGGAAATACAAGCTACTTTTAACATTTTTGTTCAATATATAAATAAATTACAACACATTTTAATAGATAATCCAATATGTTGTATTGTTCCTGTTACATATACAGAGGCAGGAATGGATTGTGCACTAAAAAGGTGTGTTTGGAATATGCAAGGCATTTAAAAAAAAAATTAATGCAAGCTGCAAAAATGTGAGAAAGAACATTGTGCATATTTCACTGCACTATTGAAGAGATAAGCTGGTTATGTAACAGGAACAACAAAATATTTTGGATTGTCCATAAACTTGAAAGATTTGACTATACCTGCTGCTAGAGCCCCAAATAATGGCATAATAGTAAGCTGTATGGGATAATTCCATGCCCCTATCACAAGGGCAACACCGTAGGGTTCTTTCTTTATATAAGCTGTGTCCATCAAATTCATTAGTGACTTTTTAACCTACAAAACCATCTTAAATGGTATTAAAATTAGTACCTGCTGCAATAGCACCAACCATTGGCATGATGGTTAGTTGTATAGGGTAATTCCATGCACCAATCACCATAGCTACACCAAATGGCTCTTTCTGTATATAACAAGTATCCATAAAGTTTGCTAAACTCTTCTTTACCTAAAATTGTTTGCCCAAATAACATAGATCTTTTAATTTCAAGTGTACACAATTGCAATGTACTTTTAAAACTCTCCAAAGGACAGTGAGTCCTAACACCATAATAATTTCATACAATTATGGTATAAGATCCAGAATGAAAAGACACTGCATTCTTCGTTGTTACAGAGTTAGTGCATTTAAATTTAAGATAAAGGATAAAGGAATTGTCATAACAAATCTTTGATGCCAACCTTCCCCCTGGGCAATCCATTGTCACGCATTGACATTTTAAAACTGTACACATTTTCCTTTTAAGTCCGAGGCCATTAATGCTCTCTACAATTACTTAACTAAATAACTTATACTTTTCATTTAATATCAACAAATAAACAAAATGCTGTCTCAAGTTTGGTTTAAATTGGTATAGTAGTTTCAGAGTAAGCAAAGATCTTTGAAAAAGTTTTACAGTACAATTGAAGACAACAGACACCCAAGAGATGACAACAACTCAATAGGCATTAAAGGCCAAGTTATCTAAAAATTAGCTTAACACTTTAAAGACAACACATTTTTGAAGACAAACTAATAAGGGACAGATTGATGCTGCAACACTTTGATTTTAATAAAATTAAATCTACAATTCAGTATTATTATCTTTTAAAAAAAGCTTTTCTATATTAAACACAAGTAACATGAGTTAGTACCATTAGTACATCTCAATCTCATTAAAAATATACTGGGAAATTACCAAAATACTGGAATTTCAACAGTACTGATATCTGCTTCCTTCTACATGTATATATACCTTTTCTGGTTTCATCCATTCCTTTAAGTTGTTCATTGTTTCAATCAAATCATTTCTACAAAAGTCAATCTCAAACACAACAGCTTCAAGTTTGGGCTACAAAAGACAACAGTGAACAGCTATTTACAGGTACTATTTCTATTTACATCTTATATAACAGTCCAAAACTGAAAACCAACTTATAGTTGAGAGTACTGAATTTCATGTTCAGAATTTAAAATATGACAAATTCATACCATTCAAAATATAATAAATTATTAAGTTTTATCTTTTCATGACTATCATGACTATACATGTACGTATATTTCACATCATTTTTTAACAGCCAAATTACACAAAGACAATGAAAAAGTGGGTTTTACGATACTAAAATTGAGTTATAGGTTTATGCCGTAAACATTTGATATGATTTTCAAACTATTCATGATGACTTAAAGTAACTCATAGTATGAGAAATACAGTTTACTATTAAGATAAGAAAGGGATTATTTCATTCAATAGAAACTTTCCTTGCAGACTTATCAAACAAATGTTTACACATTTAAATAATCCTTGCAAGAAATCAATTGCAAAATCCAGGTAGACAAACATTTTTCATTTTTTTACATAAATAAGGCCGTTAGTTTTCTCGTTTGAATTGTTTTACATTGTCTTATCGGGGCCTTTTATAGCTGACTATGCAGTATGCAGTTATGGGTTTTGCATTGTTGAAGGCAGTACGGTGACCTATAGTTGTTAATGTCTGTGTTATTTTGGTCTTTTGTAAATAGTTGTCTCATTGGCAATCATACCACATCTTCTTTTTTATATTGTTCTCCATGAATTTTTTTTTTTTAAAACTAGAGAATCAAAATTGAGATCTTTAATTGCTGTAAGTTCATTAAATGTGTTGATAATATGAAATGTATCATAGATTGCAAATGGTACAACATATTATTTTTAATTTCTGTGTATATAATAGACTGTATGAGGGAGAATTAGAAAACTTATTTTACAAGTAATTTTCTTAAATCTTGTGTTACTCCTTTTGTGGTTTATCATTCTTGTGGTAGCCTTAGCTTCTTGTCATAAGGAGAAAATTTATGTATACTAGTTCTCTGCTTAGCATGCAAATCTTTGGAGAAAGAGCAAAGATGGCGCAGAACAAGGTGACCATGTCTTCCTGTGGACCACCATTACCTTGTAATCTAGCAAGTTAAAACATTTGTTTTAGCATGTAGGTCAACATGGTCATGTACAAAGATGATTTCATAACCATATCATATAAAAAGTCACTTGTTCTTGTCAAAATGAAATGGTACAATGCAAGTTATATTAACCTTGTGTAAATCTTTCTTTAAGGCATCTGTAATTTCCTCTCTATTTTCATCCATCAGTTTGAGAACTCCCTCTAATTGTTGTCTTCTCCATTCGTATGATTTAGTTTTCCCACTTCTGAAGGCAGTTTTCATTCCATTCACAAGCTACAAACACAGAATAAAGAGAACTATCAAGAACTTTGTCACATAAATGAGAGTGTTCTCTGAGACTCAGTCTCAGTAACAAAATATCATACCCTTTTTAGAAGCTGAAGGAAATATTAGAACTATCCATGCACATAATGCAGCCATTTTATACTGGTACTTGTGTAAAGCAAAATATTATCCTATGAAATATTGTATCATGAAATTTTGTCCCTATCTTAGTATGAAAAATTGTCAAGGGAGAGAAGGAAAAATTTCCATATTTTGTCCATATAAATGGCCCACATGGCCCAAAAACACAGTTATTCCATAGTGAATTTCTTTAGACAATAAATTCAAATTAAAAAAATTGCATCTGCTCTATCTCAAAAAGATTTTTACAGTGTACAAAATGGTGTAGTGTACTACTAGTGGGACAAATAATATAAAAATTACAGAAACTTCTACCAGCTCTAACTCAAAATATTGACAATTCTGTGTTAATTAAGGTCTAAAATTCAGTTTGACAGCTTTAGACGTTATAAAATTTGACCTTTTTGAACTGGACCAAATCACTCCTTAACATAAAGATTCAGCACCCAAATTTTTTTAACATGTAATTTCATCCCCCTACTTAATATTTCATGCATTAAATATCAATTAAATATCAAGAAATAAATTGGGAAAGTGTATCAAATTAAAAATTTTAGTTATACACTGTTCACACTAGGGACTATACTGGTAGACAACGAAAACCAAAGGACAATAACTGTGTCCTTGGACTATGTACAGATAATATTTCTTGTTAACATGGTCATGATGCTTAATAATGGGAAAATAAATCTATCAAAATTTCATTACAACTTACAAGTGTCTCAAAAACTTATGTTCCAAGAAAACATTGAGCAATGAACAATGAAAATGAAAGGGTAAGGTCAAATAAAACTTGTGAGACTGACTGTCACTGACATGTACATGTACATCATCATGACCATAAAATATTTCCATACAACAAATATAGCTCACTTTTTGCATATCAATGCATATAGTTTAAGAAAAGAAGAAAAAACCACAAAAACTTAACTTTGACCACTGAACAATGGAAATGATTTCAAGGTCAGATGACATCTGGCAGTTGGACATGAACACCTCACAATCATTCCATGCACCAAAAATAGTAGACTAAATAGTATATGAGATATGGACTTGACCACGAAAACTTAACCTTGTTCACTTATTCATGAAATGAGGGAGCTGACAAAATTTCATGGACAACATGGACAAGACACCATTGGACACTATTTCATGTACATGTACAACATGTACAATGATGTACAATGTATTTCATGATGATTTTTATTATATAAATTTTGTCTGGTAGACAATATTTCATGGGAGACCTCTCTAGGAATACTAGTGGAAGCACACTTATTTCAGCAAACAATTTGTATCAATGATCCTGTACCAATCACAGGTATCTGGATCCCAGACTGAACAATTATCTGCAAACTTGTATAACTGTTAACTGAAAACTACAATGATAAGTACAAAATGTAATATGGAATATGCATCATTAGCCTTCAGCATTGTTCAGAAACCAATCAGGTGGTAGGTGGATCCTGCCACAATCAGCATGATCATGATCAGGGAACCATATGGTAAAATTGGAGTTCATTAGATCGATGGCACCGCTTTGTTGATAAAAACAAATGTCTTGTGTTTTTGACCTATACTTGTTACTAAGAACAAAAAATGAAGAAACGGGTCTAAAATCAGAAATGATGTGTCGTACAAATCTGAAATTGGTTATAAATTTGATAACAAAGTTTATATCAAAGTGTTAGAGGCGATCAAATTGATGACTTAATGAATCAAATTGTTACATATACAACTATAAGATACAAAATATTATTTTGATATCATTTTGGACAAGTTGTTCACATTTCAAAATGAGGCACTTTGTAAGCCTTGTATGATCTTGTATACATTCAAGAATATAAAATAACCTTTAAGTATTACAACTAACCCCATGACAGTCATGTGACTGAATGACCTTCAAGTTAACTTTGCATGCAAAAAGACCTCTGCCATATTTTTAGAAAATTTGTTTATTTTAGATTGATTTTTTCAGAATTAGTGAAAGGGTACAAAAATGTGATATCAAATAAAAAAAAACATAAATACTTAATTATAATAACTTTATTTGGAAAATCTTCACCACATGTGGTATCATTTGCTATTGTTACTAGGTAAAGTAGCCGAATATGACATCATGCGCAGGATACGGGAAGTGAAAGAAGAATTAGGTCGAAAACATAAGATGGTCTAAAAACACAGTATGAGATGATATGAGCTAAGAAATATATACAGTATCATTATCGCACCGTTGTGATTGGTTAGTAAATTTCATAGGGGTTCATGACATGTTAATGGTGACGTCATCTATTAATGTTGTTGTGTGTCATTGTTTTATTTTTCAACAAAACGCAGCAGAAAAAGTCCAGCGTGCCAGGGCTTTCCCTTGAAGTTGTAGTAGTAGGCTAAATCACAATTACATGTATAGGTGGCTGAAACATGCGTTTAAAAAGGATATTAAAATTACAAAAGAGGGCTGCTAGATTAATACTAGAGACAGACCCATTTGCTCCTTCTGCACCCTTATTCAAACACTTAAACTGGATGACAGTTGAACATGTTGAACAGAGAATAAAATATCATAAGTTAGTGATGACATTTAAGTGCATTAAAATTGATGCCCCATCATATCTTACTAACAAGTTTCATTATGTTTTAGACAGAAATCCATACACCTTGAAATATGCTGTTCAAGGAAACCTCATACTCCCTAAACCAAAAACAGAATTGTTCAAAAATTCTTTTGTGTATTCTTGACCATTCTTGTGGAATAATTTGCCAATACGTATACTGTTTAAGAAATATTACAAATGTTAATTCTTTCAAATACAAAATAACAGATCATTTATTGAAATCAACCTAGCTGCATCAATAATATTAAAAACTGATCATGTTATCTTTCTATGTATAATGTTTTTACAGGTATAAAACATTATACATAGAAAGAAATCAAAGGCTTTGTAAGAAATGTACTCTAAATCTGGTTGAAGATGAACAACATTTTATAACTTGTTGTCCAGCATACAAAAGTGATAGGGAGATATTTTTCAAGGAGATAAACTGTATTTGTCCTAATTTTATACATCTTTCAAATGAGGCAAAATTTGTTTGGTTATTTACTAATGAAAATTTGTCTGTACTTAAATATTTAGGGAGCTATATTATTACATGTCTAGATGTTAGACGAAATGTTAATTAATGTATGCAATACCAATGATAATTGTAATGATTTTTTGGTTCTGATCCTGCCTGGAACTAAATGTATTTGATTTTATAAAATGAAGATAATCACACCTGTCTGAACTTTTTTTTTTAATGTTTCATTTTATTATATAAAAATGTTTTTCTGTTACAAATCATGATGTATTGTTCTATGTGTACATGTTATGCTGCCAATCAAGGGCCCTTGATTGTAATAATAAAATATTCTTATTCTTATTCTGTTATCATGTTTATTTTTTTCATCACATTTTATCAAGTTGTATTGAACATTATCATGATTATCATGATTATTATCATACTTACTTATTATACTAATGTATGCAATGTATAATAGTTTGCATTTCGTTTGATTTCTCATGATGAGGGCCTCAGGGAAGATTAGTTACATGATATAGCTAACTGTGTAACCCTCTTAAAATAAAGTATTGTTGTTGTTGTTGTTCGGCGAAGCCTGATGCCCACCAAGCTGTAAGCTTGGTGCTTTACGACAGGGGGTCTGGGGGCTGCTCAAGGCCTCCAGAAGCTCTGGCATAAATAGAGCAAAATCCTGCATTCTTGCAGTCTCCTAGCACCTAATTTCAATTTTCAAATGACCATTTTTTTATGTAAGAAATTAAATTAAAGAAGAAAAAAAAATCTCAAAGGAATTTCATTTTTTTTTTATGTAATGGTTTATTTTTTATTCTCTTTTCCTTATACTGAAAATTCATTTGCTTTTATAAGAGTTTTATTTATATAACAATCCGATTCTTGTTAGAAATCTTGATAGATTTATTTTAACTACGTACATTTGTAAACAATTACCCCTCTTTTTCTCCAAAGACTGTTACGCGTATTTAAATCATACAATTATTTCTCAAGCATTGACAATAAATTGATTTATCCACTGATTATCTCTTTTTTGGTCGGATACATAAATCATTTGGAAATGTTATTTATTTTTGGTTGGGTCAACAATATTCTACTTTCTGTAAATTTTTTACCTTGATTCTCTGAACACAACGTGGACTTTGAAAAATCAACTTCAAAAGATACTGGTTTTAAGATTTTGAACAACTGTGAACATGATCTGCTACACTTTCTTTAATTTGACTGATATTATTCCATAACATAAAATTGTCATCCTATCTGATGGTCTTCACGTTCTAAAAGCCAAAAACAACAAGTTAATGACCATCGGAACGTCTCCATTGTTATCGTTCAATGACCACCGGAACGTCTGTCTTGTTATCTTTGAAAAGAAACGATGCATTCCGACTTCAAATAGACAACAAATCAGTGACCTGAATTCATGTGAATTATATTTAGCACAGATAAACACTGACTTTTCATCCTTGTTTATCGTGACCGCGACTTTGCGACAATCAATACGTCTCTCGGCTGCCTGGAAACATTTGAAAAAGATATTTTTTTCTTTTTTAATTTATATTTTTGTCGGTGAAGTAGCCGGCCCTTGAAGCCACCGTAAACGGCGGAAATCTGCCGTCTACCGACTACTTTGAAAAGCCCTGGCATGCGATAAATTCGTTAAAAGGTTAACTACTGACCCCCTACAGATCCATAGAGGGTGAATTAAATCCTCTATGGATCTGTAGAGCGTCAGTAGCGAACCATATAACTTAAGGACAATGCCGTGGGTATGGGCCCACCTAAAATGTCATTATTCAATCTTTATTTAATATCAATGTGCAATTGATAAATTAGTTAATATCATTCTGAACTGTGAAACAAACCTTAGTTCTACATAATGAACTGTGAAAAAAACGAAGTACTACATTCTGACCGGATGATATCTCGGCTGAAGCTCATACAAAAACATTTAGTTGTTCTGTTTTCCAACTAAATTTGCTGTCAATTCCTGTACTTTGAATATTTCTACTTTACACTGTTTGATAACATACCTCTGTGAAACTGGCCATTGTTTTTAGATGATGTAAATCTGCAGCCTCAACAGTTTGTTTGCGATGAAAAAGTGAACTTCAACCTTGCTCAATGTTAAAAAGTTTCTAACTACCTAGTGAGAAATCAAGTATTTTATAAACGTCTATCTAACAAGGACAGAATGTAGCTGACTACCAAAACAACTTCATTTGTTTAAACAACGACGTACGAATTAAATTCAATGACATAGAAAACTAAAAACAGTGAAACATTTAAGAAAAATCTCTCAAATATTATTGGAATAAGAGTTTTGGAAAATTAAGAAAATAAGTTTTATTTTTTTTTTTTTTTTTGTGGAGAAAAAATGTATATCTTATCAATAGTTGATTGATAGTTTTACCGAATTTCGATTTGACCTAGTACCAATTTCAAGTTTTCATCACTGCACCACAACGGCCAAGAAATTCACCATACTTCTTAATTATTACTTAAAAACATGGACCACTAAAAAAATGCATCATTTGGTCGTCTATTAAAACATAGCAGTGGTAAAATAAAACGATGTCTTATATTTCCAGTGAGATTCTACAAGAAACAAAATGGCTAAGAAATCATAACAAGAGTCAACTATAAATGTCAGTGCCGTACGGCCTTCAACAATGAACAAACCCCGTTCCGCATAAACCGCCATAAAATACCTTGTTTTGTAGTTTTGTATTCAAACAAAGAATCTATAAGAATTATAAACGTTGTTCAGTCCGACAAAAATGTATTTCATTGGATAGGGACCTCTTATAGTTAGTTTGCAACTATGATACATGATATACGGCGGGATACCCCTTTTCCTTATTGTCCGTCACAGAATTTTCAAACGGTTTGTCAATTGGTAGGATAAAATTCAACAGAGAAACATTATTTTCTAATTTTAAATTTTCAAATGCCAACAAAAATATTGATGTCATCTTAAATAGGCAATATCCTTTGTCATAAATCAATTCATTCGAAATGTTCATCCTACTTTCAAGATCAGTCTGTTACCAGCATATCTTATACCGCCGAATCAATACCCATTACAACTTTAAGTCTAAACCTCTTGATTCACTTAATTGAGCTTAGTTCACCATTATTATGCATCGTCCTGTTGATCACAGTATTAATGGTGACATACACATTGATAACAACACTACTCTGGAAATGTGACAATCAAAAGACCAAAACAACGTGATCCTAAATCCATAATTTCGATTGACAGCTTTAGATACCAATGCATTCAGTTGAGTATTACGTTCAAAATCATCACGGTAAACGTAACTTTGTTTAACAATAAAAGAAATTGCTGTATGCTTCTCAGAGCAGTACACGAACTAGCAAAGCCAGACTGCAGAGTATCTGTTAAACTGCGCCGTCCTCGATGGATGGTGTTAATGTGGATAATAATACAATCCAAAAATATGCTAGACTACATACAAACTACGTTGCTTTCCTCATGCAACAATATTATAAAAATAATATATTTCACAACTCTACCTTTTACACTTGTAATTTTCATTCTGGACGTAAAAAGAGTCAAAAAATTAGTTCAACCTTGTTTCATTAAAAAAAATGGCTAACATGAATACTAATATCTTGTTTCTGATGGAATTAATCGTACCATGTGAAACTCCGCTCTGATTTTCAGATAAAAGGGTACAAAGTACTCTGATCCTGTTTATTACACTTTGAGCAAGGAAGTGTTGTCGACAAATAATCGGCATTTTAATGGGAACAAACAATGCTTTCATTCTTGTCAACTTGTTTCCTTCTTCATATGAAGCAGATTTTATGCAGAAGCTTCTTGGGGAAAATAAAAAGAAGTTAGCATTATCCTTTAACTTTCCATTCCGCAATATGGACGATGTCCGCAAACAAAACAATTTAACGGTGGGAGCTTCTGTTCAAAATAACGTTGACACCGTTATTGTTTATCCAATACAATATATATATATATACGAAGACAATGTTGTGTAGAAGTTATGGTTCTATACACTCAGTTGACATTTTATTTTAGCAACACACAAGTTCATGTTTTCTTTCAGTAAGCCATGGCCCATTGCCTGCTATGTCTTTAAACTAAATCCGTCTGAGGTATACTGATTGATATTTAAGTCTGGTAAAACATTACTGATTCATTAATTGTCATTCGGGTTTGTAAAAGCTTTAAGTAACTGTACGTCTAGATCGGTACATTGTGTCCTTTGTCTATTTTATCTCCATGTCAGTTGTTCTTGTACTTAGTATACCGATCGATCAGTTATTTGTATCAAATAGCAGTGGCGGATCCAGAAATTTTCATAAGTGGGGCCCACTGACTGACCTAAGAGGGGACCCGCTCCAGTTACGCTTCAGTGATTCCCTATATAAGCAACCAAATTTTTTCCCAAAAAGGGGGGGGGCGGTCCCCCTGCCCCCCCTAAATCCGCCTCTGAAATAACCCTTCCCAACTGTGCTTAGTAGTTGTTCGTATGTTGAGTTTCAAGAGTGCCCACTCACATATGTAAGGTAAAACAAATTCAAATTGCAAAGCGATGAGTAAAATATCAAGTTGAAGTCCTTAGTTAATGTCTGTCATAGTTGCTTTTTTTAATTTGTTGTTGCAACTCATACTAAATCATGATGTGGTTTTGTCATTTGAATTATTACACAGTAGTTCCATATTTTCCCATCTCCTTGTGCCTTCAATAGCTAACTATTTGATGCAAGACTGTTATACAAATGAGAGGATTATCGAGCTATAAAACGGCCAGTTCGATCTAACATATTCTACATAAGAAAATGCCAGTACCAAGTCAGGAATATGACAGTTGTTATCCATTCGCTTGATGTGTTTGATTAGGGACTTTCCGTTTTAAATTTTCTCGGAGATCATTATTTTTGTGATTTTACTTTTTAATAAACGGAATAAGTTAAGTCCAACATGTAGACCGTCCAGTAACATGTAACTGTTCAAATATTTGACCATTGGCTTTTAATGGATTGCCTTGGACTGCTTTAATCTCTTTGGTCGGGTTGTTGTCTCTATGACAAATTCGGATTTCCCCATTTCTAATCGCAATTTCATTACACATATACATCGGTAAAAACGCATCATGTTTCAATATTATCAAATGTAACCTTTTTGAATTCATTATAAAAACTGAAAAAAAATCAAACAGTGACCAGACCTGTATCTCATTTTTCATGAAGGCAAATTTGAATTCCAGATATAATCATTTCCATTTTCCTTAAAAATTATAGAAAGTTGTTATATTTTTATTATTAGATTTAAAATCAAATATAACCAAAACAGTAAACTTATATTATACTAAATTTAGACCCTAATATGAAAAACAATTTTACTCTGCTTCGTTCTGGACGATTCTCATGATTTATCTGCAATAGGAATGCTCCAAACCAAATGTTGTAGACTAGTCTTTAAGAATAAATTAAGGATGTAATAAATACAATGTATAACGTGGAGGGATTTATACATCATCCATGTTAAACAATAGGAAAATAGTTATGTCAACTTTATTATTGACTCGAAGCCATAGTCTTGTATCGTGTTGTTGAATTTATATGAATTGTCGCTCTTTTCATTGAGTTGTTTTATTGAAACATTGACTTTCTGCATGGGCAACTCAACTCCATCTTTGTACTCAGTAAGGATTTTGAACATAAATATGCGTGACAGTAGCTGTAAAAACAAATTTAGGTACTTAGAAATAAATCAAGGAAATGTAGTTTCCACATTGCTTATAGTGACATTAGTTTTTTTTTTATTTAATCACAGCCGCTTAATATTAACATTATGACGATTGTACTGTCATGAAAAGACATGATCAGGTATTGGCGAAGAGAAAAGAATTCCAAATAATCACCAGATTCGTTTTTTATATATTTTTTTTTAATTTTTGCTGTTAAATCATTCAAGTTAGTTTGGACTACGAGTTAGTATTGTGCCGCTTTCATTACGTTACGATTTGTGCTTTTGACACTTTTATCATATATATCGAAAATAATTGATTTCTTCACAAAAAATAGAATCTGGTGATCCCATATATATGTTATACAATTAAATCGGACATGTATTGGTAGTTTAAGTTGCATCCATCTTCTCCTTTTCATATTTCCGAACGGGTGCTTTTACAGTTAGAGTTCTCATCTTTATGTAAGATGTTGTCTGCAGTTTCAACACATCGACAAAGACGAATATGTTAGGATGGCTATATCGTAAAACTGCTTGTTCCGGTAGGCACGAAAAGACTCGGCACCATTCGTTGTTCTCTTTTCCTCGGGTTCAGGAGGTGATGCCCAAATGGTTGGTGGAAATCTCGAATTGCCATCTATATAAAATTCCAATATATAATCGGCAGACTTCATGCATTTATCCATAGTAAGATGGAGCATCGGCTATTAATTCAACCAGAGACATATACTACAATTGTATTATATATATGTCGTTGATTCAACAAAGCATTCTTCAGTCATGTCAGTTAAAATGTAGCAAGTAGGCCAAACCAAAGATTTCTCAATGAAATTTAACTAATCCTTACCCGAGTCAACTAGTTATATCTAGTAAATTGTAGATATAAGATTAGAGCATTTTCTTCATTAAAAAGATAAAATGAATAATTTATCTAATATATATTCAAATATTTATAATTTAACAAGTAAATTTTCTGAAAAGTAATAAATACAAATTGCGGAAACGCATACTTTAAATTTGCGGAAAACTTTAGTATTGGGACTTTGAAAAATTAGCGGAAATGTAATACGCCCAAATTTTCTGTTTTCATTGTTTTATCAATCCATAGTCAACGACGTAATTGACTTGTCGCTCTTTTTATATGATGCTGTTGTGTTTATTGTAGATTTAAGTCTAAAACAAATAAAAAGACAATATATCAATTTTTATTAAAATATATTTAAGCGAGGTCATATTTTTGTGTAAAGCAAAACGTTGTCATGTAAGGTGTGTGGGTGTTTGTGTCAACTATCTTGTTTTAACAATATAATAAACTGTCTAGTCTAAATCAAGCTCTAACGTGTTACATTTTTTTTCTTCTAAAATCGTATCCAGCTTTAAATGTAGAAGGGAAAATCTAGGTTAAAGGATTATTTTACCATGCTTTTTTTTTCTTTGGTTACATCTTCTGACATCAGACTAGGACTTCTCTTGAACTAAATTTTAATGTGCGTATTGTTATGCGTTTACTTTTCTACATTGGCTAGAGGTATAGGGGGAGGGTTGAGATCTCACAAACATGTTAAACCCCGCCGCATTTTTGCGCCTGTCCCAAGTCAGGAGCCTCTGGCCTTTGTTAGTCTTGTATTATTTTAATTTTAGTTTCTTGTGTACAATTTGGAAATTAGTATGGCGTTCATTATCACTGAACTAGTATATATTTGTTTAGGGGCCAGTTGAAGGACGCCTCCGGGTGCGGGAATTTCTCGCTACATTGAAGACCTGTTGGTGACCTTCTGCTGTTGTTTTTTCTATGGTCGGGTTGTTGTCTCTTTGGCACATTCCCCATTTCCATTCTCAATTTTATTTTTACATATTTCAGATGACATCCTTTCTGTTACTTCTTTTTTTTTTTGTCCCATTTGATAGTTTATTTGTTTTTATACGTCCCTGGCTTTCAAGGGTTTGGGGTTGTACCTGATGAATTAAGACCGGTTAAATTAAGTACATCAAGAAAAGCACTTCGGCTGCACGAAATTTCTAAAGAAATTAGTTCATTTATTAGCAATTGATCAATACCACTGCTGGTGTACTGTTAGCACCCAAGGGTATGATCAACTCAGTAGCCAGTACTTCGGTTTTGTACTGACATGATTTATATTCAAAATTTTCTAAAAAAAAATCGTCGTTATTTACAATTTACAACTCCCTCAGGCAAAGCTGAAATTTGATATTTCGACTCTTTTATGATCTCTTTGGTCACAAACAGTTCCTAAAGTGAAACGTTTTATGCATCTATGGCTTTCACGTTAATGAACGAAGGCATTCCTGACGAAGTCTTATTTGGGGGGGGGGGGGATTTGCAGACCAGTAGTCAGTTCTTCCGTTCTGACATGATTTATTTCAAGCAATATACTTTTCTAAAATATCGTTTGTGAATTAAGCCTGAAAAAATAAACTAACCAATATTGTGCTTCATGCAGTTAATTGATTCTATTAAATTTACATGTTTAATGTCTGCCTATTGAATCGCTTATATCTTGGTAGAGTAACGCAACCTATGTTTCCGTACTCCTAAGTTTCCCAGCCTCAATGAATTCAATAAAACGAAACTGCAAATGTGATCATGTTGGTGGTTTCTTTTCTGCAAGTCTGGATTTATATTATATATATATAAAAGAAGATATATTATGATTGCCAATGAGACAACTGTCTACAAGAGACCAAAATGACACAGAAATTAGCAACTATAGGTCACCGTACAGCCTTCAACAATGAGCAAAGCCCATACCGCATAGTCAGCTATAAAAGGCCCCGAATTGACAATGTAAAACAATTCAAACGAGAAAACTAACGACCTTATTTATATAAAAAAAAAAACGAAAAACAAATATGTAACACATAAACAAACGACAACCACTGAATTACCACTGAAATATGTTGGTATTTGGTCGTTGCAATAGATTTCCAGTGTAATGTTTCACCTTAGAATGACTTGGCTATTCTAATGATGTCCTGTATCGTTCAGAATGGTTTGGCGATTCTATTGATGTCCTGTATCGAGCCCTTATACATTTGTTATGACTGACTAACAAACTTTTATTTTGAGATTACTGTAGTGTCGTATATACACTGAAATTTGCATCTGATATATTAGTATGTGCTATCGTTGGGTAGATAAGTTATATAAGTGTTGAAAATCCCCAAATATATAAATATCCAAAAAGTATGCCACTGTTATAAAGAACCTTACAAGTCAATGGAGCTTATTGATGTTAGGGTCCTGAATGGTAAAGTTGTATAAGTATCTCTTCGAAAGTTTTGATCTGATTTCATGCCCGGTAAAAATGCCTCTTACCACCTAAATTTTTAATTTCTCATTGAATGAGCAACATGACGGCCAAAACAAGATGTAAAGGAACAGTTTTACTGTTTACCTTTTCAGAGCACCTGGATCAACTACCGGTAGTATGTTGGGTTTGTGTAGCATTTTTAGTAACCATTGTTTTGGAGACACATAGTTGCTTGTTTTTCTCATGGTGATTTACTACCTGTATTTCATCGAATCGTTGTTTTGTTTTATTGTTGTACCTTTTTGCTTTTTTGTAATATTAGTAAATGTCTGCAAGGTAGAATGATAATCTAACACTCGGATGAATAGTTGTCTCATTACAATCATGCCACATACTTTTTTTTTATTATTGACTAGAAAATACGCCGCACAGTTAAAGGGTTAGTGGTCTCAAAGTAGTCTCTCTTAAGCTTACGTAATTAAATGACTATACGTTTGTGTTTTAAAATAATGCTTAAGAACAAGTATATTTCTTATATAAACGATTTAATTCTTGTATATGCACAAATATCAACAAGTTTAAATATCTGATAAGATAACAGGAAGAGACAGAGAGAGAGAAAAAAAGATAAAAGAAAGAACATTTCAAACTACGAGTATGAATACACATTCAGTTAGGAAGTTCGAAAAAAACTGAACACAAATGGTGCTAACACGAGGTACTGAATGCTATAATCGTTGCTTACACGTGTGAGTATTAATGCTGAACTTTGCAAAATTTTCGTCTACATCTAATATGCATCTATATGTATATAATTTTAACGCATCAAGTTTTTGTCATATATTCATTTATAATTTAAATGTCAATGAAGACTCTGATCGAATCGCTGTGAATCAACACGTACATGTACTTTTCATAGTAAATTTCGTTCACATCCCTCTCAAATTTAAAGTAAAAAGAAAATCAAAATTATCTCGATTATTACAAACTATGTATAATCATAAAATATCCGGATATTTGCAACAGAGGTGGACATACCTCATTTTTTGCCAAAATCCCCAAAAATGTGTTTCAATCTATTCTAAAAATTGGCTTAATATCCAAACATTTGTAGCACATTTAAATATCTAATGACATGATTACACCCTTTCCAAAAAAGATGTCACTCTGTGTGTGCTGATAGAATTTGGAGTGCAACTCCCAAGAAACATCTACATAATTAATCATCTTTTAAGTAAACCTTGGTCAATGTTTATACTAGTGTTTCTAGAAAATTGTATGGCGTTGTGGCATCGTCACTGTGCATAGAATGTTTATACTAGAGTTTCTAGAAAATTGTACGGCGTTGTGGCATCGTCGCTATGCATAGAACTAAGTCCTGTATCGGAATTTGAATCGTCGTCAACAACTTTGGCACAACAATCTGACCGGGAATTATTGTTCATTGTAGCACTAACAAAACCATCATTTTTTAAGTGACATTCTGATCTAGACTTATAAGAATAAATCTCAGATTTAATTCTTTCACTAATTAAACTATCGTCAAACATTTTGCCATGCGGAATAAACAAACAATTCCGCCGGTGTCCATTTTTAGGTGTACTTTCTTTGCTATACCCAAATTGGGAATCGTTGGATGTATTGTCTGTGTCGATCGAAAATGTATCGTCGTTGTCAATGAAACTCTTTTTAAAAGGATCATTTGTTTGACCTGAAACACCGGATGCACTGGAAGTTAAAGCATAATCCTGACTAGGCACCATTGTTATAGTTTCTATGTTTACATAGTCTGCAGAAGAGTTCGAAGGTAAATCGGTTGCCCTATATTCTTGCACTTCACTCGAAACTTTGTTTTCATTTTCAAATCGGTCTAGTATTTCCAGTTCCTTTTGAAGTGTTTGAATTGTCTTTTGTTTATCAGATAATACTTTATCACAAGTGTCTATTTCACGAGCAATTTCAGCTGCCTCATATTTCTGCATCATATTAGCAGATACAATTCTATTAAGTTCGGCCTGTAAACTCGAGAGTTCTGTTTCAAGTTCACTGTTGCAGAACTCTTTCTCAAAAACGTTATCGTTACCACAAAATGCTTGATTGAAGGAGGCTTCTTCGTTAATTTGGTAGGATAATTCCTGAACTATAGAATTCTCCTTTTTGATTTTGGATTCTAATTGAAGAACTCGTTCACAAAATTCAATATACATTTCTAAACTATCTGGGCCAATCTTTCGAAGAAATTCGTCCATGCTATCCTCCAAACCCCCTTTCAAATAAGCATCTTGAACATAATCCGTGCCATTTGTTTGCATTCGTGTCTGATGCACGTTTGTTTCGTATAGTTCTATTTCCTTATCTATTCCTTCCAATCTATATCCCATATCGTGTAGTTTTCGTTCTTGTTTTATCACAGTTTTTGCTAAATCGTCTATTGATTTCAACCTATTGGAGGACTTGTGTTTATGGGTGCTTTCTTTCGGGTGACTACTATGTCCATCTCGAGTTTTGTGACGCGATCGCCGCCGGTGCCTTCTAGCGTGAAGGAATTCACCGTATTCATCAAATTCGTCAACGTGTCTCATTGAAAGTTGAACATTTCTCTGTTCTTCATCCCAAGCCTTCCATATTTTTAGAATTTTTGTTCGTCCTTGCAACGGTCTTTCAACATCTCGCCATCTCTCGTAAACTGTATATTTGTCTGTTCTTTCGTCTTCGTGTTTTCCGTCATTGTAGAGTAGCGCATAAATGACATCATCGCACGTCGTTCGTTTAGTCAAACCAGTCACCCAGCGCTGAGTTCCAGTAAACCACACTGGTATTTCGGTAACCGCCTCTGTGCCTTCCATCTGTAAAAGATACAAATCATTGTTAAATATATGTTAAAAATAATGTCGGACTCTGCGTACTATGCATACTAGATATATGATCATTAATGGTTATATCGTTTTAAGACTAAGACTTTATCGTCCCATGCAAACCATATGCTTTTCTCGAAACTGGATTACCTGGCGCATTATATTTAAAAGTCATTTTGTGTGAGAACATTACGTGTGAACATTATGAAATAAACGATGCACTTGAATTGTAGAAGTTAAGCTACACAAACAATTCTTCACAAAGCTGTAAAAATAAACATTAGCAAATAATAAGGTAATGGTATGATTGGGCATGCATACCGTTAAGCGTTAACTATTCAATATTAAGTAAAGATTACACTATGATGTTCACTTTTTGCCTGTCAAAAGCACAGCTAATTCTTTTATGCCAAATTCAATACTGTTTATTTGTATAGAGTGCTTTCAATACATGTATTTGTATGCTGTTTTGTTCGGATTGTATGAGATACAGACCTGTATAAATACGGATACATGTTACACAGCTGTTTCACTGATAAATTAGGTAAACAAAAAAAGTTAACAAAACAAATTTCGAAAAATGATTTTTTTTTTTTACATAACCCATAAAATATATTTTCTTCTACAAAATTTTGTTTCACGTAATTTCAGTTTTTTTAATTTTTGGTTCCCATAAAGACAAAAAAAATCTAGATACTAGTATTTATAAACTGCTCACGTCTTACTTTGTTAAAATCCAATTAAATAATTTCCGAAGTCGTATCTTACCATACATGAGTACACGACAAAATGAGAGATTTCTATAAATGAATGTGTCTATAACTATCAACGGAGGAGGGCTTCATTAAAATAAACTTTTATGTTGCTTTTAGAGTCGAAAATCTCCACACCTGAGAAAATACTTTGGCACAATGGACAATCTCAAATGTCACAAACAATATACTGTTATGTATATTTAAAAACTTTTATTCAAGGAAAATAATTCTCCTCTTATTTTGAGGTTTCTTAATCTGTTCATATACGTAACAAATTGTTTATCTTTCTAGATTTCAATTTATTAAAAGTTGAACTTTAAATAATCATCTTACGATGATTTTTCTGTATACAATAGACTCTTGAGTTTATTCAAATTAAAGTGAAATAACTTTTCTGTTTGAGAACTCGGTAATACATTTCGGTGTACTATAAGCATGATTAAATTTAGATTAGTAAATATTTAAAAGGTCAATTGAACAGGACTTTAATTGAGCAATACTGGATTTTTTAAGTTCTTACAAAACCTCAAATTTTTAGAGTACACTCGATCTGAGAACAGAGGGCTTATGTATATTTTGCCGACGCATTGTATAATGTGACTATGTTAGTTGTATTTTAGTCCTTTTTATGACCATCAGTCAATATAAAAGGCATATCCAGAACTAAATAAAATTGGAAATGGAAATGGGGAATGTGTCAAAGAGACAACAACCCGACCATAGAACAGACAACAGCAGAAGGTTACCAACAGGTCTTCAATGCAGCGAGAAATTTCTGCACCAGGAGGCGTCCTTCAGCTGGCCCCTAAACTAATATCTATACTAGAATGTATGTACGAACAAAATCGGATTTAGAAAAAAAAAATACAAAACATTTAATCGTACTTTTTGAACAGCAATTGAAAGCAAAGATGTTCAATTCATAATATCTATTAAATTGTTGATTCTGTATAAACTTAACAAATTGAAATAATGATATGTGCATCTTAATTTTCAACAGAAATACAGAAAGATTATTTTCAGTTCGGGAACTTCCTTTTGACAAATATTTGCTCTCTTTACCTACTTATACGCCAAATATTGACAAGTCTAGAAACATTATGCCACTTTGAATTATATAACGGTGTTTAATTTCTATAGTCATTAATGTATCAAATTTAATTACAAACTCTGCATATAATCATTATTATGCATTAGAATAGAAAAGACTTGTCAAACTACACCATATAGTCGCCCTATATGTAGAATATTACCATATTACTAGTGTCACTTTCATGTTTAAAAACAGGATAATATAGACGAAAACTGAAACTTAACAATTAATAATTCAAGTCAATTATACTCCAATAATATCATTTACGTGGGGGTTTCATAGGAATTTGTAAATAATGCAGCGCTATTTAGTGGTTAAATATCTGGTAGATGCCAAGGCCCAAAAAGTTAAGCGTTTTGGTTGAAAAATTATTTTTTTAAACCTACAACTGATATTTATCAAAGTTTAACATTAAAATTGTCTTACCTGAAAAAACTAGTCTTTCTAAACCGTATTAATTGGAGATGCCAAAACTTAACCTTAAACAAATTTTAGTCCTAGGTGAATGTTCGCTTTCCAAACAGTATAAAGATTTTTTCGTGTGCGATGCATGCCTGCACACGGTAACTTATAGATCTCTTACATCACAGACTGTTTAATCGAGTGAAACTCTTCAACAACAGACATAGATGATTGGTAATTTTGAATGGGTAACACAATTTGCCTGTGGGATTTATGTCAAATTTGGCATAAAGCATGACATATATTTATTGCATTAATAATCTGTTTCTATTAAAATGTAGTATATAGCTATTTGGTTTAATAGAAAAATTAGATATCCATCAACAAAAAAATATATTGAAACAAATTTGTTATCAGATTTTAATTTTCTAATAATAAAGTTCATAACTAAGTTACAAAATTGCAACTTTATTCAAATTGTAGATATATTTGTTGATAAAATCGAAAGCAAATTTGGTTTTATTGGTTATAATGAAATTTTTAAGTATACAACCAGACAGGGAGTCAATAAGTCTATTGAATACTATAATAAATTACTGTTTACAAATGAAACTCCTGAAAAATTATTAAATAGTACTGAATTAAATTATGATATAATTTTACAATGACGATAATTACCCTTCAAAGTTTTCTGTCCACATTCCGCTATGTAGACAATGAACTCGATAATGGAAGAACTGAGGAATGTGGACACTCACCTTTAAAGGAAAATTATTGTCTTTTTCTTGGCTTTCGACTGGCTAAACCGTTTTCATGAAATTTTAACTAGCTTTATTGTATTAAACTACTAACATGATCATCTTAATATTTGTTCACCGTGGAAAAGTCGAAAAAGATGCAGAAACAATCGTCTAGAAAAATATACATGAATATTTTACCACTTTAAGAAAAACATATAGAGAAGTTTTGGAAGACATTGATGCTTTCGTTTCCCCGTCAAAATTCTAAGGGCCATAACTTTGTAAAATGGAAGTCACCCGAATCCAAACGCGAACTCAATCTGTAGCTTACTTAAAATTATATTCATGCAAATAAAAAAATAACAAGATCAATATTTACAGACATAGCAAATAACTTCTGACAAATGATGGATTTCGGCAAAAAAAGAATGACAGAAAATAGGACATCTGTAGTAACATATACCCAAGTAGTGGGTATAAAAACCCATCACTCTTTTAACTAAAAATGAATGTCTTATCTATAAAATTCATTATGCATTTAAGGGATCAACTAGCATTAATTTAACCGCTCCTAATCACTATATCTTCAAAGCCTCTCAATCTAAACCTAAATTTTAATCCGATTTTGACTTTGGTAAGTATTTATTTGAAAAAAAATAATTCATAATATTTAGATTAAGGTCGATGAATCGTTAAAATATAAAAACCTCATTTGCTTATAAAGTTACTTAAATAATCCATGAAATCGTTCTTCTGTGGTTTACCATAAAGAAATAAGAAAAGAATTTAATCTTGTTTTGCATACAAAGATTAAACACCTTGCATGAAATCTCTGTGCTAATAAATAATACAATTGACGTGCAACTAGCGTTAAAACGGGTATGGCAAATTCAGTCGCTCCCTATGTATACTCTAGTGCACAAAGTATACTTAATATTATATATAAAGGCGCAGTTATATTTTTTTACTTGTATACGTATTTAGTTTTTAGATATCAAACTATCGTTAACGTTATTATAGAATTTTTAACAGTTTGATGTTCTCCTGCCGTGTCACTGAATATAGATCTACCGCAGTTATATTGAAGATGTAACCAAGAGTTTACATGGTGCATTCGATTTACTTGTAAATTGTCAAAATGTTTTACTTTAAAATTATTTACCTGCATTTGCTTCCTTAAAATCTCAGTATTTGGAATATATTTTATGTGTACAAGGTTTTATGCATGCGGCTAAATACTTTATAGACTACCATGTGTTTTTTCTACCACACAAACATTCAACAGTTTGTCCGCAGATGCTGGTAAATACTTGATGACAAAACATCTCATTACTTATTTCTTAACCTGTCTAAACATACATTGTAATATTTACCTTGGTATATAAAGGTTAATTGGCCCCATATCTAAGTTCGCCGTAGGTCCGAGATCGATTCTAAGGCATTGTGACAATTCTTTCACCTTTGTACAAAGACTTGACTTTTTCAGATAATAAGAAATTTTATCTCACCTACCTATGGTTTAACAATAGGACCATTTCACACCGATAGTATACCTAATCTAAATAATGACGAAGGATTTTTCCATAACCTTTATTGTGATTACCCGAAAGATGACCCGATATGTAATTTATCTTTAATAAAGGTATCAAAAATAACAGATTAAGTTATTAACTTAACAAAACAATAGATAAACACCGAGATATACTACACTTCCTCCCTATTGTATTCGGGTGTCAACGGTAATTTAGGTTTACAAGTTTAGACAATAATATTTTTGCTTCTACATTGACACGCAGATGAAGTACATTAGAAGTTTAAGGATTATGTTTAATGCGCCCATTGTCTTAGGTGTTCGAAGACTATTTGCTTGCAGAGATAAGTATCTGCTACCTGAGGCTATTATTTGTGACTTTGTCATCATCAGTTTTATAGTTTGTTATCAACAATAATAGCGTTCTAACTTCTATTAACCTAAAATGCGAAAAAAAAATTCTCTGGTCAATGACACAGAGTTGTCAAATGTAGATCCTTTTATGGTAAAATGCTTTAAATCCACAGAGTTCAGTGATTTGCAAAAATAAGTTTGCATAATAATTAAAATTCATTTGTTCAAGCAATATAAGTATGATAAATTAAATGTTAAAAGTTTATATATCGTAATTAGAAGACGCAGTCAAAGGGAAACTTCACACTGCACTGACTTGCAAACATATATCATGTTAGAGAAAAACGGTTTTAATTCAGCAACACAAAAGAAGAAAATAATCGAGTTGTATATATGAACCGTAGTCCAGTTAAAGATGAAATACTATACGTCTCGAATTCAATTACAAAAGAAAATACAACATTTGATATCAAAAATAGTTAAATCAGATATACAACTTCAAACAGATCCTTGACGAAAATATGTAGTTGTATTATTTTTCTATCTTATATTCTAAAATTTAAATATATATTTAATTGTTTATGTCCATGTATACGTAATTATCCTGGTGCACTCGATTCAATGCACAGACACAAAAAAGATTTCAGACGCAATAGGAGGCGGTGTTAAACAAACATTATTTTGTTCCCAAGAACAATAAGAACTACGAAGATTACTTTGACAATATTTACTTATTTACTTTGTATTGTTATAACCTATCTATTATAGTCAATATCTCCTTCAGATTTGATGGTACAGGGCTGATCTATTAAGTTCTTCTGTTGTGTTTTCAAAACTTTTTGTATGTCAACGTACGGCATGACAAAGCGAAAGATAATGTAAACAAGGGCCTGAACCCAGCATATAACAGACAAACATGATCAAGGATGTAGCTCGGTTGACAATTGAACAACTATGCATAATTCTATGAAGAAAAAAATATGCTTACCTAAATTTTAATTCCAAATTAAATTGTAAAGATATGCACAGAATTCCAATTAAACCTATCTCCTTCAAACAACTTTTAACAAATGCACTTCCCGAAGTAAGTCTTGCAATTGCCTGTGAGTGCCTGAAGGTAATAGAACTACCGTATCAATCACAGTGATCGGATCAATCGATAACAACGATCTGAGCGATCCTATCTTGATCTTATTTGTTAAAAGAACCGCTATGATTGACCAAGTATTTGTAGTTTTAATGTTTAAATTAATCTTGAGGGCGTATACGTTTCCCTTTCCATTCAATTGTTTCCTAATCTTCATTTATAGTCTGTAAACAACAGTACACGAGTAAATATTATTGCTTTTATTGTACCTACTTATTCCAGACAAAAGTTAATTATTCGTAGGTAATAAAAATAGTTTTGGTATTTGTATGCTTTGATGGTCTTATATTCCATATTATTCGACCATTATGCTTTTGAGCGACGAACAAAGGTTCATTAATTTTACATATTTAAGCAAAGCAAAAGTTCATGTTCTCAGTTTAAAACTATTATTGAACTACGATAAAATACGTATTTTTATCTAAGACACGTAAAAAAACATCCATGTGAATTGAATTTATCAAGTTAAAATACTCTTAAAATGTCAACTTTCTTGCACCTATTACTTTTTTATATTGTTTTAATTATTATAATGGGGGAATACTCAAAAGATAACAGACGATGTTGAAGCAACAAAGTGCAATATTATTATGTAATGATAAAACGCACACACTTATTTATTATTCCATAACATTTTATATAATTATACGGATATAAAATTGTGTTTTCACTGCCTTTTTAATGCACCTAGTTATGAAATTGGGTTATAAATCAATTTTGCTTTAACAATTTGAAAAGACCAACAACATTTTTCATGGCCATAAATTTTATAAGTGGAATCTTATAAAAATATAATTCAATGTACAAGATAAACGTCTGAAGAAATTTTATTAAGATATTCTTACAAGTTAAAGGTAGATATTTACAAGTTGGTATAAGGAAGTCAATTATTTAGCCAAACATGCAGTTTCGAATCGCTGTTTGATATATGGGGTTTGAAATGTATATTTGCAAACTTTAAGTAGGGCAATATAAGTCCTTGCAACTCAAGTGTTTACATGCTTTTTAAAATGCATTGTATTTTATGTTGTTTGGTTTCTTAGCAGATACCAAGACTGCATCGGAAACTGATAAGTACAGCTATTATAAAGGTTCCTAAAGAGAGACAATAAGGGATTGACATTACATTAATTAAAAGTGTCTAGCTATAGTTGTCAAGTTACTTTAATTGTAAAAACCTGACACCTGTACTCAGAAGTGACACAATCTATGCTTCGTTATAAATCTTCATATGTGAAAGTTCAGCAGGTAAATTTTATAAATAACTAATAGTATATTCGTTTAAATAAGAAGACAAAGAATATTACATTTGAGACCTTTTGTTCTTGTCTTTTCACAACACTCCGCTACTTACAAAAGCAATGCATTAAGATGACTTTGTTAGTCATATACTATCAGTTTTTTTTAAAGTTTTGTATAAATAAGAATTGAGTGAAACTACAATAGGTTGAAACGTCAGGGCAAAGTAACAAATTCATGAACTATATATGTATAGCAGGCAAGAGTATACAGTAATTACTATAAGAATTAAGATACAACTATCCATGAGAGTTAACATGTATAGTACTGTAGTAATCAACTTAATGCAATCGTACGGCTTTCAGCAATAAAAATAAAATACTGTATCGTATAGCCGGTTGTAATAGGTTCCGGACATTTTTTTTTATTTCTTTAATAAACATTTCTTTTTAAAAATATGTACTTAACCCAACTTTAAAAAGATGGGTAAAAATGATAACTTCCTAATACAGATGTTGGTTGCCAAAGACATAAAAAAAACAAGGCTATTACATGGCTGGTATACATTAAAGTTCCCTGTTATACAAGTTACTTTATCGTCAAATTGATTGGAAAAGACATAAACATGTCAACAAAACTGCTTAAGATGGTGATCGATGGTCCAAGTAAACATTAATAGTCCAAGTGTCGCCCAACCTTTAAACTTCAAATTCTAAATCCACATAAAAGTTTCATTGCATAAGAAAATTTGTAACTATGAATGAAAAATTCGTGTCAGAATGTTAACTTTGAAAGTCATAAAATCCAAGAATAAGTATGTACTTAGCAGTCCTTAGACATATATTTGAGAGTTTCTTGTCTATTATTATCGAACAAACTATTTGAACTGAAGTTTGAAGAAATGGGATCCAAATGTTCTTTACGTAACCATGGCGCCAATTCTTTCATTTTTATTACTTATATGACCATTATATTACAACACAGTCCGATTCCGTTGCCTTGGACGAACACGCGACGTGTTCTGTATGTAGTTACAAAAATTCCTTACTTCTAGATACATTACATGCCTGCATGGTTGGATTTTTTTTTAATTTTAAAGGTGTAAAAACTACTCATCTTCTCCTCCTTTCGAAATAAGACCTATTAATTTGCAAAATTACAGTGATAAAAGTTTTGAAAAAGTAGAAAATTGCACTAGAAATTTGATTACAAATAAATGCATTTGAAATTCATTGCTTCTAATCAATTACGTTTGACACTATTTCTTCAAAGAATTTATTTTTTTGCATGTATATGTCATTTTCAGTTATAATTTTTTATTTATTCTTATCCATATCAAAATTAAAATAGTCGCAATTAACCCGTTTAGTTTATTTATAATCCAATAAAATAACAATAATCGATCTCTTGAAATCTTTTTACAGAAAATCTATTTTACCTGCTTTGATGTTCGGTTTGTCGGTTTGTCAACGTAAAATTAATTTCTTACGACTCAAAGTGACAGTTTCCATTTAATCATCTTAAATTATTAATGATGACATTTTAACAGACATGCTATGATTTCTCTGAATGAATAAAACGGATCAGGATAATCAGTTTTTGTGTCGGTGTCCGCAGGCTGGGTGTCTTGTTTATTTTTTGTAAGGAGTGGAAATTTATCATTGTTGGTTTAATTTTTGTCATGTAATTGATATTAATTGGTGATGATATGACCAGAATTACTTGTTTTAACCTAGCAGTTTAATCGTTGGTCGATGGTAGTGGTCTTATTTTTTTTTTAGGGTTTGTCAAAATCGTCTTTATTTCTGCATGGATTGCACATTATAAAAAGTAGAATCACAAAAATACTGAACTCCGAGAAATTTCAAAACGAAAAGTCCCTAATCAAATGGCAAAATCAAAAGCTCAAACACATCTATAAAATATAACTTATTGACAAACACATCTCTGTTGGTAGAGATAATGTTCATACTTATTGTCATACTTCTTTTTAGTATAATGTTTTCTAGAAAGGCTGATCCCGTTTATTGTCTCGCAAAATTCTCAAAATTAAAAAGCTCATTCATTTAATTGTAAATTTTAACCCTTGAGTTTCTTTCATCAATTTTTAATACAAAGGTTTTGTAATGCCATGTTATTGTCTGTTTGGCTATTATTGTTAATATTATGTTTTTGTCGCGTAACGATTCGGTGATATATAGATAAAGCCCATATCTCTCAAAGACACACATAGTGGATAATATAGTAGCTATCAAGAAATATTTGTCAGAGGGTAAACGCAATAAGACCTATTTCTATATTAATACTGGAAGTCTTAAAAAAATTGATTAAAAAAACTTATGCTTTCAACTAGCCTATGTGAACATTTGTATAACTACAATGTAACTTTCGTATATGCATATGAAAAATATGGGCACATGAATCGACGAGACAGTGAATCTTTGTTAGAGTTTTAAGATTTAAATGGACCTACAGATAAAACAAATACAGGGCATTCCAGTGACTTATTGTCGTTATTTACTTTGTTGCATTGTTTACTATATACCACGATGGGTTTGTTCTTACTGCAGTACATTCCACACAACTACAACAATATTTTTAAAAGTATTCATCAAAGAAATGTTTGCGTGACCTACAACGCAAAAAATCTCTCTTATCAGATCTTGTAACACCTTTATTGCAATTTTCTATTGTTCTGCATTTAACCTCTAACCAAATTAAGATGTTAGGTGCAAATTATCTGATAAGATAATGATCAGTTTTGTTTATCATTTGCAGGATCTGTCCTTTACACATCTTATGTTACACAACAGTTGTGCAGGTCATCAATGCCCAGATACCCAGAGGATAACGATGTGTGCACTCGATCATGAAAACCTTCCACTTCTTTATATCCAACAAAAATAGTTTTTTTTTGTCTTCATGAAACTCACTTTTAAGAGCTTTAAACGTCTAAACAATGGAGACGGTTCAAGAAATGATAGAGGGTTTGAATTAAGCAATGAATAATGTCTTTACTAGAAGCATTGTGCACTGCTACATGTAACTTGAAATAGGTTATAATTACTGGTAAGTAAAATTGAGAATGGAAATGGGGAATGTGTCAAAGAGACAACAACCCGACCAAATAAAAAACAACAGCAGAGGGTCACCAACAGGTCTTCAATGTAGCGAGAAGATACCCGATATACCCATTTCTAAAATTCAATGTACCTAAATCAGTGTGCTAACTTATTGAAATAGATTATTGTTTTATATGCAACTGATACATCCATGTATTTCGAATTAGATATCTCTGAAAATAAATTTACGTATTTCTTATCTAATGACATTTATTAATAGTAGATACATCTGGTCTCACTATACCAATAATTAACTTAACGAAGGCCGTACTGTGACCTATAGTTGGTAACCTTTGTTGGACTGGGGACTTATCTCATAGGAAATCATACCAGATATTCGTATTTTCATATTTAAGATTTTATCTATAGAATGATCATTCGAAAACGTTAACAAGACTAACAATAAGTTGGGTTTTAACTATTTAACTTTCCACCCCCTGTTTCCTTAATAGAAAACTATATCCGGTCCTGTTACATTAAACAATTCTATTTTCTATAATGCTGCATCGAGTTTGCATTTATCCATAAAGTCGATGGTATTCAGACAGATTTATCTCATTTATCAAAGTCACGTGACAATTTGAATCACAAACGAAGAGAAATTTGCATCTTAATTGTGTCACCTTCAATAGGAAATGCATTATGGTGCATAATTACAGCTTGTAATTATAAGCCAAATAATTGATGCATTGTTAGATACAGGTGATACTATATGAACAAGTTATGTTGGCATTATAGAAAAGCACTTTACGGAACAATTGTCGACTGGTATTTTGCATTATTTCGCATATAGATCCACGATCTTCAATAAATTTGAGAATGGAAAAAAGGAATGTGTCAATGAGATAAAAGCAGAAACAGTTCAAGATTAATGGTTCTACATGATCAATACAATAATGTGTATAACAGAAAATTGAAAAGATAAAAAAAAAATCATCTCACCTGAAGCAGAGTATTATTTGTTTTACTAATTGTCCAATATTTCTAAGATGCACAGTTCACAGCATTCTTATCTCAAAGCCCAAAGCCTAATTTTCGCACAGCTCACAGCATTGTTGTGCCCTGAAATATAAAAGAACTGTTATTTCTCGATGTATATCTATTGAACTTTACACGTTAATAAATGTTGTAAAATGTTAAATTAATGAACTTATGAACTAAGAAGATATAAATTAGTCGTTCATTGACACGATACCATTTATAGAATTACATCACCTGTCATCGCAGTTTCATTAAAATTACAGATGGTTTCAAAATTCTGAGCTGCATTACATTCAATATAAACAGTATATTTGAGATCTCTATACCCTCCCCCTGGCACCAAGCTTAATCTAAGGTATGAAGTACAGATATAGTTATAAATTTTATACACCAATCAAGAACCCACCAACGATTGGCATAGCTACATTAATTTGATAGTTACAAGAGACATTTCATTTAAACTTTACATTGTCATTATGTATCAAAATAAAATATAAACATTTAAGTGGCACTCTGAGAGTCTATGACAAGATGGTTCCACTAACGAAAACATAATGTATATCATGTATATAAAGTCTCTCCTCCATTTATCTTTATGGACATATTTGACCAAGAAAGTAGAGGCTAATTAATATGCTTTTGGTATATGCTATGTTTAGGCACATACTTCTCTGTCACAACAGGTCCCGTATAGATATATTGTTGCAATACAAACTGTCTGTTCTGACTTAACATGTCATACTGTATAGAATGTGCATAAATAATTTATTTTCAAACCTTGACAATGAAATAAAAAAGACACTTTATCAAATTAGGGCTTCATCAGAAACGACCAGTCACATATATTTGAAATCCGATGCTGAATAAAAAAAGAAAGAATTTAGATTGCACTGTATCAATGCGGGTTCTTGGATATTTAAAAAAAGCTTTTTGACCAACGGTAAAATAGAGAGAATATAGTCAAATTCACATAAGAGAGTTGGCACCTATAATCGATCTGTTCACTACTTTTCCAATGTGCTTGTTCTAAAATAACTGTCATATTGGCCTCATATATGTATCAAACAACCCGGCACTAATCAAATATCATGTATAAGTTATCATGCGTTATCTTATTGACATCGACTTAAAAGACGTATATGTATTTGTTTATATGTGTTACATATTTGTTTTGCGTTCATTTTTTGTACATACATTATGCCGTTAGTTTTCTCGTTTGCCGCCGTTTTACATTGTCATTTCAGGGCCTTTTTACAGTTGACTATGTGATATGGGCTCTGCTCATTGTTGAAGGCCGTATGGTGACCTATAGTTGTTAATTTCTGTGTCATTTGATCTCTTGTGGAGAGTTTGTTTCATTTGGCAATCAAATCACATCTTCTTATTTATATTAAGAAAAATATAATGCATTGCTGTCTATACAGAAACGAACGATCCAGGCTTTTCTGATATTATTAGAATGATTGCTAACTTCAGTTTACAATATTGCAGTTGTTTGTAAAACATATGAAATGAAATGTCAAATTCGTTAGTCATTATAAACAACTGTAGTCATATTTAGAGATGTTAATTGATATAAACATGAATTCATGTCACTACACTTTATTTGTTTATGTATTCAAAATTGTTGTTCGTGCTTTTTTTCTTCTTCGTGTCATTTAAGGTAAATCAAAATTAATTCAGATATACCTCTATGAATTGCGTGCTTCGTCGCGGAAATGGTTCACATTTTTAACATTTCAGAATTAATTGTATCATAAGTGACCGTAACTATTTAATGTTATCAATGTAAATCCACTGAAGACCATGAACTGCAAATAAATCTTGTATAATTTACCAAATTCAAAAATCAATCTCGCCGTGGCCAATATTTACTGTTCTTTCGCCCAATAATATTTTGATTTGACTACCGCAGACCTCAATTGGAATCGTACAAGACATTTATTTGATAGTTCAAACTCCCATCGATTAGTACTTAGGTTCTAAAATCTAAAATGTAATGTTAGCTTAGTGATTTCTTGTACAAATATGCTTTCCAATTTCCTTATTAATATATAGATTATGCTACTTCACATAAGTAAACTGAGGCAAATTAAAGTAAACTTTATAGATAAAGAATAATATATTTGAACGTAATACACAATTAAGACCTTTTAAAATCTTGGTTAAATACCCATGAGGACTTGAGAATTGGAAAGTTGTATGAATTTGAGATATACATAGTCCGTACGTATACAGTAAATCTGGACCAAATCGGCTGATAATTTCTTATACTGACACAATCAGTCTAGTCATTCTCATTAATTTCTTATTACGAAAGTGACAAGTTTTCCTATAATGCACAAAGTTTTGTAAACAAATGCTGTAGTTTGACAAACAAATCAAAGATTTCTCACATGTTTCTAGCCATTTATCGGCTTTGGTATTCGGTAAACATGTATGTTAAATTAGAATGGAATATTATACCTGTATTTATTTTGAAATTTGATTACTCGCGAAAAATAACATTCAATTTGATTTAACTATGATCCAGAATTTTGATAGGGGGGCTCAAAAACAGAAACATTTATAGGTTGGCATGTTAAAAGACTATGCAATTTCTTTATATGTAGCACCATAAGGGAGTGCAGGTATGAACTCCCAACATTTCTGCTATATATGTGTAAGACAAACAGGCAATAGACACAATTCCAATATATAAAGAACATAAGGGAGTGCAGGTATGAACTCCCAACATCTCTGCTCTATATGTGTAAGACAAACAAGCAATAGACACAATTCCAATATATAAAGAACATGCAATTGGTGAATAACATACACGGACAAAACATTGGAATTCAAAGAACTTCAACAAAAAGTATCTTTTATAGTGAACAATTCATTTTAGTAACTCAGATCGGACAAATTATATTTTTCAAAAAAGGAAATTAAAACGAAAGCCTACCTTTCAACGTGAATATAAAATTAAAAGCTTCCTTCATAAATGAAACTTCTATACCGCTCAATCCATTTACTTCCCTATAATTTTAATAAATGCTTGATGCGTACAATGTTTTCTCCTTTAACGACACATTTACTATATTTACGATCAAGTTCCAGTGATTTGAAATGTACATTCCAACTTAATTTGCATTAACTAATTCAATAATAATTGACTTACCTTGGCCCTAAATATAAATCCAATTAGTACTATAGAAACGACATAAAAATGTAAATAAGTATACTTATTTATTTTATCGCTACATAAACTTCACATAATTCAAAACATAACCGTCTATAGTATGTTCTACCAAGGATCTCTCGCTATCGAAGATGAATGTTCGGTTATCCAATCGGATTACAGGTATTTTTAACTTGTTTGTATTATAAAACAAATACTGGGGCGATCAACAACTTTAAACCTTATAGTAGCACAAAGTTAGGGCCGTTTTTTGTTCTTAAGCTAAATATGCTATGAATACATTGACATAAAAATCTTTGCTTACCTCGATCAATATTTAAAAGAATAAATTGAGGAGTATAGTATTACATACATACACTATACATCATCAATAACAGTTGATTGAAACAGTCATTCAACTAATGTCCTTTCCATATACGTGTAAGAGTCAATAACGTATTTATATATATATCATGTACCTCTCGAACATTGATACAGCTTTGGGTTATAATTAGAAAATTAAAATTTTGTATTTGGAGAGATCAAAACTGGATGAAAAAACACTATGACAGAAAATATAATTTTAGGGTTATTATTAATTTCTTAATCAATTGAGTGTCATTTGCATAACGTCCAGGTCCAGTAGCAAATATTTCATGCCAACAAATTAAATAAAAATCAAATTGTTGTATAGATTATGTAACGAATTAAAAGGGATGAAGGGCAGAACAGTACGATTTGCCCTAGATGTAAAACTGTATGTATAATAAGTATAATAACCAATTCTTTCTTAGAAACATTTTATCGCAATGTATGTGAACAGCTTTGACATCCACATGACTTTACTAAACAAACCTTTTACATGTGAGAAATATTATTATTTGTTTTTGGCAATTGTTTATTATATCTTCTATAGTGGCGCTTTTTAGTATAACATTGATAACAAGAGGCTGTCACAACGACAGCAAACCGGATTTATTAATATTTATTTGTGTCCTGGCAATATCACAAGAACCATTACTGATGAATGGTGAAAGTGAAAATCGTCAATATCAAATTTGACCTCCATTTTGTCATCAGTATCAACATCTTAAAATTTGAAAAGCTTAGATTGAATGGTTCATTAGTAAATGCAACAACGTGAATGGAAACGCCATTTCACAATCTTTCAAGAACCATAACTCCTGAACAGTAAAAGTCAAAATCGTCATAATTGAACTTGACTTTTAATTTGCCATCAGTAACAACATATAAAAATTTCAAAAGCTTTGGTTGAATGGTTCATGAGAAAATGCACGGACACGACTGGAAACACCATTTTTCAATCTTTCAAGAACCATAACTCCTGAACGGTAAAAGTCAAAATCGTCATTGTTGAACTTGACCTCCATTTTGTCATCAGTAACAACATATTAAAATTTGGGAAGCTTAGGTAGAACAGTTCATGCGTAAATGCACGGACACGACTGGAAACTCCATTTTTCAATCTTTCAAGAACCATAACTCCTGAACGGTAAAAGTCAAAATCGCCATTATTGAATTTGACCTCAATTTTGTCATCAGTAACAACATATTAAAATTTGGGAAGCTTAGGTAGAACAGTTCATGCGTAAATGCACGGACACGACTGTAAACTCCATTTTTCAATCTTTCAAGAACCATAACTCCTGAACGGTAAAAGTCAAAATCGCCATTATTGAACTTGACCTTCATTTAGTTGTCAGTAACAACATATTAAAATTTTAAAAGCTTTGGTTGAACGGTTCATGAGTTAATGCACGGACAACATTTGATTCCCGGCCGCCCGACCGACCGCCCGCCCAACCGCCGTACATCCCCAAATCAATAACCGACATTTTTGTCACAAAAATCCGGTTAAAAACGGCAAAAAATGTTGTATATATAAAAAAAAGAAGATGTGGTATGATTGCCAATGAGACAGCTCTCCACAAGAGACCTGAATGACACAGAAATTAACAACTATAGGTCACCTAAGCTCATACCGCATAGTCAGCTATAAAAGACCCCGAAATGACAATGTAAAACAATTCAAACGTGAAAACTAACGGCCTTATTTATATATTAAAAAAAAAACGAAAAACAAATATGTAACACATAAACAAACGATAACCACTGAATTACAGGCTCCTGACTTGATACAGACACATACATACAGAATGTGGCAGGGTTAAACATGTTAGCGGGATCCCAACCCTCCCCCTAATCTGGGACAGTGGTATAACAGTACAACATAAGAACGAATGTCTGCATGAGATAATCGAGCACGATAATCCAGTTATACATGAAAGGCATCAAATCTCTGGAATGATTAAGAATAGATTAAATAGTAAAAAGAATATAACACTTTATACATTTTCTACATCAGAAGCGCTTTTCTAAATCAACCTTCATCCGGAAAGCTCATACAAAAAATGAAAGCCAAGGATCAAAGATTTGTATAGTAAAATCCTTACAAGTATGTTTGACTGTCTAAATTAGTGAACAATGTTCACCCTTAACTTTCAAGTATTACCAAACTTTGCCATAACAACAATGTGTCCAAAGTACACGGATGCCCCACTCGCACTTTTATTTTACATGTTCAATGGACCGTGAAATGGGGTAAAAAATATAATTTGGCATTAAATTAGAAAGATCACACCATAGGGAACATGTGTACTAAGTTTCAAGTTGATTGGACTTCAGCTTCATCAAAAACTACCTTGACCAAAAACTTTAAGCTGAAACTCACACTTTCATTTTCTATGTTCAGTGGACCGACGGACGGACGAACGCACAGATCATAAAACATATAACGCCCCTCTACTATCGTAGGTGGGGCATAAAAAGCAAGTTGCGCATTCAGGTGTAATACCACAAAATCATGGTACGTCACATCCGGTTGTATACGAAAATAGGTCGAAAAAAAATATTCCCATGAATTTGACAGTTGTAGGTCATTAATCCTACATTTTGTTGCAGTAAAACATTTTCTGTGTCATAAACATATGCCAAAGCATCATTATTTTTTATCTTGTGTTTCTATAGAATATTTTGGAAACTTGAACTTACATGGTTACTAAAGCTTGTACACAGATTAAATAAGGGGGGATTTGATTGGTTAACTTCCAGTGATGGTTATTTTCTGATATGCAATGAAATGTTATGTGAAATTTTTTCTATAGTACTGGACAGGATAAAAATTGTGCACAATCTTTTGAAAAGTGCAAATTTAACAAAGACTAATAGGGGGAAATCATTGGTGGCATTACACCTTCAGTCCAGTATGCACTAACGAATTTCTTTCAAATCAATATGCTGTAATATCTTATACTTGCAGAATATAAACTGAAATGCCAATTTTATTTGTTATTTTAGATACTCTTTGGGATTTGCTGTGTATCATGCATCATATTTAGGTTCATTTGGTCCTCACTTTTATACGTTCTAAAAAAGAACTGAATCATTTACTAGTAGTACCTGTAGTTCTTATCAGCATAAAACAAATTCTGCCAACTACATGTACGTCCACAATAACTTTAATCAGATGTATTAGTATACTGAAACATGCTCGCGTAATACATCTTTTATAAATCGAAGGAGTATTAAAGTAGTATTAAATGCATGGTATAGAAAATATGTTTACAGGATATTCATTGGAGTTTTATCGGCCATGCTGCAATATAGTGCTTATTTAAAATGTTCTAACGTAACGCCTTGATATAAAATACAAATGATTATAAATTCGCACCTGTCACTTTATAGTAAAAAAGGAGATAAATCACATTTAAATTTGAATGTTTAAAGGGTACGGATTTGATATTTTGTTAAATTTAAGCGATGGTATTAAATTTATATACAGATTCACACTTTTAAAATGCATATTCAAGTTTATGTATGTGTACATTAAGAATCTTATTTTTCATTATGTGAAAGCTCTTCCCCAGTAAAATAGATTGAATTTTGGAATCTTTTGGACTAGTGAATTGTTTTATTTTCCTTGTTTTCTATTTTTTATTTGCTTGTTTACTGAATATCAAGCGATAGGACGAAAGAAGACTTGAACCAGTGTGCTTTGGTGGGAATTAACGCAAAAACGTTGCATAGAAAGATAGTATATTTGATAGTATATTTGATAGGGACAGATGTGTACTTTGCAATTGTTAACCTAAAGAACTCCCACAAAATAGGTACAAGAGACTCTTGTTTTGTACTGAGATCATGTGACCTCGGTCACCCAATATGCAAGCTATAAGTAAACGTGTACCGTGCTATGTCTGTGTCTAAAACATTTTTAAGCAATCCTTTTTTTAACAGCCAACAGTCACAAATATAAGGAGTATTAGCATGCAGATATTGGCAAAATTAGATATGAAAAACAACACGTCACACAAATGCAAATACAGATTAAATGATGCATATCATCCAGCTTTTAATTTGGAAACAAACTATTCTTGACTATGTAAATTTTGATGAAATCTGAACGTCACACATGTCGAATACAAGAAACACTATCAGTTGCCTCTTTGAATTATTTATAGATATTGAAAACACACCAGCCACACTGGAATTTGTATATGTTTAACATTTTCATTAATTGTTCCTCACATATATATATAAAAAAGTCTTAGTTATAAAATGCATGCTATGCATTGCTTATAATGCCAATTTTGCATAATTAAAAAAATTCATAGTAACAGTTGAGGCTGCTTTAGCTAGTCTCATTTAGTAACAATACCATTTTGACCATGAATTCCAAATCATTTTCCTCGTTCAAGATGAATAGTCATCCAGTTAGGTATAGCTTAACTGTACAGGAACATCCAGTTAGGTAAAGCTTAACTGTACAGGATTTACATACAGTTAGGTAAAGCTTAACTGTACAGGATTAACATACAGTTAGGTAAAGCTTAACTGTACAGGAACATCCAGTTAGGTAAAGCTTAACTGTACAGGATTAACATACAGTTAGGTAAAGCTTAACTGTACAGGATTAACATACAGTTAGGTAAAGCTTAACTGTACAGGATTAACATACAGTTAGGTAAAGCTTAACTGTACAGGATCTACATCCAGTTAGGTAAAGCTTAACTGTACAGAATTAACATACAGTTAGGTAAAGCTTAACTGTACAGGATTAACATCCAGTTAGGTAAAGCTTAACTGTACAGGATTTACATCCAGTTAGGTATAGCTTAACTGTACAGGATTTACATCAAGTTAGGTATAGCTTAACTGTACAGGATTTACATCCAGTTAGGTATAGCTTAACTGTACAGGATTTACATCCAGTTAGGTATAGCTTAACTGTACATGATTTACATCCAGTTAGGTATAGCTTAACTGTACAGGATTTACATCTAGTTAGGTATAGCTTAACTGTACAGGATTTACATCCAGTTAGGTATAGCTTAACTGTACAGGGTTTTTGTTGTGTGTTTTACTTAACCGACATATTGTATAGATAGGCAAATAGAGAGGAAAATGTGTTCGCACATAAACTGGTTCAATCCCACAACTTGTTAATGCATTTACCAGGCCTGTTTGTTCAAGTCTCGTTCATTGTCTTTGTTTAAATGTCTGTGTCCACGGAGAAGTCAGGTGCAGGTGGTTCTGTTGTACTGTCTAAGATTTTTGTCAATTTGTATTTTTCTTTTACTTATTATTTGATATTTAGGCAATAACTGAAACATTTTCTTTTTCAAATATTTTCCCATTGATAGTTTTCGAATTATGCAATCCTGGCTCTTTTTCAGACAATGACTTAACATTTCTTCGCACAGTGTATGTGACTGAAGAAAAGGCAACATTATAAAATTGTCAACAATTTTCTAATAATTTGATAATTTTCGCATTATTAGATAATGTCTGATGTAATGACTTCTGTAATCGTTTGATCCACTTCCTTTAAGAATTTAAATTTTAAGAAGGAGCGTCATCCACTGTTACAAATTTTTCATAATCTATATGTAATATATAGGTAATTTTCCAGTCAATGCATTTGAGCTTTTAAGTCGTATAATGTTTGCGTAAACATTACCTTATTTTCTCTCTAATGAGGACCATATCTTAAACGTATTTTTGACATAATGATTGAAAAATATTTCATTCATTTTTCTTGTTACGACACTCCAATGAATTAAAGGTCAAGTAGAAAAAAATCTATCTCTTTCTTAATCAATAGCTATTAATGTCAATTCTATTCATTTGAATCCTATTTTTAAAACGATGATTGATTGAATTAAGACAGTTGTTTGCTTTACTATAATTAACGTCTTTTGACAAATATTTCATGTATATTCAAGACGAAAACAACGAAAGTGCATCGTTAGTATACCTGGACAATGAGCTGGAGATTTTTACCCCCACTTGACAAAGATTGGAATTGTGTTGGATATGACCAGAAATGTTACCTTGCAGCATACAGGCCATGTACCGACCGTGGGGAAAATGTAATGTCAGAGGGCTTTATAGTATACAGTTCAGCCTCTGTAATTAACGTCCCATACCAAATCAAATGGACAACCTATCAGCATGGGTTTTACTGCTGGACAGGATAATTCAAGGTGTCCATAACTCAAAAGTATAGTCAACTTTGAAGTGGTTAAAAATTGTAAACATTTCAAATAATTATTAGTATCACCACTAAAAGAAATAACCAAAGTCCATATTCTGTATCTATGTAAATATGATGCAGTTTGAGTAAAAGTTTGAAGCTTTAAAGCATATTATAAACCATTATAACGTACGTCATTAAAATACATTTATTACATTGTTCCTTTTCCTTTTCTGATTTTACTTTGCGAAATATTTCGGATTGAAACGGTTGTATTATCGACATAACAATCTAAGAACTAACTGAATGTTTTGGATTATGAAATTAAAGGAATGGAACAAAACTTCATTTTGTAACAAACATTCATTAACGTCATTTCGTAAAGAAATACAAAAAAAATCCCCAAGTAATTCAAAAATGCAATTACCACCAACAATGCCTGAAATTTGAAGGTCATCTTATTACGGGTTTATCAGCTCAAGTAATCGATTCCAAAATGATTGAAATCTACACTTATTGACAGAAATCAAACATTTTGATCGAACTATTGTAAATTGTGTACAATACATGGGGTTAATATAGGGTTAACAAATTCATATGAAACCCATTAATATATTTAAATGGTTGCGCTACATCATTTGATAAAATTTGACAGTCACCTCTTGCTTGACAGAAATCTAGAACATACGCAAAAAGTGTTAATGGCTGTTGAACGAATGACAAATATCAGACCAGATATCCTTATAAATGGATGATTAATGTTAATCTCCAGTAAAAGCGGCCTTGCATCATCATGAAAATATTTAAAGATTTCAATACTTTATTAAGGGATAACATAATATTTGATTTGTATACAAGATTTGTAAAATTTGCATATCTTTTAAGCAAACTTGTGACGAAACTAGAGAACGTTGACCTTTCAAAAAGAGAAACTCAATAGTTTTGTTATTATAGTTATTAGAGAAATAATTGAAGAATGCGCAATTTATTTAAACTGTGGTTTTGATATTTGAAAAACTTTCAAATCATAAGTAAAACAAAAACGGACAACATAGCAAAACACTAAAAAGATCGAATGACAAACAACAATATACGAAACACAAAACAACATAGAAAACTAAGAGCAGAGTAACATGAACCCCCCCGAGGAACCGCGGGTATATACCCCACAAGGAACCGGGGTATGAACTCCACAAGGACCCGGGGGGTAAGATACTTCTATCAATTATCTGATTACTGTTGGTGGCTGTAGAACGTGTGAAGTTATATGGTGTTTATGGCATATCCCTCGTAACGAGGTCCTCTGTAATCACAGTTTGAGGTTTTTTTTAATTAAGAGTACTCTTTGGTTTATTTCATAAAATGACCTCTAGGAGAACACACTGGTATAGGTTTGTATGAACTAAGTTAGCCTGTCTATAGGCTTGGAAAAGGGTATGTCGTTACTCCAACACGAGCAGTTGTCAATAGGAAATCGAGTCATCTAATTTGTAAAATATCCTTGCGTTTAAGAGATCCCCCCCGAGTGTCAATTTTCAGGGAATGGTGTAGATATAAAGTGTACAATTTAGGACATGTTACTGTAATAACCTTAATTGAATGTATCCGTGGTATCTTATATCCTCAATGTCAAGTTCACTGGGATACATGAGAATAATCTATTTTTTAATTGGTTTTAGCAGAGGTATATAATCCAATTGCATTATAAGTATCTGGTTTTATCAGTTAAATAGCTTAAATAAGCCGCTTGCACAACAAATTGCATGCAGATATAGAAAAAATATATTACAGTTTTGCAACGTGCGTTAACACTTTGATAGTTTAATTTAATTCATATTAATGCTTCTGTTGCATAATATCTGTAAAGTTATATTGATTATTTTTTTTAAATTATTGTAACTTTAAAATATCCTTCTCTATAGCTAGTGACTAGAGAATCATAAATGGAATCTATTTCAATTTCATTTCTAATAACCAGAGATTCAGAACTGATTTTATTTCAAATTCTGCATAAACTGTCACTAAATTATTTATGAAATATAAACGCTGTATGTTATAGTCATTCATCTTACATCTTCCTAATTATGAATTATCATCAACTGCATATGAATGTTTAATATATTTTTCATTTGTAGAGATTTTACCAAGTTTATTTGTTAACGACAAAAATGAATTTTATACAATCATGAGAATTCTATGGAATTGAAATTAAAAACGATGAAAAAAGAATAAAAATCAGTATTTTAAAATTATAATAAAACGGTACATACCTTATAAGTCTGAAATATATCACCTGTTGAATGTTTTATCATACGGTGTAATTGATTTAAGTATCTATAAAAATATCCAATATCTCAATGACGTTAAATGGTCGAGATTTTATTACACAACGTGTTCATATCATATCGTCTACGAGTTGTTTACGGAAGGCATGGTCCCTAAACAACTTTAAATATGATCAAATACAAGTGCAATCTATATTCCATCTAATATTAGTCACCGCCCTTTAGTAATCACTGATTGAAAGGTTAAACGCAAAGCAAACATCTTTAACTGATTTAAATAGAAACTCGTGATAAAACTTGTTTAAAATCACCGTTAAAACGGATTAATAAAATATAACTAAGCTACGTACATGCTAAATAAACTACTATCTGGATTAAGAGATTAGCCTGTATTTCCACACTTATAATGGATTGGGATAATTTGTATTTGTCAAATTTTGACACTTTTTATGATACAAATTACTAAGTTTACAGTATGTTTACAGTTATAATACACTTTGTAAAACACTTTAAGTGTCATACATGGTCAAACTTTTAGGGATTAGAGATTTGACTTGCAGAGAAAAGGGCATAACATGCGGTTGATTTTGTGGTTGACAAAAATTAACATTGGAATCTTGCAGTTGAATTAGGCTTGCAGCGAAAAGGCATTGCATGTGGTTGACTTGTGGTAAACCAAATTTAACATTGGAAAATTGCAGTTGAATTTTAATTCCCCTTTTCCAAACAAAATTAAAGACAACGCGTTCATTTGATTCAGTTTCTTTATTCAATTGTTCAAATCCTCGGTTTTATTTTACTTAACCAACCTTTTACGTATACAAGTATGTTGCATATAAAGTTTCATAGTGTGTACATAGTATACTAAGACTAAGTGTTAATCTCTTTATTGATAATTAAAGACAGTTTGATCAAAATTTACTCAGAAGACTTCCCGTTATACCAAACTTAGCCACATAAAGTCATAACAACCAAAGAACCTTGTTTCACATTTAAATCGAAGACATTGAAAATGGAGACAATGATACGTCATTCGTTTTGCAAATAAAGGCTAAATTGTTAAGAATTTTCATCTGGATCTAGCCACTGCTGAATAGACCGTTAAAATAATGTTATATATAACAACTGTATCCTGATGACTATTCTGTCCAATACTAAACACACTTATCGTCATAATGAAAAGACTAGTCATGTAGTACAGTGACATTACGAGTTAGGAGCGTAAAACCATTGGTTGATCCAGAGGGAGGATTACTGGGGTTGGAACCCACCCTCTTTTTTACGATCATTGCATTTGAAAGGAGACATATGGTTGGAACCCCCCTTTTGAAATTGGCTAGATCCGCCATGTTTTTTTTTAATTGTTTGTAATACATTATATGATGTCAAAAAAGCGGAAAATCGAATAAAAATGTTTTCGATGAAATTTACCCAATTCGTTTACGTAGTTACTGAATTGGGATATTCAACATTCTCGTAACAGTTACATGTTATTTTTTTTTTAAATTAAGAATTGACTTTATAGTTAAATAAATGGGAATTACGTACCTTATCTTAACTTTAAAATTGTCATCAATAAAAAGCCCACACACAAGTCCATATATATATAAACAGATTATATTTATTTTTGTATTTTGTACAATTTATCTCGTGCAATTAGAAATCTTTAAACATCTGAATAACACTTAGAAATAAAAACAGAGTTTGAGCAAACTTATTGATTATCGTTTTCAAACAAACCGAGTACTAGAATACATATTTTCGTTGACATAGTCTAAGTGTGGAAGTATTATATAATATTTCCATAGTCAAAGTTAGAGAAAAACAGATGACACAGATTACATAATCTTATTTTCTTAAACATGTTTTAGGTCAATTGCTAAACAAGTTTGCTTCTTTTAAACAAATAATTTTATTCAACTAAAAGTCAATACCAAATTTGAGATGAATAACTGTTTATATTTTACATACCATTATCTGAAGGGAATGCTCTGCTGAAAGTCAGGAATTATGACCGAAGCACCGAGTGTACTTTTTGACTTTTTATTGTTAGTGACTCTAAAAGTACCACGTTTAAATATTGTTACTCTAATCAAAACTATCATGTATATTTCTTTGTGTATTGGAGACACAATATTTGTCTTTAAAGCGGGCGTGAAATATAAACACAAATAAACCTTTATTGCCCTGCTTAACAAACAAAGCACAATAATTACAATCGTAAAGTATGTATTGACTTTGGACAAATATAGGTAATTGGGAAAATCTTTGATGTATTGCTTCTATTAGTATTCTTTAACCCAAAATCGTGTATCCTTAATATAACCTATAGTTTTTAAATTTGACACTATTCTTAGATACAAGGAGCTAATTGAGTCATTTTCCTGAATGCTTTTTTGATTTAAATGTCTCATTATCTGAATTTATTCGGACCATTGAACGAATTTACACTACTTGATTGAATGGGTCATTTTATGGCTTAGCTCTTCATTGATTTATATGGGTACAATCTTGTTTGACGATGTAATTTGATTCACAATGACAACAAGGAAACCACAAAAAATGATATCTACCCACGCAATATGGTACAAATACCATAAACGTACTTTCCAGAATAAAATAAACATTTAAAACTTTGAAAACGAAGGAACAAATCTATTTTTAACCTACACGAAAGAATAGATAGGATAGCAAATGTCCCAAGTCTGTGTTCACCTAAGATGAATTTGGCAATGGTTTTCAGGCTCTTTTCAGTCATATATATTTAAATATATTTTCGCTTTTATAAATCCCTGGATTTCAAATGATTAGGTTTCAGCTTTCTGTATGAAAATAAACAAAACAAAGAAGGCATTTAGACGCTCGAAATTGAATAAGTTTTACTTTGACTCCAGACATGTTTTGATATTCTTGATTATCCTTTTAATTTGAGCTTCCATAACATAGTATGTTCTTGGTTTTCTAAAACTTTAGTCTTAATGTTAACTGATATACACGTTAAACGGTTATAATAGAGGAACATGTAATGAATGGAATGATGAAAAGGTGTGTTAATGTTCAGTCACAAGTATTACATGACTTTTCAAAGTCAAGAAAATATTACAGGAATACGAATATGAATTAAGCTATCTTGAAACGCTGAGTCGAATGTTAAACATCCAACATGAAGACCTGTTATCAGAACCGAACCCATTATTTTCAATCGACCAACACTTCTTTATACGGTCTCCGCAGTGCAAAGCCCTATAGGTGGAGGTGGATCACATGCTTATTTGGTTTGACCTTACCAGGGGTTGGGTTAATACATAACATCTAGAACTCGATATGAGTACCTACACATCATGCTCACTGATATTGGTATACTTTATAAGTCTTTATTAAATTTTTACGATAACAAATAAAACATCTTAATATTCATGGTATAATGAGTTCTCCCCAAGTAACCCCAAGTAAACGCTTTTGCTATAAAACTTAGCTTGACAAGTTCATTCCCATATCTGAACAACTGGTAATGATAAATAAAAACCCAAGTCCTATTTTCTAACAGGTTAGATCATTCTACAGCATTTTAGACTACATGTGTTAACTTTTTTCAAATTGGTCAATTTAAAGTGTCGAAATATTTACTATACTAGTAACTCAATATTCAAATATTTAAATTCAACATTCTAGATTCGTTATTTGAATCTAAATTCGAGCTTCAAATTTCGTTCAAAATTAAATATTGTAAATAACTCACCATGTATGATTTTTAATTATGAGGACATTAGGGTTCATTTGCTTTGTTCAGAAATACTTTACATAGAAAAACTTTTATTTCAAGTTCATAAGTGGGAAAAGAAGACATCAGAATACGTAAAGAGCATTCATACATCATTTTAATTTAAATTACATAACACCCTGGATGAATTCGCAGAGGTGGGATTGTTATTGCTTTATAGAAGAAAAAAAACAGATTTTTGTATCAAGTGAAATGAAGACTACAATCTGTGGATGCCTATAATTTGGCATTGCACAAGGTCATGCTTTTATAAGATGTGTTATGATTGCCGAACAGAAACCAAATGACGGAGAAGATGACAACTATAAAAATAAGGAGTAATGTTGTATGCGCATGCCGATGTCACAACCATCCGTAAAGTCAGTCAAATGAAGTGAATGTAAGCAGTTATAGGGATTCAATACTAAGAAAAACCCATATTATGTAGTTGGCTTTAAAATTATCTTGCATGAACAATTCGTAACAATTGAGTTCCGAATCTTACGGCCTAATTTATAATATAACAATTTACTGGAAACAAATATGGCAGACATGAAGACAACCACTAAAAAGTAAAATCACAAAAATACTGAACTCAGAGGAAAATCCAATCGGAAAGTCCATAATCACATGGCAAAATCAAATGACAACACACATCAAAAACGAATGGATAAGAACTGTCATATTCCTGACTTAGTACAGGAATATATTTTCAAATGTAGAAAATGGTGGATTAAACCTGGTTTTAAAGCGCTAAACCTCTCACTTTGATGACAGTCTCATCAAATTCCGTTATAATTACAATGATGCGTGAACTAAACAGGCATAATAAATAAAATAGTCAAAATATGGGTGCAGCAGTCATCATCGTGTAACAATTTTAAAAGGAACAATTTAACAGAACACAAAAAACATCTATCTACAAACACATTCATTGATTCGCGTGTCTGACGTCAGAAATTTTTTAACGTCACATAAATTTGTCGTTCAATGTATATACAAACAATTTGAAAATTTCACATGGGCAATGTTAGCATACAGGGTTAAAAAATCAAAGTATGTAAGAACTAATTTCAAAAATAGACCGAGATTTAAAATAGTCCAAAAGTTATATAGAATTTATAAGAATCCACAAATAGTTCATTCCAATACGCGATTGAATAATTGTGACGTTTGTGGTTTAACGTATTTGCTAATTCATAATAGAAATATATCATAATGACATATAATAGAATAATATCATATTGACGGGATCTTTTAAAGTACAGAGTCACGTTATAAGAACCAAAGAAACACAAAAAGTCGCATATACAAAACACACCAGCAAAAAATGAAAGATAATACAAACACATTGACGGGATGTATAAGTACCGAGCCACGTCAAACGGATATCACATAAAACAATCCAACAGTAAAAGTAATATTAATAATAGAACAAAGACACGTTGTTAAGATGATAAACAACATCAGTACGCAGAATCTATACATCAAGACCATCATGTATTATTTGTGAAGTTGAAACGGAATATTTTCAACAAGGTCTTGGTACAACTAAACTACAGACTCCTGACTTTGGACATAGATTGCTGACGCAAAACCCTCCTCCTAACTTAAGACAGTGGTGTAACAGTATACAATATAAGAACAAACTATACAAATCAGTTAAAAGGCTTAATTCATCAGATATAGTCTTGTTCTTCTCAATAGGCACTATCCAGCTTAGTTTGTTAAAAGTTAAAAATGTACCATCCAGAAAGAACAGGTTGTTTCTAATGTCAGTATACGTATATCAATAAATGGCCTTTGACATTTTAACCCCTTAATTAATAGGGATCTTTTCTATCCCATATGATCAATTTGACAAAAGATATGTGGTTAAAATAACAAAAATTACGAAAATCAAAAGTTTACAACAACTACTCGGTCTTTTTCCGAAAATCGATTTTTTGTAACTATAACTCGATCTTTTAACAACTCCAAACACTTCAACATGTACAGCATATGTCCAATTCTCAAAACATTTTTAATATTTCATTTTCAACATTATCTATACCAACATCAAGACAGTTAAATCACATACCTTACTAGAATACAAAGATGACACTTTACATTTGTGAGCTTCCATACAGATACATAGGGTTTGTTTCATATAAAACCTTTTAATACATGTTAATAGAAAAACAAAGGACATTGGGTATTCACCCATGACACACAACCAGTACATGCACAGCAAAAAATCACTACTACCTATAAAACTGTTTGGATAATTAAAAAAAATCAGACCTCATGTTCCATTACTGTCATATATAGTTGCTTTTATTATTTGAAATAATTGTTATTTCAGTGAAAATCGAAGAAAATATCATTGCCTAATTACTCAGACCTTTCCGGTTTTATAGGCTCTGTCAATCTAATTAAAAACATACAAAGACCATTATAGTAATTTTTTATGGCAGTTAAGTAATATTCTCGGTTTCACATGAGTTTGAACCTTCATTAGTTGATTATGTTATCCTCAATGGTATTTTCGTATTCTATTGAAGCACGCGAGGAATACAAAAATGGTTAACAGCGCTGTGACAGTCACTTTTAATTTTGAAATCATTAGTTGGTTCGATTCGTCCCACGTCGTGTTTAAACACTGTGTAAATAATGTTAGAGCTTATTAATGAAACATGAATGCAAATTGATTTCGTCAAACCTTAATGATTATTAGATTTTATGAGGAATGATGACAGATTTTTATGCAGTAACATTTACATACTAAGTAATGAATCAATTTGTGAATATGTTTTAAGATACACCATAATTCTTAATCCCCTCTACTTGATAATTGATGCACAAAGTAGTCCGCTTATCAGGGTTGGGTTTTATCGAAGGTCTTTACAAGTATTACAGTGTTGTCAGTATCATTGATTTTTGAAGAGAAAATCAATATATTTTAACACACACTACTTACGAGCATACAATTTCGCGCGTAAAAATTGGTAGGAATAATACCCTACACACATCCGTTCCCATGCTGTAGAAAAGTTTTCCTCAGGTGTTGATCTTCTAATCAGATTACGTAATATTACAAATTTATTAGAACTCTCCAGTCATATGTAAGAGCAAGGTTAAACATACATGGATTTTAAATGAAGCAAAAACGGTATTGCATTTGGTTACTAGGCTTCCGATTTCCCATTGATAAAATGTGTATTATTTTCTATTTTATTGCGTTTTTGTTTCTAGAATTAATATTGAAACATTTCTTTATCGCTTTGTTCGATTATTAAAATTAATCTCACAGTTTGGAGTCAGTTTGATATTCCCGATTAAGATATTTGCATCAGTTAGTCAGATATCTTTGAAATGAAAAATTAATGAAATATGACTAAAATCGCCAAAGTTGTATTGGTGTGTAAAATAAAGAGCTTTTATTAATAAAAAATAAAAGGAAAATGAGTAAATAATTGGAAATTGCAGCTATACTCATTTAATGTAAATATAATATAACTAGAGACTCTAAAGAGCATAGGTCGTTACCTTAGTTTATGTGGCTTTTCAACATTGAAATATGGAATATAATTCGTGACTATGATCTCCGTTTTGTTCAAATTATTTTTCCTAAATGTTTTCTTATAGTTCTGGTCAAAATTGCAAAACATGGCACAGATCGTCATTTAGGTGTAATAATCCCTATAGAGAGTCGACCCGACTGAAAGTTCTTTATGACTTGTCCTTTCTAGTGATTACTTCCCATAAATATTATTCCTTTTATCCACGGTAGTATGCATGGTTTTCAAGATAACAAATAAAAACACTAACAATGGTAATAACTCATCATTTATGTGCAAGTACTCGGTTGACCAGAGATTTTTTGCCGTATGACTTATCTGTAGATCTTGTCTTCCTGATAATGTTTGCCATGTAAAAGTTCTATTCATCGCTTTTATATTGTTTTACAAAACGCAACAAATTAGTAATTAAACGCATACGATTTTGGACATGCATTTTAAAATCGCGGAGTAATTATTTCGGCTCCACAAGCAAGATAAAATTTGTTAAACAAAAATACATTGAAGACAAGAAAATATAATAGGAAACACTGGCAACTGGCAACATAATATATATATACTCGAGGACACAGAATGATCGTAATGCTAGGTATTTATTTGGATTAAGTACTTGTTGCTTGTCTTTGTTACAGTCCAATGCTTCTGTTGTTTAATTTGATTCCTCTTATAATTGATGTGTTTCCCTCGGTCTTGGTTTGAAACCCGGATTTATTGTGGGCTAAATCGATTCAAGACTATTGAACAGCGGTATACTACTGTTGCCCTTATAAGTAATTATAGTAAAATATCCACGAATATATTGACTTGGAAAGGATATTGGATGTATGTAGTAGTACTTAAATATATAATTTATAAAAGTTTGAAACAATCAGTTTCAACTTTCATGTACATGTATAAGTAGTACGTTAATGTTCTCTTTCTCTTATTTCCTTTTTATTTTTAAAAACATGATAAACAATTATCTATATAAGATTGACAATGTCAACGTACTTCGTCTCGTCCTATACGTTACGTTTCCACCATTTTCTACATTTGCAAATGCCTGTACCAAGTCAGGAATATGACAGTTCTTGTCCTTTCGTTTTTGATGTGTTTTGTCGTTTGGTTTTGCCATGTGATTATGGACTTTCCGATTAGATTTTCCTCTGAGTTCAGCATTTTTGTGATTTTACTTTTTAGTGGTTGTCTTCATGTCTGTCATATTTGTTTCCCGTAAATTGTCATATTATAAATTATGACGTTAGATTCGGAATTCAATTGTAACGAATTTGTCATGCAAGGTAATTTTAAAGCCAACTACATGATTTTACTTTTTGTCAGCACCAGAAAAGTAGGATGGCGTAATTAATTAACCTCGCTTTAGTTAAATTTCAAATTAAACAAAACAAGCGGCTACAGAGCTGAACCTCGTCCTGGTAACGTTTTGAAATCAAGAGATTGGCCGGAAATCGAGTCTGAAATCGTCCTAGTGACGTCTTGCATTCAAAAGCAGTTGGCTGCCGTATTGTATAATGCATACACCCTTTTTATGTCTTGACGACGTAGAGACTAAACAAACAAACAAAACGATTAACATTCATTATTCAGCTATCTGCCCGAACACTTTAACAAATAATTTTATAACTTATTAAGAAAGTTTTATACAAATTAATTTCCTCAAACCACAATGACATTAGTCTTTATGATGACAAAAAAGTTGACATACATAAGCAATAAATCAATGTACAGAATACATTCATGACATATCAGGGGCATAACTTACTCCTATTTAAAAAAAAAGGGATATATGAACATTAAAAAATGAAAATGGTTAGTCGTTCACTTCATTATAAATTATTTTATACAAATAAGAGCTTATATATACCCTAAAAAAATGCTAACAGATGAGAAATCTACAAAACAAATACAAAAGTCTAGTTCTGATCCTCCTGAGCCAAATATAATTATTTCAAATGGAAAAAACTCATCAAAACTGATTTACATGGCATATAAACCAACGGCGCCTCTACAACAAGAAAACAAAACTTAAAGGAGTTTAGTTTATCACTACCATTCCATTCATTTTGATTTTAATTTTAAAACTAGTATGTACATTGAAAGCTTTGGTTTCTGATCTTTAATGAAATTTTCGATGGTAACTTCCTCAGGCGAAGTGTACTTTAGATACATTTGAAAATAATAATTCAAAAGTCCCGTTTATTTATATAGCTCTTCATGTGCTATCTGAAGTTAATTATGGCTTTTATCAGCATCATTCCTGATTCAGGTAAAACCAAACCGACATCAAACCCATAATAGTTATCAAAGGTACCAGGCTTATAATGTAATACGTCAGACGCGCGTTTCGTTTACATAAAACTCATCAGTGAAGCTCAGATGAAAATAGTTGTAAAGCCAAACAAGTACAAAGTTGAAGAGCATTGAGCACTAAAATTTCCAAAAAGTTGTGCCAAATTAGGCTAATGTAATGTATGACTGGGATAAGAAAATCAATGTATAACGAAAAAAACCATACTTTTGTAAACAGGAAATTCATAAAAATAACCATATAATTGATATTCGTGTCATCACCGAAGTGCTGACTATACTGGGCTGGTGATATCATGGGAAACGAAACATCCGACAGCGAAGGCATCGACCCAGTGGTGTAAATAGTTAACAAAGGTACCAGGCTTATAATTTATTACGCCAGACGTTCGTTTTGTCTACATAAGACCCACCACTGAAGCTCAGATCAAAATAGTTATAAAGCCAAACAAGTTCAAAGTTGAAGAGCATTGGACCAAACATTCCAAAAAGTTTTGCCAAACACGGCTTCGGTAATCTATTACTGTGATAGGAAAACCCTTAGTATAACGAAAAATTCATACTTTTGTGAACAGGAAATTTATAAAAATTACCATATAATTGACATTCATGTCAACACCTATGTGCTGACTACTTGGCTGGGGATATCTTGGGGACGAAACGTCTACCATCAGTGGCATGGAAGCAGTGGTGTAAATAGTCATATCAAGTGCTATTTTTATTTTTTTAGCGAACTGGACCGATTTCGCTGCTAGTGGACTGCTAGTTCATGTGGTATGATCAGCTCAGTAGTCGGTGACTTGCTACCTAACAGATAATGTATAACTTATCAAGAAATATATGGTTGCAACTATCCCAGGTATATTTAATAAAGATGAATTAAGCTATTATGTTAAGGCACTTTATGTTTTATCATAATGCTCTTAATGGGCTTGGGAACCTCTTAAAATCGTTTGCTTACAAAGTTTTTGATTTGAGCATTCCTGATCAATATAAATTCAGAAGATCACTTCAAACACATAACTTTTATAAAACTTGTTATTCGGTGTGAGCCAAGGCGCCGTGTTGAAGGCCATACATTGACCTATAATGGTTTACTTTTATAAATTGTTATTTGGATGGAGAGTTGTTTCATTGGCACTCACACCACATCTTCCTATATCTATGCACATATCAATACTTCCAAGAATTGCCCCGTGATTAAGTGATATTGTAATTATGTGGCTTTTTTTATTTAACAACCTTCAGTTATCTCTAAAATTTGTGTTATTTTTGTCGGCTATTTTATTTAAATTTTTGTGACTATTTTTGATAAAAAATATAAATTATACAAATGTTACATTAATGGTATTTTTCTAAGAAATTACAAATTTTAACATATTTCATTATGTGCAAATTACATATTAAGTGTTTTAGAGTTATTATTTTAGACCTCTTGCAGTGATAGTAATATTTAATTAGGTTTGAAGATTTCCAATACCCGGCTGTAGCTACAATTATAAATTTTATAATTTGATAACAGGCTTAAACAGAGCAAGCGACAAGTCCATTTTTTATAATTTTTAAGATTTTTTTAAGCCTACAACTTTTACGGTGATATTAATTATCTGTTACATTAACAAGCAATGATAATTTGGTTTACAGATTTCAATTATCATGTATACTGCAAGTCCAAACTTGACGTTTTTAAAAGGTTCAGATGAATCTTCAGGATTTTTTTCTTCTTTTTACAGGGATATTATAATCAAAGCTCATCTTAAACAAGAAAAATGACAAAGCAGTTTTAAGATTTACTAACTTTTGGTTTATGTGATTTTGACCCGTCTATGAATTATAAGGGTACATTTTGATAAATATTTCTGTGGTGAAGCAATATCTTCGTTTTTGTTGCAGTTTTAGGTGGTCACCCAGTCTTAGATCTTTAGCAACTAGATCAGTATCCTGATCTGTGAATTTAGCGAGTGCATTCTACGCTATTCCCGATTGTTACATTTTAACCGAATGTGTATTCGCATGGTGGCTGATGAACCTTATCGACGCACCTGGGGTTGAAGTCATAAAACTTTGATCCGTGCTTGGAGCACAAAAAACATACTCGAAACATGAAATCCAGCATTTTGATTGGTTGATTTTGGAGTATGAGTATAAAAAACTGACTCGAAAGTTTTATGACTTCATTGCCAGGTCTCGTTCCTTTTAGAGTTTATGCACTTCCATCAGGATTTGTTTACTTCTATTGGTATCTTAATTGATTTGTGAGATTTAAATTTCGATAGCAAACTCATCAAAAGATACCTAAGGTAAAATTGTGTACGTCAGACGAGGCTTCGTTGTCAACATATTACACTCGAATACAAGAAGTAAAAATCCCAAATACAGTACGGTGTTGAAGAGCATTGTGGGCCAAAAAAAAAACCACAAAGGTTTTGCCAAATACAACTCGGGTAATCTTTTCGTTGAATAGACAATTCTTACTATTTCAAACAATTCAAAGTTTTTATAAAACAGTCCTTTGAGGGAACCCCCAACAGCAGTTGTATCATCCAGAAAGGCAATGGTAATATACCGCGGTTCAAAAGTCATATATCGATTGTGTGAAAATAAACTAAAACCGATGGAAACTCATTAACTATAAGAGGGAAACAACGAAACAACAGAACACTAACATGCAACATAAAACAAACGACAATGTCGTTGCAAAAAGCTCAGCAAAGATATCAGGATAATTATTTTGTGAACAAAACGACTAATCAGTGATAAACTATTGTCGCGTCTAGTTTTTTTTTATACTTTTCTTTCGGGAAGTAGAGATGATATCGGTCTATTATTTTTTAGACCAAGCATTTGTGAAGCTAACACTTCAGCTAGTGTATCATAAAAAGTAAACAGAGAAAACGAAGTAAGTATCTACATATTTTTGTAACAATGATTTGTCTTATAGAACATCGTCTTAATATGGTAGGAGGCAGTAGTTTTGAAAATTAGAAAATCAACCGGATAGAAAATGATATTAAATTCTTACCTTTTAAACGGCGTGGCATTGAAAACTACAGAAAAACGAACGGCCTTCAATAAATCCTGAGGTGATTGTGATATATAAAATCAAAATGACTAAAAGTAATAAAATTTATCTCCGTTATTGGACAATAACGGGAAGTCCTTTATCATTCTGTGACGAAAGAGCCAATAAAGAGCTGAAGCTCATTGAGTCAGAGTTTTTAATATTTTCTAGATCAATAATGTTAGACACACCACAAATTTTATAAAAGGACAGATTTATGGTAAATTCTGACACAAAAAGCCGCTTTTTATTTGCTAGAGAATTTTTGCGGATTAGTGTGAATCGATTTATTGGGAGGTTTAATAGCTATTTCGTACGATTAAAATTTAAAGTTTAAAAGATATTTTACAGTTAGATCGGCATGACGCTAAAGAGGCAAATAAAAAGGAAATTTCATGAAAGTGAGATATTAATGGGAATTCATACGCCTCATTTGTTATCTATGTTCCTCTTGCACATTAAATCAAATATTTGCTTTGTAGAATAAGAAAATATATGGGGTTTAATGGTTACATAACTTAAATGTGTCATCACGACATCAATGCGATTGGGTGAGAAATAAAGATTTGTAAAAAAAAAAGAAAAAAAAAAGATTAGATGTCAAGTAGCTGGGTCAATCTGGTGACCATGAACGAATTCTCCTTTTTTTTTACAGTATTTAAACTAAAAAGCTTAAACATAATCCAATATTATTACGTAAATTTGTAGATACATTAAATTGTGAAATAATAACGAGTTTGAAAGTAAGCAAGCAAACAGTAACCAATACATTATAATCATCTTTAATGTTTCATACGAATTTAGGGTAGATGAAGGTAGTAGAAAGTTATAAAAAATCTATTCATGTTTTACTTTCTATAAAACTGTAATGTTCAAACGCAGACTTTATTTTGAACTTTATAGTTAACATTGAAGACTCGGGGCGAATTCTCTTTCACGCCTACGCAGTTCAACTCTTCCGATCTGCTTACGTCTGGTGGCAAACCTTCTATACAACGGGTTTAAGGATTATAGCAAAGAAAACAACGAAGGAAATAAATAGGTTTTGCATGTTTGAGTCCGGACTCCCGTCGTAAAGGAATATTTTTGGTACGAAAAATGTTTGCCTTTCGGCAAATCACATACGAACCACTCAAGAAATAGGTTCACACGTTTTCCAGCATGAAGAGAAAATTTCGATTGGATATGACTGTGAATGTAACCCAAACAACTACCTTCAAATAAACGGTCGTTATCATTACGCATAGTAATTTGTAAGGACACATATGATATAAGATTTAATCGAAGTGTGGGATCTTCATACTGTACTCATAAAATGTATTCGTTGTTATGATCAAAGAATTATTTAATTAAGTATTCTAAATAAACTTGAAAATATCGCAATATCTTTCATATTTTGAACTACTCTCCGAGAGAAGAGCACGGAAAACTTACGACAAAATGATATATGATAACTTTCAAAGTTTAAACATCTGTCAAGAACATCTTACCGAGCTTCTCTGTATTCATGGGTCGAAATGAAGTGTATAGATAAGAAATAGGAGAACAGGCTAACTATGGAAATAAAAAAAAAATATTATCCTTCTATCTGAATAAAACAAGGGGAACTTGAACTTACGGTTAATTGACGATTTATGAGTTGTAGTAATTAATGTAACTAATTTACGAACTACCTAAACTTCAATTGCAAATTCTCAATGAACATTACCAAGTTTAAAAACCATATGCAGGTTTCTCTTATCCCCTTTTTTAACACTTTTATAAGATATTAGTACATTATCAAATTAAAAAAAAGCAACAGATATTTTGGTTTTCATCGTCGTTCTTTGGTCTCTTGAGGATACTATTTTTTTTATCTTTAGACACGTGCGTTTACAAATTATCTAGATAAACGCACATTGTCCGCCAAGAAGTTACACCTATATATTCCTCTTATATACTTGTTCAAATTTATTCTGTGAAGATTTATTCACTAGCGCAAGAGAATGTTTTAATAAAAGTTAAACTATGGTATATTTGACGCCACCTCTAAAGTAAATATATCTTCTAAAGGATATAAACGATATGACCGTTTCCTATTAAAGCATAAATACCTATTAATACCTACAAGAACCCTTTGTAATAAGAAATTGAATGTCATTCGATACGATTGATAGATCAATTACAAGTCTTTGAAAATTTTATTGATAAGTCAATTGAACTTTTGACACTTATAAGTATCTGTCCACAGACATCCAAATTTAATTATTGTTAGATGTACTACGAACTCTTAAATATCAAAGTTTCCCACAAATAGAATTTGAAAATATACAATTCATAAACAAAATGGTGATGCACAAATTTAAATTAATTTCGGACCATAATGATTGTTGGTCCAAAAGATCTAGTTACCTCTATATAGCGTAAGACAATGTACTTTTCTGCACTTGAAATTAAAAACAAAAAAACTTCGAGGAGCTCAATGCCGTTTCACGAAGAATTTTCTTTAAAAAAATCAAATATACCAGGCTTATAATTTACAACGTCAATTGCAAGTATTGTCAAAACACGACACGAGATGCGAAGAGCTTTGAATACATTTTTTGTAATTTGTAACGTTTTATCATCAGCAACCTGACTGAAAATTAAGTATCTATGTAATTTCATGTCAACACAGACTTATTGGCTGATGATACCCTTGACGACGATACGTCCACTAGCAGTGTCATCAACTTAATATGGTATTAAAGACTTTTCAAAGATATCAGGCTTATACTTTAATTGCCAGGATCGCGTTTCACCTACAAAAGTCTCTTGCGCTAGAGTAGAAACAATTTGAAAAACAAAACAATAACAACGATGAAGAACATCAAAAAAGAAAATACAAAAAATTTGTTAGAGTAGAATGCACTTAAATACGTTTAATGATTTGATTAATTTTAGCATTATTAACACTTAGCTTACATGCAGTGTCAATGACATTTTATGCAAGAACAAGATATTCTTATTATATTCTTTTGCTGAATACGTACAGTACTTCTGTTTTGAAAAATCGGTTAAAATAATAATGGTTTGGTATTTCTTTTTTCCCCCGATTGTCCCCCTTTTAATTTTTTTTCTGATTGTTCCACATCAAATATCTAGTTATGACATTCCCGCTCATTATGTTATGATGTTAACACGTATGTGTTGAGAGTGGTTGATTGATATTTCAGCTGTCAGTCAGTATTCAAATCAGTACTAACTGCACCAATACTTGCCGTCTTATTTTATACTCATATACACAGGTAAATAAACTCATCATAGATACCAGGATTAAATTTTGTATTTACGCCGAACGTGCGATTCGTCTACAAAAGTCTCACCAGTGACGCTCGAATCTAAACAAGTTATAAACGCCACGCATGATATACGAACGAAGGTCAATACATGGGAAACTCATGCATGAATCGTGCACAAATCCTGCAATATATAAAGTATGCGTAAATCACATGATCACCACGTTATTTGCACGTACTTCACATGCGTGTATCGCATATTTTTCTAAACGCATGATTTACGCATGACGGCTATTCGTAAATTATGTGTGCATCGTGCGAATATTTTGCGTTATAAATCTCAGGTAAACGTAAATATTCAAATGCGCTTTCGCATGTATAACGTCATGCGTTTATCACATGTTTTCGCATTTTAGATACATCGATGATGTTCTGTATCTCAATAACCCTCATTCAATAAGTTTTTAGAAAATAATGATACTACCGAGAGTATAAGATCTGTAGAATTAATCTTACGATAAAAATATTTATTTGAATTGTTAAGGAATATTTTAGACTTAAGATTGTTTTGTGAAAAGGGCTACTGGTTCAGATCTAAATCTGTTCCCTGGTATTGACAACTTTAAACTCGAATGTATGACACACGTGATGTTTTCATCTTTCAAATCATAAACTTCCTTTTCTCAGCAGTAACATACCCTGTGCTCTGTTTTATGGCGTTAACATATCTCAGTTTATACGTTCCGTACGAGCATGTTTTCACTATACGGACTTCATTGACAGTGGTATGCTCCTTACACAAAAACTTCTCCCAGTGAAATATGCGAAAGAACGACTTAAGTTTACAATACATACAATGTACGGTCATCTTTACGAATGGTTTATCCGATATAATGTGTCGTTGTTTAACATCTAATGTTGTTATGGTCTTACCATCTTCGGCTAACTTGGCAGTATTTGATCTGTATTTTTACCGATTTTATCCTATTCCCAATTGTAATATTTTGACTGGATGTGAATTCGCATGGCGGCTGATGCAAGCATAACACGACACGTTACCTTATCTAACACTTTAGTGCAAGAGATTCCCTTAATTTGTTTTACAACTACGTTTGTAGTTTCATCAAACATGTAATTTAAAAAAAAAATAGCCACGACCTTGAAAAAAAACGAGCTGAGATATAGTTTTATCTTTTAAAATTTGATACATTTGGTCTCTGTCTCATATTTGCAACATTTACAAAAACAAATTTATAGTAAAATACTTAAAGATTTTTAGTTGTCGTACTGTTTCTCTTCATATATTAAATTAAGCACTAGTTATCACATGTAGTTTCAATTTATGTGAAGTGGGCATCTTTTTTTTAAAACAAAGTACAGAACCCAAAAAATAACTTTTTCACCTGATCATGATGACTCGACGACACAGTACGATGTATGTGTCTTAGCTTGTTGTTTTCCCAGTAATGTCACCGCCTGTGTCACTGAATTATCTCCTCTGTAGAGTAGATATTTGACTTGTATTGGTCACCTTTATAAAATAACTATTTACAAAACTATACATTTTTGAAATACTTAGGCTTTTTTACCTCAGGAATAGATTTCCTTAGCTGTATTTCGAAAAACCTGTAGGAATGTTTGGTCTTCAATGCTCTTTTATTTCGTACATTATTTGGCATTTTTACTTTTTTTTTAAATCGCGCGTTTCTGGTGAGTTTTTTGTAGACGGAACAAGGGTCTGGCGCAAATACAAAATTTCTTGTTTCTATGATGAACTTATTTATCATGTCCTTCAAATTTCGTCTTTATTTAATAACTTTCTATTATTTAACAAGAATTTTATGAATTGCAATGCAAGGGAGGTAATTCATTGTAGATATTTGTACTACCTCATAGCAATCGTATCTCTCTGTCATGGCGAATATTCTGTGTATTTAATATTTTTAAGAATACGAGGTAAAACTAAGACAATATATAAGGTCTTAACCAAACACGCGTATGTATAGATAGATAGATAGATAGATATTTTAGTTTAAAGTACTACTTAGTACATATCAATGAAATAAAATATATTAGATTTATTAAACATATGCAGTCAATAAATATGTATATTTATACCAAGCAGCCTTTAGAGGCTTATGATGCACTGTCATTTATGTACGAAAAATTATATGAATTATTTCAAAATCATATTACATGTCATTATATCTGAGGTTTAATTTCTAATGGATAGTTTCAATTTATCGGTTCTATTTATTATTAAATGAGGATATAAAGTTATATAAAGTATCTAAAAGATTATTTGTTTGATGATGTAAGAGTTGTAAATTGAAAAGTAGGAAGATAAGAGTTGTCTCTCTTCGTGCATATAAACATTATATAATGTGAAAAATAGAATTTGTAATTAAGATAAAAATAAAGATTTTTATCACCTTGATTTGACTAAATACTCACAGTTGTCAGTTGATCTAGTAATATATAATAATCATTCATCACATTTACTGAGCTAGCAAAATAATACATAATAGTTAACAAAGGTACCAGGATCATAATTTAAGACTCACCAGTGACGCTCAGATCAAAATAGTTGTAAAGCCAAACAAGTACAAAGTTGAAGAGCATAGAGGACCCAACATAAACACTATAGTAAATTTTTGAGAAAAGATATTTCAATGCTTACATGCAAAAATCTGATACTTTTAACAAGTACATTACAAGCACATGTAACAACGATCATCCAGCCATTTACAGACCAGACCCTTGTATGTATAATACTGCTTTTATAAAACATATTGATAACTAATGAGTGTAATTTGCCTTTTCTACTTGGTATATGTACAAAATATTTGAAACAGAAAAGAGGACTTAAACGTAGCCAATAAAAAAGTAGTATTCAATATGATACAATGTTCAGTTTAAGGATGAGCTTCTTATTTAAGATAGAGAAATTCAAAGAAGTTTTCTCCGGCACTGTTGAACAAGATCGAGCATGTTATTTCCATTATTTTTCTTGATTCTGATACCGGCAATGTTGTCCATGATTACAAAGTTCACAATCATAATGATCCTTATTTTACAGAAACTATTGATATGGCAGTCAGAAATTACGCAATGAACAATTTAATAATTATATACATCTGCATATATACAAATAACAAATTTTTTACTGAATAACATATAATTTGTAATCTGTTTTTCCCTTGTCATTTGACCATATTTTAATATTATCATACTATATGAGGCAGCAGTAGTTTATCGATATTCAAAATTCATCAATCCATTTACAAGATAAAAAAACAAGGTTAAAAACAAAACCTAAGATGAACTGCACGAAATCCAAAGTTGAGCGGGAATGAGTGAGTCAACGGTAAAGTCTAATTTTTTGCATGAATACGTATCTCAGGTCATACAAATTCAATTTGAGTCTAAATGTTACAAATTGAATAGGATACAATTTGTAAATTTATAGATTAGACGTCTTATCTGGTATTTTAAGATAAAAAAACCGCAAAGTATGTCTCTTGTGAGTTGAGACAGAGTCACATCGTACCGGTATGGGCCAACCAGCTCGGGATACTGACCGTAAAACGTAGGTAGTGCCGATTTCTGTTTTACCTTTTGTTTAAGCGACTTACAAGTGGGACAGAATGTATGTACTGCTGAGAAATGGGGAATGAATTGACAATTGGAAATCATCACGTGTTTCATATATTATAGTTTGAAGTCGTCCATGATTGTCAATATAAAAAATCAAGATATGAAGCAGACTGTTATGATAGTTATTGAGTGCTAAGAGGTCATCAACATATCTGAAATTGGAATTAATGGACTTTGCAAGCTACCTATTTCTTTTGTCTCTAAGAAGGATTCATATGAATATTGTTTCACGTGAGAAACAAAAGTGTTTATATCAGATCATAAAGATCAAATTTTGCTTCCCACTGTCACCTGTCTACGACAATTTTCCCAGTAACTATGTTGCTTCATACTCATAGAAAAAATATACTACAGTATATCTCATATTTTAATATTTGAAACAAAACTAAGGATTGTAAAAATTAAAGTACTAGTGTTTCTTAATGTTTCTTTAAATAATTCAAATTAGGACATGAAAAGGAAAATGATTTACAAAACAGAAAAACCCGAGTGTTTCGTTTCACGAACATCATTTACAAAAAAATGACCCTATCCTTTATGTTTCATGTCAGCACAAACTGTTGACGTAATTGGCGGTGTACTCGGCGGGGCGTGGGTGGGGAGGGGAGGGACAAACACAAACGATGATATAAAACCAGTGGTATCACAGATATCAGGCTTATAATTTTAGTCACCAAACGCGCGTTTTGTCTATAAAAGACACAATAGTGGCCCAGGAGTGAATTTCATTCTCGCAAAAAAAAAAATCACTCTGTGAAACCAACATCAGGCAACAATGTTTTGTATTTATGACTATTAATTTAAAATGAATATCTAGTATTTTTGCATTTCCCTTAAATAATGTTTTCTTTTGCCTTTTCTGTATCTTTTTACTTGATAAATTACGCCAACAGTAGTTTACCGGTGTTAAATTCTCAAAAACCGATAAAAGAGGACAAACCAAAGTTACAGGTCCATTTATGTCTATATTGAAGGAAAAGTCCAGATATGATACAGACCTTCTTGTTTCAGTAGTCCTCTTTTTCTCAAAACTACACGGATACCCATTTATGAGATACAAACATTGTTGGTAGTGTAGGTAATTGAGGGACAGGGTATTATAGATATATCTTACAAACACTCGTTTGCATATAAATGTTTGCAGCAGGTCTGCAGCAAACACTCATTTGCATGGTAAATTGTTTGCAGCAGACCTGCAGCGTATTTGCAGCGGGGTTCACAGACTCTTTGTTCGATGCAAGTCTGCAGCAAGTTCGCAGCAGACTTGCAGCAAATGTTTGCAGGAGGCTGATTTTTTCTGTAAGGGTATGTTTAAAGGGGCACTAGCTAAGAGATGTATAAAAATCTAAAGTATGATTCGTTTTTGTTTAATCAATTATAAAACTGAAATAGTGAAATAATAATTTGCTTTTAGCAGCCAAAATGGTTCAATTTTGTCAAATTATGTTAAATAATATTGATAGTGAAGTATTCACTTGCAAGGGATTAAGTCGACCTCATTAAATCCGTATTCATGTGAACTTCAATTTAACCTGATTTCTAAAACTATATTTTATTGTACATGTTGAACATTTTTCATTCATTTGTTTATTGGATAATTTCTTAATTTGTGTGAATTAACATTGATACAGTAAATGTTAATTACTGCACTTTCATGCCACAACACATACTGTATTGGTACATGTATCACTTATATTAGTATCCATATAACAGAAAAAAATGAAAAGAGAATAATTTTGCATAACCTTTTGAATACTATTACTTTTTAAATATTTAAACATATTAAGACTAATTAAGCTGTTGATAATATCCACTTGACATACTTGAAATTCTATCATATTACTTTTGGAGCAGTTGTGAGTCTGTGAAGCATGCTCAAAGGTTCTTTATGTGAAATCATTGTCATATTGGTCAATATTTTTCTTTGCTTCGACCAGATTAGGAGGGGATATTATCAAAGAATTGATAAAAAATCAGCACAAAGGTTCTCTTCCTAGATCATATAGCCCCAAACATCATGTCAGGCATTGTCATTACTAAAAACCAATAAATGTATTCTAATATGAGGAACATTTTAACAATTTTTTTTACTAATGATACTGATGATCCACCACAAAATAATATAAATACAACCATACAAATAGTAAGCAAATACATATAAAAAAAGATGTGGTATGATTGCCAATGAGACAATTCTCCACAAGAGACCAAAATGACACAGAAATTAACAACTACAAGTCACCATATGGCCATCAACAATGAGCAAAGCCAATACCCCATCATCAGCTATAAAAAGCCCCGAAATGACAATATAAAACAATTCAAACGAGAAAACCAACGGCCTTAGTTATGTACCAAAAATTATACAAAAAGCGACTATGTAACACACAAACAAACGACAACCACTGAATTACAGGCTCCTCATGTTATCAAATCTCTATATCATCTCCCATTTAGAAAAAAAAACACATGAAAAAATGAACCTATTATGTGTTGCTCTCCTAGCTACAAAGTGAATCAAAAATCAAAGATGTGGAACATATTCGATCATAATCATTTGGTAACTAATGTAATTACTGTCTCTTCCATGCCCATCTTGAACATAAAAACTAAATATTGAATAAACAATTCTCCTAATGCTCAGGTTGGTTGTCATCGTGCAACGCCGTTAATAACACCATATAGGAAAACATAGAACTCCCTTTTGTCATACATTCAAGTAACTGTCAAACATCAAAACATACTATCCACACTCATCTGTGTCCACACTTGTAGATATATCTTAAAATGTTTATTTATTTTGTCTTTGAGAAAGTGTTGTATGAAATCGGCTTCATATTTTACAAAAATTCGTCGACCAGGTACACAACAAGTACCCAATGGAATGTTGCCTTTCGAAATGCACAAATATGTTCTTGATCGAAATGTTTAGCATTTGAATAATACCATCATCTTAGTGTTTCGGTTTCTTTTTTTAATCCGCGCAGTTGTTGTTTTCTTTACAAAGTAAGACTTTTAACTTATCACAGACCCTCCAATTTGTTCTGAATGAATAAACGAATAACTGATGAGGACTGTGGCTATAATAACTTAACATTTTCTTTTTTCACTACGTCGTCGTAAGTAAAGGCAACAAATCCAGGTTACCAACCAAAACCGAGGGAAACATAGCATTTTTTTCATGATCTTCCCTTTAACTACTTGGCAAATACTTCCAAACTTCACCTGGATATATATTTGGGAATCTTGTTATAATCATAACCAGAATGTCTATGACTAAGGTTGCTAAAATGAGCGGTATCCGGACAGGGTAACAATGATCTGCAGATCAATATCTATCACTCATCACATTGTCAAACGAAACAGATTATCCGTTTTAGAGTTACTGTCCTCGAAGTGTATTTTTGGGATATTTTACAGCTTTTAATAAATTATTATAGATAGAGAGAAACTTTTTTTATGAAAATGAAATTGATCGTGAAAAACAACTACTCAGAAAAATATTATTTACAAATAAGTAAACTTTGTGTAAATCGTCAATTTGTGCTTGAAAGGAGATTGACATTGAAGAACATGTTTTACTAATTTTTGCAAAAGAATTGTTAGTTCCTTTTATAATTTGACGACAATCAAGATTGAGTTAAACACATCATGTTCCTGTGTGTTAAGTTTTTGATAAAAGTCGGGAAAAACGAAGGAAAAAATGAATTGTCGTTGCTTTATAGAAGAGACATTTGTCCATTAATAAGACTAAATCAAAGAAATAAATATGTAAATATGTTAACCGTTAGTTCTTAAATTATATTGAAATATTCATATATTAATGCAGGATACAAATGAATAAAATAAACATGATTTTCTTAAAGGGAAGGAATCATTGACATATTTTAAACAAATTGTCGATGATGTCGAGTTATCTCTCTTTAATCAATATTTAAACGTTCGTTTGTTGACATATAAATGACATGAACTATTGGGCTAAGTCAAAAGGGCATGCAAATAATAAAACAAAACTTCAGAATAGAACAAAATAGAACGACAATTATGAAAGCCGTGTTTAAAGTTAAACGTATTGGGCATTCATGTACAAAGAGATATAATTTTATAGAATACTGATAAGTATATAAAATTTTGCATGTGCATATCATTATCCCAATATTGATAATACTGTACCGCATTATTTTCATTTTGCGTCCCATTTTCAAATCTGTTATCTATATATCTGATAGCGTTTAAACTCATGTTAAACCAGGGCAACCATTTAGTATGTAAAAGGTTGGGTGCCCACAATCATGTTTAATCACGCTATATTAATCTTTATTTGTTATAAGTCATAAGGCTCAGCCTGTTATTCAGTGGTTTTTACTTGTTGTATATATCATTTGTTTTTCGCTAATTGTTTTGTATATACTCATACCGTTAGTTTTCTGATTTTACCGTTAGTTTTCTGATTTTACCGTTAGTTTTCCAGTTTATATTGTTTTACATGTTTTGTTTCGAGGTCGTTTATAGCTAACTATGCGTTTTGAGTGTTGCTCATTGGTGAAGGCCGTTCGGTGACCTATAGTTGCTTACATCTACGTCATTTCGTCTCTTGTGACGTGTTGTCTCATTTGCAATCATACATAAAGGCAACAGTAGTATAACGGTGTTCAAAATTCATAAATCGCCCGAAAGCACACAAATCCAGGTTACAAACTAAAACAAAGGAAAACAAAGGAACAATAGGAATACTGAAGTGCAACAAAAATAAACAGCAACAAACCACATCTATTATTTGTTTGTCCAATAAAAGCATAAAGAAGCCATTTGGTTTTTTTTCAATCCGTATTTATTCATAACTACTGCTTTCAAATCAAAGTATTCTGCGTTAATTAATATTGAAAACAATATGTTGCTTTCTTGTCAAATATATTTTCATCAATACCATCCTTGTTTGATGAAATGAATTTCTACCAAAGTGTTTATATGCGTCAGCTTGAAAGACAGTGGGGTGCATTAATTCTACATAATTATATTCCTTTAACGATGCAACAGTTTGTCATACAAAAACAATATTGTATTAATTCTTATATTTGCATGATATTTATTGACTTTATTGATACAGCATTACAAATGAATATATAGATAGTTTTTTGTAGTTTTTTCTGTCTAATAGTTCATTTATAGTTTAAAATATTTGTATCATATTGAAGACTAATGTTAATTTTTAGAGCAGGCCCAGAATATAATGTTCACCAAGCTATATTAATACACATATAACAATAATAATAATAATAATAATAATTTATTTTGTTAAATTGTCACATACATATATGCTTATTTCTTAGTGGGAATATTATGCATTTTTATTTCCATTCGTATTTCGAAGTTAAACCAAGTCCTTAAAATAATTATGCTACAAATTCAGTTGTCGGAGGGTTTTATCTTAATACTAAAACGATTGATTGGCGATGTAATATTTTCATGCTAAGAATTCAAGCTATTTAATGTTGCATAACATCGATGTTTAATGCGTTTCCCTCGGTTTTAGTTTGTTACCCCGATTTTGTTTTTTGTCCATGGATTTATGAGTTTTGAACAGCGGTATACTACTGTTGCCTTTATTTAAAGAAAAGATTTGAGAAAATTCGATTAATTGATTGGTTGATTTTCGTTTAGGGACATATAATGCTTTTGATAAATCTTGCCTATTCAGTACATGTTTGGCTTTGTGCGTTTCTGATAAAGGTATAGAACTCAACTGATTTATAAAATATAATTTTCATTTGATACAATATATTGACTGGGATAAAATTGGGTAAAGAGTGTCACTGTGAAAAATGGTACATTGGAAAAGTACACTAATTTGCTTTGGAATGGGACAGATACGAATCCTCTAAATGAGTTACCCAAAACTTTATTTATCTTATGTATAAAGAGCAAGACATACTCCTTACACAGGCCGTTGGGAACTATGTTCATTTAAACGCTGGATTGACTGCGTATTTATAAATCTTACATAGAGCCCGAGTTTTAATGCTGGTTATGAGAATTCCATGTGGCCATGTTTTATATCACAGTCATCCTTTATGGCAAATAGAGAAAGAGTCATCACATACATTACTTTAGGAAAACAAAAACAAAGTTATTTGTTGTTATTTCCATTTGTTTGGTGTGTTTGAGCTTTTCATTTTGCCATTTGTTTAGGGACTTTTTATTATAAAAAAAATTCAGAGTTGGGTATTTTTTTTTACTTTTTAAGGTACCATTTGGATTGTAAAAATACCATCCTGCAGTGGCAGTCATACCACATCTAATTATTTTGATATTGAATGAATTCGACGGACAACCCTCCAACCAGAGGAATGGAATTCCAAAAGGTACGACATCGTGCCCTGTTTCTTAATCTTTTACGCCTATGTATAGAGACATATCAATGTAATGTTACACAAATATGAAAATATATTAGCTTAATTCTTAAATTTCTAGCTGTCTGTATAAACAATGTATACCAATAAGTGACTGAATGAATCAGACATACACTTCCTACAGGAACTTTTAAGGTTCACCATATATGGGACGTTTCGACAGAAACTTAATTTTAAACGAAATGTTTTATGTTATATTTGCTATTCTCGTCGGATTTTGTCTAATGCTTAGATCGTTTCTGTTTGTGTTACATTTTAATGTTGTGTCGTTGTTCTCCTCTTATATTTAATGCGTTTCCCACAGTTTTAGTTTGTAACCCGGATTTGTTTTTTTCTATCGATTCATCAATGTTGAACAGCGGTATACTACTGTTGACTTCATTTAAGATTCCATACAGGGAATTCTGAAAAGCAGCATATTTTTTACAAAACAGCTGATATTATTCGCGGTTTCGATATCGGTTGTCAAACCAATGTAAAAGCTTGATAAGTTTTCGCGCTCGCTGTTCTAATCGTTTCAATTTTAATATTATGTACATCTGTCTGTCGATTGCTTCATTTTAGAAGTTTTCTTCTGTAAAATAACAAAACAAGTTGACAATAAAATAACCAAATAAATGAAGATATTAATAATAAGTCATAGCAAAACATTATGTTCATGTACCATATACCACATATTGTAAGCATAAAAGAAAAATTGTTTACTTTTACTAACATCTGTAACGTTAAATATATGGCTCGGTTCATTGAAAAGATGATACATTCAAAATTCAACCCTATCGCAGACGACATCAACTAAGTAAGTACTTTAATCCAATTGCTTGATTTTTAACTATCTGTGTAGTGATTGTTGTTTACAATGTATATATGTTTTTGTATTTTTTCAAGGTGTTGTCAACTCACTCTGTCTTCCTTCATGGATTCCAAGTGCACTTTACACGACCCTTCTTCATGCGGTTAAAGCAAGAACAAAATTTTACAAAGCTTAATTATTATTAGAAATAAATGCAATTAATAAATGCACGTAACATGCTGTTTTAAATATTTACAGCACGAAAATCTAATTAGTGGACTGATTGGTTTAGCAAGTTGTGCTTTTCACTTTAAAGTAGAAAAAAGTAATAAACTTTATTCATTATGAATATAATGACAACATATGGTACAATGTATAATAAAAAAAAACAGCAAGCAATTAAGTCCCGTATACTCTCTATACATAAAAAGATATATGCTCTAAGGTTTAACAAGTTTATACAAAGTTACATGTAATAAAAAAAAAGAGTAATATGTTATGGCAAACGTTCATCTATATGAATCATATACCTAAGAAGCTAAATAGTAAATATAAGCTCACATATTCTGCGACATATAACTCACTTGATAAATGTTGACCATTGATAGACTGGTTCAGTTTAATTCTGAAAAAAAAGATACGCATACATTGTAATTGGTTTGTGTCTAAATAACAACAACAAAAAAACTCGTATCAAATATGTTTTTAACAAATTGTTTAACTTCCATCCAACCTTCTCGTTATAATGGTTTTTTTTTATCATTTCAAAAGATTTTCTGCATGCTTTAGGTCTTTAAGCTTGATTTTGATCAGTCGTCATAGATATAGGAAGATATGGTGTGAGTGCCAATGAGTTTCCATCCAATAACCCATTAATTTCTTTTTGATTATGCTGTGACAATTTATAAAAGTCAGGCACAACAGTTTAAACGTCATCTGGGGAGGCATCAGAAAATATATTTCATGGGCTCCGTCTATATATATATAAACTTTAATATGACTGCTTATCTCATTTATATCAACGGAAAAGAAGTTATACAGTTGTAAAAACGGAATTTTTTTTAAAGAAGATTGTTATTCAAATTGAGAAAAACTATAACACATGCGCGTTATAAAATTCTCAGTGCAAACAATTATATAAAAAAAAACCACTGAATATATCCAAAGTATACAGAACTAATTTTCCTGATTTCAACTTTTAAAAAAGATCATTTATATCAGAATGAGCTACTTATAAAAATAAACTCATCATAGATACCAGGATAGATAAAAGACCATCATACATAAAAGCAATTTTCTGGCCGTCCGAATTCGTTTTTTTTTTTAATAATATTGGTGATTTAACGTTTTTTCTGTATTTGACGTATTTTAAATATTGACTAAAAGCATACCCGCAGTAATTGTCCCCTTTCGTTTGATACATTCAAATTAAATTACGACCATGATAGTGGCTAGTTAAAATACATGTTTAATTACAATCATGTGTTTTATAACATACACGGAAATTGCGCAAATAAAAATGTGCAGATTCTACTTAAATATTTCTGTGAATAGAAATCAATAGAATGACTAAACGACATATACTGTTATAATGAAAATGTCGTCAAATAATATATTTATCGGATTTTCACCGTTTGTTAATCCTTTTACAAATAGTCTCATTTCAGTGTCAATTTATACTACAATTGTACATCTAATAATCTTTAGAACAGAAAATTTATGGTAGTATTATATTATTCAACTTGATAATTACATTTCAATTAACTGTAAAACTTGGACCATCTGTGACTGCAGTATGAATGTTTCCAGTAACGTAAAACGTAACAGCTGATTATAAACTTAACAATTCCTCCATTTAAATTCATTCCACTGTACTGGACCGCGACCATGTCTGTTTCATTTACTAATAATTAACGTTTTTTATTTGGATTTGTATTTATTTATCTCTTTTATTATTCAAATGCTTGCTGACTCTTGGCTGCAAATGCATACATTTTCATGGTAACGCATGTATTTGTTATTAAATGAACTGGACTGCTATATTTGGATGCAACATCTTGATAGACTTATCTCTTTGAAATGGTTCTGTTGGTTGGCATAATAAATCTGATAATTAATTAAATCCGTTTGAAATTTGACTTAAATGTACCGATGTTGGTTTTTTTTTTTATCATATCGCACACGTGGATCTTAAATGCCGACCGATTAAATTAGTCGACTAGTCTATCTTTTCTAAATATTTTAATCAGAAATATATTTGATATTCTTTAAATTATGTGATTTCTCGTGTTAATTTCGATCGGCCTTCCAGTTCTTTTCATTAAAGAAGTACTCCTTCCCTTTTACTAGCAGCTCTATGTGTCTTGTAATCTCGTTAATACAAGGTTAGCTCGAACAACACTAAACTTTTTTCTCATGCAGTAAAGTAAATGCTTATTGATGTCTATTTGGCTCTTTAGAATGTATAAATACTCATGAGTAATTTCGAGTCGTACACGTATGAAGGAATCTTGTTAGCTTTCTTTTTACACAAGTCGGAATCCCAAATCAATATTATAACAAAGTTGAGGAATATCACATATACAGTTAAGTCAGCTATATATATATCTTCACTTACAACTAGAATTTGATGATAATGTTTGGTCGAGAACACAAATTTACTAAAACAAAAAGGTGTTTTCTTTTTTTTCAATTTTTATTTTTCAATTATTGTGCATCAACATCCCAGCAACGTCTACATATGTAATGTATATCTTCCATGCTAAAAGATCGCTGCTAACAGGGAATCTTCATAGCCAAGGGTCAATAAAGATAAACTGGAAGTCATCTAATCTGAAAGTTATGCATTAACCGTCATGGATTTTGTTGACCGTTCTTGAATATCCGCGTCACAGATCTATGACAACAGGTACATGTATGCTCCACTTGTCAAAACCACTATATAGTCTTCTCTTTTATTGTGACATCAACGAATGTGGCATATATCGAATCATTAACTAACCATCAGAATCAGAACAGAAACTCATAACCCTTGTATGCTTAGGGTAGAAATACCTACCTGCTTCGTATGATATGACATTTATGAACAGTTAATTTACATAAAATAACCGAATGAATAGTAATTGTATTTAATGCTTGCAAAGCGTTGCTGACTGGGGAAACCAATGAGGAATGTTCCCCAGGAATGTTATCAATCCGTTAGTTCTCAAATGTCATGTACGCCATAGTTTTCCTATGGCAGTCAAACAGATCACCACTTCATCCCCGACAGCAACTTTTCAGATCTATACAATAAATAGACTGTTAACATAATTTCGTCAAAAAAAGGCAAGACAAATTTGATGCTGGCATGGATGACAACACTCAACTTAAAAATATTTATTTTGATTATGGTATGTGCCAACAACAAAATATTGATTATATAGCTCATAACGTGTCTATGTATTTATACATCCCTAGCTTTATTTTCAAAAGTTTCGATTTTAGAATATCTGTGAAGGTATAAAAGCGCTTTGGACGCCCGAAATTTATAAGTGTTATTTTCATTTGCATGGCAAATACCAACCAACGACAGCCATTGAATTGTGGGCTCTTTATAATGGCTAGGTACATAAAAATAGTGAGCTCTCAACCCTTCCACAGTTTGCACAGTTGTGTAATACTTAAAAAAGGTAAATTCACAAATTACTTAACTCCAAGGCAAATTCAAAAAGGAAAGACCATAATCCAATGACAAAATCAAATGCTCGAACACATCAAACGAATGGACAACAATGTCATATTCCTGACTTGGTACAGGCCTTTTCTTATGTAAAAATTATTTTAATTATATGTTTTGTAAGTAAACATATTGTTTTTTTACTTGAAAATTACCTTTCATGTTTAAATGCACGTACAGTTACTTGCGTATATTTCTACATTTGGTATGTATTCTTATGGATTTTCACACATTCTAAATTAAAGACAAACTTATTGTTTTTCTTTCGTCTTTATTACTGTTTCATAATAGATATAGAACCTCTTTTAATACACATAATAAAATTGTAAAACTAATATTGTCCCAATAATATATCTAAAATCTTATAAATTTTGTTAATTTTCAAACAATGTTCCACTTTCCCATGGAGGTTACCCTAATTCTCCAATAAAACAGTATTATGATTTGTCTATCGCTTTGTCGGCAGATATTACTGAATTTTATCCGTGTATTTAAATTGTTCGTTAAGGCAAAGAATTGTTACAGAATTTTTATTTAGAGTACATAGATATATATTATTGCATAAGTCATCCAATAACCTTTGGCTGTAAGTTAAAACCCTCTTTAAAAATAGAAAGGGCTTCAAAAACAATATTTTGCCAGCAAATTTGTTTGTTCAATTACTTTGATGAACTTTATTTGATTAAATATCATTAGAAATATCATTACTTAACACACTTGCTGTTAAACGATTAATCTTTGATTTTGCATGTTATAAGCAGTCAATTTTATCAACCGTGTAATATTTTAAGAATATTCGATTGGTTGATTGATGTTTTAACATATTTGCAACGAAAGGAAATTAAAATAAATCAAATGGATAAGTTCTGCAAAAAGAGTCGATGGGGATGAACAACGGGAAATTTAGACTAAAAAATAGGGTTTGTAGGATTAAGGCATACATCTTGATTTAAAACAGACCATCTATAGACGCACCAACGTGTTGTTGTAAGAGTTCTTTAACCGTGGTGCACAGAGAGCGTGATATTCTCCCAATACGAAGCATATAGCAACTTAAGATTTTAATATTAGTTTGCTATAAATTTAACGGTACAGTGGAGATCACTTCTAACCTCTCATCAAATCTGTCAGAATCTGTCAGGAGAACTGTTCTTGGACAGTATATAGAACTGTCATCCTGACACCTTTTAAACAGTTCTACTTAGAACTGATCCTAACATTTCTATCCTAGAACAGTTTTAGACAGTTCTACGACTAGAAAAGTCCTACGATTAGAACTGATTTAGTCACTTCAACGGCTAGAATTGATTTAGTCAGTTCTATCCATAGAACAGTTTTAAGAAATTTGTCTTAAATATAGATAAGTCAGAAGAATATAATATATATTAAAAAAAATCTCATCACAGCACTGTTTTAACATTTCTCGAGATGCCTTAACTGCAGTGAAGTCATTTAGAAATATTTTACCATTCTGACAGGTTTGGTCAGTTCTACGGCTAGAACAGTTACACGGGGTAGAACTGATTTGGGCAGTTCTACCAAGAACAGTTTAAGACAGTTCTATCTAGAACTGATCTCCACTGATCTCCACTGATCTCCGCTGTATATGATTGTCTCAGTAATGTTCAAATTCTAGATAGTCAAACAAAATTGGAAAATATAGGTACTGTGCATGCGTTTTTCTAAGTTTCTGTACAATTTGTTATCCGTAATGATATGTCTGTCCAATACTGAGTATAGTGTTTGAATCTAAAATTAAAATTAAATCAATTAGTCATTGTTTAACTAAAAGGAATGTATTTAATTAAACGAGTTTTTTAATTGAACTTTTTGTACATGTATACTTTAATAATGGTGTCGTCTTTGATAAAATGATCTGTCATTGATTATGTCATCTAGGAATGGTTTCTTGATCCAGTGGTTGTTCTTTTGGTCATGGTGGAAAGTTTCTTTAAAAAAATAGATTTATACACTTATACTTAAAATGTGCCTACATGTAACATCCTCTTTTTCAACAGGTACACTAGCGTTAAAGTTAATAAAGACAACAACAACAAAAAAACATCTTGAGAAAACTATTCGAATAGTCCTTGTTCAACTGAAGAGGAAAATGAAATAACCGAGATGATAAGATCCTGTGGCAGTCTCATAGGAAGTAGCTGGGACTGAGATTTAAGATTTCCAAACGGAGTGCTGAAACCACCTCGGATCCACTGCAGTATTGATTGGTTTCATTTAGCCAAATGGTTTAAAAGAAAAATATACTTTCTTGGTGATTTTTGTTTTAAGTAAATGATATTTATTATGAGTCTTAATTTAAAAAGCGATTTAAAAGAAGTGTAGTATACTACCATCGTGAGAGAGCTGGATTGTACTACCAGCGTGAGAGAGCTGGATTCATATCATAGTTAGTTATGCAAAATAAAAAATGTACAGATTGAAGGCAATTTACTCTCAAAACTTTTTAACACATGCAGTCTTGCTGCTCATTTAAAGTTCAAATGTACAACAAGGGAATTTAAGATTCGCAAAGTATACAGCTGCCTACACCTAAAATGTTTTAAACTATAAACAAAATGAATTCACAAAAGCTATAACTTTGTAATAGATAAGCAAAGCACAGCAAACATACAAACAGAAAAGAACATCACCTGTATTGCTGTTTTTCATCTCAAAGTCACAGTGATGCAGCCTTCAACACAGAACAGAATAAGTTCATAATTGACATTGCAAATATTGATTAATGATTTAATTTACTAGTATTCGGTAATTAAGTATTGCGTCAGCTTAAATATATGACAATTCGAGTTTAGCATGCCTAATGTTCAAATATTAATATCTGCAATCATATCAAAGTCTTAATCTTAATGCACATACGTGCAATTTTAAAATGACGTAGTCATAAATTATTAAAAATACAAAAGAGTACGCAGTTTGAAATTTCAAACGTTAAATGACAATATTTGATATTCATAAAGAAGCAATAAAATTATTTAATTGTGATATTTTATGTAATAATATATAACAATACTGTAATTCATAGAAATGTGTGCATTATTGCTTTAAAGCTATGTAATATAGATCTATTTAATATTTAAAAGGCCACAATTAACTGATGGTAGCATATGTTGAAAATCCATCAATACCTATTCAATGAAATGTTTCCTATCTTCAATACCCTTGAGGAAATTGAATACTTGCATTTGTAAAGTGTCTCTCATTTGATTTAAGTTATGATTTATTATACTGAGTCAATTTTACAAACAACTTTATACTGTGACGTTAAAAACAATAAATTTAACAAAACGTATGTTAAACAGAAAATACAAATCGCAACTTCGACGCTTGTTACGTGTAATTGAAATTTTATTCTTCTAGTACACCCGAGACCAAGTAGAATTAGCAGGATTTCTGTGTCGGTGTTTCTTTCCGTGTACTCCGGCTTCATCTACGAATACGAATGACAACCAAATGTATTGAAAGCGATGTTAGACATATGCAAACAATCTATCAAACAAATAGATATAGAAAGATGTGGTATGAGTGTCAATGAGACAACTCTCCATCCAAATGACAATTTATAAAAGTAAACCATTATAGGTCAAGGTACGGCCTTCTACACGGAGCATTGGCTCACACCGAACAGCAAGCTATAAAGGGCCCCAAAAATTAGTAATGTAAAACCATTCAAACGGGAAATGGTTGGAAGTTAAAAAGATAAACCGTTTATAATCAACACGCCCAAATGGGGCTAAACAGAACAACTGAATGTTTTTGACTGTATCCAAAGACAACAACTAAGTATTCCATATATTATTACTGATAAATGTTTATCCATCCAGTTAACACTTATTGAACATGTCTATGTGTATAGTTTAATCATTTTTTCGTCGTTGATGTTCAAATTATACAAGTAGAAATTTCTTAATCCTGCATCATTCACAATAATCAAACAAACGTTAGGTTGATTTGTCTTAATGAAAATCATACATAGAGATTTTACAAACCATGTTTAACCCTGCCGCATGTTTTCGCCTGTCCCCTTTGTAGTCTTGTATGTTTTTTTTAAATTGATTAATTTATATGTTTTGGAGTTTAGTTTGACGTTCATTTTCACTGAACTAGTACACTATTTCATTTAGAGGCCAGCTAAGGACCGACTCCGTGTGCGGGATTTTCTTGCTGCTTTGAAGGCCCATTGGTGGCTTTCGGCTGTTGTCTGCTCTTCGGTAGAGTTGGTGTCTTTTTGACATATAACATATTTCCATTCTCAATTTTATTGTATATCATTTCCCTTCTTTTCGTATCAAATTGATATTAAACATGGGAGTTGTATTAACTCTAAATGAAGTACCACCATTTGGACGACATGTATCCCTTTGCAGTGACCGACCCTTTTTGCAATTGAAGAGTGAAATTCGGTGGTTTTGTTTTATTACAACAAGGAACCTGACATAACTGGCACAGTAGTTTGACCGGGATAAGGGGCGAGAAATGTGTACTGCAGTTGGGAAATTATTTCATCTTAGATAAGGGCCAGCATTTTTGTCTTGACATAGGTCGCCAACAGACCCCTCGGTTACTGCAATGTTTTTTTTAAGTTAACATACATAAAGCGTAGTACTAATCTAGGATGACCATATGAATTAAGATCGCCATTCCATCCGGACGAGTCATCATATGGAAAGGTTATACATGTGAAGCAATGTTGATAAGCCGCATTGTAATCTTTTCAAACCTTTTATACACATAATCCTGCAACAATAAAAGAAGATCATCTCGCATGTAACATCTTACACATACTCATTAGAAGGGAAATAATCTATGATTGACGAGAAAATTAATCGTGTTAATATAAAAACGAAGATGTGGTATGATTTCCAATGAGATAACTCTCTACAAAAAGACCAAATGACACACAACTATAGGTTATCGTACTGCCTTTAAACAATGAAAAAAGCCCATATGGCATATAGTCAGCTATACAAGGCCGGGAAATGACAAATGTAATACATTATATACTCACAGCACCATTTTGTTACTCCAACATCTGAATTTACATGTGTAAATCATACGGCATAAGTCCTTTTGCGTCAATTACTGTTTTTCAGGGGTATCATTTGCGCCAAATTTTGTTTTCCAAATGTATCAATTGCGCCAATATTCGGAACTCATTTGCGCCAATTTACCTGTACACATATCTATCATAAATATTGATGATTAATATACATGTATTCTTATTTGTGGCTTAAAAAGTGTCATATGTTCGGAGTTATTCGCCATAAAGATGATCCTCTGGAGAGAAATGACTTAAAATGCATTAGACAGTCAATGTACAGAGAGAGAAGAAAACTTATTGCTTTGCTGAATATTTAAAAAAGATATACCAAATAGAAAAGAAAATACAATCTTTTGCTGATTATGTTTTAGCCACATATGTTGATGACACAGTGCTATGTTCCCACCATACGTATGGGCTTTATCATTATTAGGAATTGTTATGAACTGTTTTATGCATTTCTACCTTCAATGTTTCTGTTTTTTGACAATAATGTGAAGTTACAAGCTACTACATACATCAAATTGGGAAGTACCCATGCAGCAGCAGCAGTAAGAAGAAGATATGTGTCAGGAAAGAAAATTTTTGCCGTGTAAACTGCTGGTTCCAAATCCGAATAAAGGAGTAGGGGAGTCATTTTCTTCTTATTCGCGCAATCGTATGTTTTATTTTTGGCGCAAATGATACTATGTAAATTTAAAACATGTGGCGCAAACGTAGCATTAGAGAAAAAAAGTTGTGGCGCAAAAGGACGCATTTTTGGCGCAAACGGATCTCTCCCAACCATACATATGTTATAAACACTATGATGTTCACGTTATTTAGTTTAAAATCAGAAATGAAATCAAAGCTCTACTATGACCTAGGAAAATAACAGTACTTTATCCATAATTTTCTTTTCAAATGGATAGATTAAAACCCTGTCATATGATTTAATGTTTTGACTATAAAAAGTAAAATCGCTAGAGGTATAGGAGGAGGGTTGAGATCTCACAAACATGTTTAACCCCGCCGCATTTTTGCGCCTGTCCCAAGTCAGGAGCCTCTGGCCTTTGTTAGTCTTGTGTTATTTTAATTTTAGTTTCTTGTGTACAATTTGGAAATTAGTATGGCGTTCATTATCACTGAACTAGTATATATTTGTTTAGGGGCCAGCTGAAGGACGCCGCCGGGTGCGGGAATTTCTCGCTACATTGAAGACCTGTTGGTGACCTTCTGCTGTTGTTTTTTTCTATGGTCGGGTTGTTGTCTCTTAGGCACATTCCCCATTTTCATTCTCAATTTTTACTGTTGTATTTAGCTGTCTGTTTTTGTAAACATTGTGTATAGTCATAAACAGTCGTAGTCAAATCAGCTGCTCATCTCTTTCGTTCGTTGTTTTCTTTTTTACTTCTGTTTTCTTGGTTCGAGGACAACTAAACTAAACGTCATATAGTCTTGTTGTATTCTGTAAAATTTTCCCATAGGAATTAAGGACACGATATACATTTCGTAAATGTTTTTATGGGATATTATGATATGTAAACAACAATTTGAATTACCTAAATGCAGCTGACTTGTTACGAAAATATGTTATCAAAATATGGTAAATCGTATATCAAATTGTTTTCTCAATTATAAGGAAAAAGTAAAATATACAAGTTATGTTTTACTCTAATCTCTGTTGAGATATATTTTTAATTTTCATTTTTGAATGGACGCACCCCGCCCGAATTCAATAAACCAGTACTCTATGAATTCGAATAGAAATATTTTCTTTAAGAAAATTAACCTCGTTAAAATCAATACAAATGCTACTTAATCAAAAAGTATCCGGTGGGTATTTCTTTTACTTTCTGATAAAATAACGACTTAAATAAACTTGTAAGCTTAATTTCCCTCCCTACTTAGAAAACAAAATATACAAATTATTTGCTTTTCTCATTTATAACTTTATTTGTTTTCTCGTATCAATGGACTCTATCTATTCACTGTTTTAAATCCTCTGGAAGTTTTTATAATAGATTTGTTATAATAACTTGCAATAATGGGGGCTAATATAAATACCCTGCTTCTTGAAGATTTTAATTCAAAGGCTTTAATCACTTTGGTTAGGAGGATTTTTGTTGAAGTGAGGCTTTTTATAAAGATGTGTAAACTATCTTAATAGTAATAATAGTGCAGGACAATTCGCTCAGGGTTAGGAATTAAGATAAATTGAATAAAATCGAATAAAGTTAGCAAATAAAGATCAATTTTAATATGATACCCCTAATGGGTTCAAGTACTCTTCATAACTGCTTATGGTTATTGGATTGGGGGCACTTTAAAGGGATGGTTGACCACACACAACATTTAACTTTATAATTAGAAAGTAGCTTTGGAAACTTTATAGTTAAGTTTGAATAATAATAACAATGTTTTTGTTTTATATTTTATGATGTGATAACATAGTTGGCAAAGATGAGATTCGAACAAACTTTGAAAATTGAAAACATATTTTAGTAATTAGATCAAGTCATGTATTTTTTCTCTTACTTTGTGAAACAAGTCAAAATAAGGTCCCCTTTTTCATAAAATCAATGCAAGCTACTATCATATGAAATAAAAACCCGTCACAAACCTTACACTTGGGTTTACGTATTGTAACAAGAAATCCAGAATAATTTTCATTGGATTTGATTAGACATTTTATATAACAAGAGGCTGTCACAACGACAGCAAACCGGATTTATTAACATTTATTTGTGTCCTGGCAATATCACAAGAACAAATTACTCTGATAAATGGTGAAAGTGAAAATCGTCAATATCAAATTTGACCTCCATTTTGTCATCAGTATCAACATATTAAAATTTGAAAAGCTTAGATTGAATAGTTCATGAGTAAATGCAACAACCTGAATGGAAACGCCATTTTACGATCTTTCAAGAACCATAACTCCTGAACGGTAAAAGTCAAAATCGTCATTATTGAACTTGACCTCTATTTTGTCATCCGTAACAACATATTAAAATTTCAAAAGCTTTGGTTGAATGGTTCATGAGAAAATGCACGGACACGACGGGAAACACCATTTTTCAATCTTTCAAGAACCATAACTCCTGAACGGTAAAAGTCAAAATCGTCATTATTGAACTTGACCTCCATTTTGTCATCAGTAACAGCATATTAAAATTTCGGAAGCTTTGGTAGAACAGTTCATGCATAAATGCACAGACACGACTGGAAACTCCATTTTTCAATCTTTCAAGAACCATAACTCCTGAACGGTAAAAGTCAAATTCGTCATTATTGAACTTGACCTCCATTCTTTCATAAGTAACAACATATTAAAATTTGGGAAGCTTTGGTAGAACAGTTCATGCGTAAATGCACGGACAACTCCATTTTTCAATCTTTCAAGAACCATAACTCCTGAACGGTAAAAGTCAAAATCGCCATTATTGAACTTGACCTTCGAATAGTTGTCAGTAATAACATATTAAAATTTTAAAAGCTTTGGTTGAACGGTTCATGAGTTAATGCACGGACAACATTTGATTGCCGCCCGCCCGCCCGCCCGCCCGCCCGCCGTACATCCCCAAATCAATAACCGACATTTTTGTCACAAAAATCCGGTTAAAAAGGGTAACTTTAAAGAGGAAATTTTTTTAAGTAAAATGTTGTGGTTGCCTGTTTCTATCGTTATTTGCTGCTATAGCGGAGCAGGATTTGCCATCCAAAATTCTTTAAACAAGAACCAAATCATGTTCTATTTACAATTCCTAATTGAATATGTATATAAAAATAAAGAGATGTTGGTTATTCATTAAAAATATCGTTATAAAATCGTTTGTTTGAATTCAGGAAAATTTAATCATTAACAAAAGAGATGGGAACAATTTCCCAAGAATTCATTTCATAGAAGGCTCATGTTAAAACAAACCGGGAATCTTAAACAAACTTAGTTGTATGACAGTTACATGTTGTCTCTTTGACATATATCCCATATTCATTCGCAACTTTACTTTCTGGTTCTGACAACACTATGGCATATTTCTGAGGTTGTTATCTATTTATGAATGATACATATTGCAAGAAACTATATTTGTGCAGATTTTGGTAATATTTGAGTAACTATGCATGAAAAAGGTCATTTTTAACGAAAATCAAAATGCAATTGGAGGTAAAAAAAAAAAAAGTTTAACAAAATTCGTTTAATTGTTAATTTTTTTTCCGTGTATTTATTATTTTTTCTGTATGAGGATGTTATTTGGTTTTTATTAATTTCTCTTTTATTATATTTTATATATTTTACAGAAAAGTTTCCCTAATTTGACCCCGTAGTTTGCATCTAAAAGGGGCTAATAGAAGAGGTCAAGTACATGTTATAATATTTATTTATTTTTAACTAAAAGAATCTTTCAACGACACTTCACCTTGGTATTATAAGGTGATACGATTTCATTAAACCAAATAGTCCCTTTTAATTAGATTATTGTACACATAAAAGATCAAATTGAGCATTATGTTACCACTAGGGAGAATAACTTGATCTGAAAGACAAATAAGACCAAAGGGTTTGTATCTAACATTTTATTTGTTTTGTTACCAGATTTTGTTTTTGTTGTTGATCAGGTGTATACGTCATACTAGAGATAGCATGATCATAACGGATTTCTTCTATCTTTAATGTATATTTCTATTTGCTTGTGCCTTTATGTATTTATTTCTATATCTTTTTCTCTTTTTCTTACAAACATGTTTTTTGACTTGTGAATTTTTTAAATTGACATTTTTCTCAGTGACAGATACCACACATCTCCAGCTTTATAGTCGACTTTTTGAAGTTGTAATTTTTGTACTACAGTTTTACCGTTGTAAAGCACTGTTATTAGCGTATTTGACTTGTATATGCTTTTTTTAGATTAAGTTTTCTCAGTGATAGATACATCACATCTCCAGATTTTTAGTCAACTTTTTTAACTCGTTTTTTTCACCGTTATAAATTATCCTTTCCATTACACTTTTCACCTTTTAAAAGCTTTTTTTTTTAAATTATTTTAAAGTGTTATAATGCAACTTGTGTTTGTTTTGAAAATTCGACCATTCTGCTATTTTCTGTAGATGTTTTATCATTTTATATCATATATAAGTTTTGCCCGGTCATTACAATATAAAAAGTAAAATACTAATGGTTGCTGTAGAAAATAGGAATGTATTTTCCCAATTACAAACGATCATATTCATAAAGTGTTTAAATTGAGAAGTGATACAAATAAATGTTATTGTAAATTACAAAAGAGAATGTTTATCCTCTTTGGCAGCTGTGCTGTGCAGATTTTTTTTTTAAATTTACGACACACGATCTAAATAGGTAAGCGGGCACGTTAAACTAGTTTAACTCCACAAAATGTTGTCCCTATACCATGCATGTTAGGCTTTTTACGCAGTTGATGTTTTTGTTAGGGAGGAGTGTGGTGTTCATTGATGTTTTTGAGTCTCTGGGGTTTTTTTTTTGTTAGGGAGGAGTGTCGTGTTCATTGATGTTTTTGAATCTCAGGTTTTTTTTGTTAGGGAGGAGTGTAGTGTTCATTGATGTTTTTGAATCTCTGTTTTTTTATAAGGGAGGAGTGTCGTGTTCATTGATGTTTTTGAATCTCTGGTGTTTTTTTTGTTAGGGAGGAGTGTGGTGTTCACTGATGTTTTTGAATCTCTGTTTTTTTTTTGTTAGGGAGGAGTGTCGTGTTCATTGATGTTTTTGAATCTCTGGGTTTTTTTTTGTTAGGGAGGAGTGTCGTGTTCATTGATGTTTTCTCCTTTACTTGCTGTTTGCAACTCTTTAAATAAACATATTTAATGCGAAATGTTTAGCGTTTTTTTAAACTGTTGAGTGTATTTTTCTCGCCTAAATAAATTTCAATAAGATCAAGTGTTTTCGAACAAGAGCAGAATATTAATATTTAATAGTTTACAATGAATAACGTCATGTCATTGAAATTTAATTGCAATTACAACCCCGTGTCATTGTTAAGCTGTTAAAATCTTCACTTTCTGCAATTTCCTGCTTTCAATCAAATCAAGGTGTAAAGATTGTTAACCTCCATATTGATAACTTAGAAAACTTTAATGCTGAACACATTTTAAACTTGTGAATATAATACATTTAGTCCCAAGCATGCATATATGAATTAAATAGTGAAGCGTATAAGATATGAAAATTACTAGATTAGGTTATTTTTTTTTTTCATTCTGCTAAAAAATTGTATTGCTTATGTTAACTTAAGGTGTGTATTGCATATTATTCTGTTTTATATGTGTGTATTCATCAAACATAGTTCATTTTAATATGTATTTGATTCATTGTATATTTGAAGAAAGACTGCATAAGGAAACATTAAATAGTTGGTTTGTGTTGTTCTTTTTCTATTCAGAGCATGGAGAGAAAGCCAATACGACACCAACTAAACAACAATCATGCAGATATTCTGACCTTCCTAAACAAATCATTTCAATCAAAATCTTAATTGATTATAGTACAAAAACATAAAAATTAACTAGCAAATTTCATATGTTGTAAAACATTTTAACATTCAGAAATGACAAAAAAGTTAATGCAACAAAAATCTGTCACTACTATTGAGAATGACAATTCGGTCATACCATAAATAAAAAAAATCAAGGGATAGTGCCGTACAAGCATTTGTTGAAGAAACAAGAATGTGTCCCAAGTACACGGATGCCCCTTCGGAACTTTCATTTTTTATGTTCAGTGGACCGTGAAAAAGGGGTAAACCTCTATTTGACATTAAAATTAGAAAGATCATATCATAGGGAACATGTGTACTAAGTTTCAAGTTGATTGGACTTCAACTTCATCAAAAACTACCTCGACCAAAAACTTTAACCTGACCTCGAACAAAATTTTACCTGAAGCGGAACATACGGACGAACGGACGAACAGACGAACGAACGACGAACAAACGGACGCACAGACCAGAAACCATAATGCCCATATATGGGGCTTGATAATAAATTTGGCATAAAAACAATTTCTATGGCATAAAATATGTCTCTAAAATTTGCAAGATTGAATGAAAAATTTGTATCAGATTTAGAAAACATTTAGTCATAAATGTATTTGAGATATATGTCTTGTTTTTCAATAAGGATCGATAAGTATGTAGGATGCTATGCACAAATGGATTGCGTGTCTAGAGAAAAGCTATGTAGTATTAAAAAAGTAATAGGAAAAGTGGGAAATATATGCAACAAAAAAGCGACAAAAACTTTATTTTTACACATGAGAGATCATAAAGTACGTTCATGGACCAGTGGGTCAACGAACACATACACCTAAATATAATATGTTTCGAACATGTTCATGAACACGTACAATAAAAGATGATTTTCGTTTGGACAGATTCACGTGAACATTATTGGTTGTGGACAGGTTCATGAACACGCTCCTGTTAAAATAGTTTATTTGGACAGGTTCATGAGTACGTACATGACGTAATCATATTTTTCTTAGTATTGTGTATGTCGTCTGTACTTTTGATAGTGCTACTGGTTAATACTAAACTAACTTGTCAGTCTAAAGAAAAAATCACCACTCTTCTATGCACTGTCAATTAGAAACCAATTTGATCTTAACCAACCAGTCTTTGTTATAACTGAGTAAAGAAGGCTTCAATACACGATAATAATTTGATTTCTGTTTGAATGATGTTTGGGGTCACCTTTATGTTTTGTTTATTATGTCATTTGAAATGTGTGTTACATGTTTCGGTCAGATTGGACTTGTTAGCTTCGATATAGTTGATATAGCAACGCTTTTCAGATGATTTAATGGATTCGTAACAAAATGTAATATACTCTTTGTTCTGAAGAGTTTTTTTTATTTGAACACATGAATTATTGATATATACACCAGTTGTTCAACAGATTTGACGATTTGATATCATATCCTCGTGTTTGAAGATGACCACGATTCTTTCTATCTATCATTCAAAAGAAATTAAAAAATAAATTTTCACATTTTATTCACATTTTACAGTTCATAAATACATCATTATCACAGATAAAAGCAATTATTTAAAAAACTACCATTACTGTGCTAGGACATTTGTCTAAGATTCATTGTTAGTAGCACTTTTATTAGTATCTAGTCCCACATGGGACATCTGACGTCGACAGTTGTTAAATATTTTAATCGCTTAACATTAAATTTAAGCTTTTTTAAGATCATAACTATTTCATTTCATCCGAATCATTAACTCAAAGTATTACAAATGTATTATTATAATTTCAAAAAATTATACATTTGAAATCAGAATAAAAACTAGACTTGATTGGCACTTTATGATATCTTTCGAAGACTAGATTTGTGTAGAGATCATTAAAACGACATGTCGATCGTTTACGATACATCTATTTCGTCATCACTTTCTGAATCGTCACTATGAGAAAAACTAGATTGCGCATGTTCCATGTCTATAGACAAGGAGCCGGGATAGTCTGTATCATCTAAGTTATTGGTACATTCGGAACTTTGGCTGTCATTTAAATTGTCATTGTCATTACTATCTGAAACAGCGGACTGTTCACAATTTTGACCATCACTTCCTTTAACTGGCAAAGTTGATTCACGTGATCCGCCAGACGATAAAAGTTCACGCTCTTTTGAATTTCTCCATTTCATTCTCCTGTTTTGAAACCAAATTTTTACCTAAAAAGGAAAAATATAGTTATAAATAATATAATCGTTTTGTTTGTTTCTTAATATTGTAGATGTGATAGTTTGTCTTTTTATAAAACAATAAGAACCTTATTGTACATATGTCTACATGATAGTTAGCTACAAGCTGACGACTGAACCACCAGGTTTTCATATTTGTTGACGCAGGAGTAAAATTATTAAAAAGTTTCTAAATGAGCAAAGTCATTAAGGTGTTATTAATAATATCATTATAACAGACGGTTTGACTTTCATCATTTAGTTACACAAGTGGAGTTGGTGAACAGCTTGTCCTTCATCTCAGTTTAAATTCATCATTTAACACCCATGTGATTTCTTTACTTATACTTGCATACAAATGTGTTTCTACCACTACGTTTCGTGTTCTCGGGGGGGGGGGGGGGATTTTTATCAATCGGCAGTCTATTTGTTGCGCTAAAGAACATTTTCAGCGTTAAATGAGTCTTAAAATTTCAACAACAAAAATCTAAACCTAAATTAATAAATAATATAACGGTACCCGTTTGGCTTTTAGATTTCAAGATTCAAAAACTATTTCAATTCTTATGAAATTATGACTGTCACGTCGTAACAAGATATATCATTTATCAAAGTTGACTTCTTGAAGTTTGTCTTTCATCAGTCATAAAGAAGCTGCTGACACTCTTTTCGGAACGCCTCCCGACATTTAGTTGTTAGCTACTTTAACCAAAACAGAAACAAACAATCTGCATTCATGACAAACTGTCTCTATTATGCGGCAGTTTATATTATCATTACAATTAATTTGTTTTATTATTGCTAATTTCTCATTAAGATATCAGGACCAGATGTTTTAACGATTATCTTGAATTTCCCTTTGGCAGCCAGCTCCTTATTCAATTGCCGTCAGTTAGTCAATTTCATTCCGTTATAAGTTTCATACTTATTATAATATGTTATAGAAAATTGACAACGGAATCTATGACAGTCTCCCTTACTTCATCTGTTATTGTTGTGGACTGCTGGAGACCATTTGAAGGATCCTTTCAGAGCGCCTTAAGAATTATTGCTGATGAATTAAAGGCGCTCATGTACTCATGAGAGACATATGAAAGTGACAACTTATTACAAATTGATGATAAACTAATCCAAGAATGTGTATTAATTAACAAGCCTAAGATTCATAAAATGTCTCATGGCGTCAAAGTAAATCATAAAAATAATTATCTGTCACTGACATTTTGTTATAACATTGCATCTTACGTGTAGGTTTATTTTATGAAAATACCAATGTGGGTTTTGCGTTTCCTAAATGATGACGGTGGTTCACTGCAAAAAAAACTTTAATAAAAACGCATTTGTTTTAAAGCTCGTAAAATATACAATTGTGTCCGTTATTGTGCTGTTGGGTTGCTGTTTTAGGTGTATATTCCAATCTTCTGTTATCCATAATAAAACGTGACATTATTTGGACCTACCTGAGAATCCTTAAGTCCTAGTTTGGCTGCAAGCTTCTTTCTGTCTGGTTTACTAATATACTTCTGTTTTTGGAACATTTTTTCTAAGCCTTTTCTTTGCATGTCTGAGAAAACCGCTCTCCTCAACATCCCCCGGCGGGGTTTCCCTCTCATGTTACTTAAAAATGAAAATGCGTGCGGCACTGGCAATAATGGAGAACCTAAAATGTAAACAGGAAATTATAAATCACATGTCTTTATAAAAGAACAGATTCCCAGTGAAATTAAAGCTCGTGTATTTGTCGTGAATACATTACAGAGAGATTTACCCGATTGCTCTTAAAGACATTAGGTAATAAAACGTATGTATAGTTCCAGTACGAACACACTTTTCTGGAATTACAGTAATATGAAAGATGTTGTCTTCTCTTTCCCTACCCTCCGAAAAAAACAGCAACATAAGAATGATCTGTGAGAGTCAAAATCCAAAAGAGCATAAATGTTCAAAAGTCTCTTTGTTTCATCCTTTCTAAGTTTTAATGCAATTTTATAAATTATAACTTAATGAATTATTATCAGAATATCGTTATTTTACATAATATACAAAGAACACACAACCAATAGTTATGACAAAATGATATATAAATTAAAACAAAAACGTGCATTATTTATAATATGGAGAGAAAAAAAGTGAACTTGATTTCTCATATAGTATTCCTATATTAGTCACATAAAAACCAAACAAGTAAAATTTACTGAGCAATAATTTTTAGCTATGTACTTTTTCAACAGATTATATTTCGTTATATTTAATAATCTGCATATTAATATGTATGTCAATATTATTCTTAAAGCATTTGTTTTTTTCGCACTTTCCCTTTTTCCTAAACGAGATGTAAAATGCGCCAGCACGTAAAAATTCTCCTTGAAAAACACCTTAATTGACACTCCAGAAAAATAACGAGTAGCATATTGAAATACTTCAAAATCTACTAACAAAGAATTATAAATTCATTGATGAAATTTAATGAAATGTTATACGCTTAAATAAACATAAAATAGCGACCTTACATTGAAAAAAGATATACCGCAAAGATATGATCGCTAGGAGCGTGACGATCAACAAAGCTCGTGATTGATACATTAAATTTTACCGCATATTATGAAGCCGGTGGAGATTTTTATAATGATATTGTTACCTGTACATTTTAACGGAAATAAAAGATAATTTGTTTGCTCAGTGTATTAGCTGAAAATAATTTTATAAAGTTGTACTCATTTTTCTTCAGTTCAAAAGTTCAAAAACGACGCGTGTTAATCCGTTCCGTTTTGAGAAAAGTAGAGAAAAACAGAAATTTTAGACATTTCTCAAGTTTCCTTTTTTAAATGAACGTCAAAGTAGTATTTTCACTAATCGGTGTCGTACGTTTTTTTAAGGCAATTTCTGTCATTTCAATGGTATTTTAAATTCAAATAAAAAAAGAAATAAAATAGTTGTTAATAGTGTATTATTCAATGAGATTTATATTGCAAAATTAAAGTGAAATGTTAATTTTATGCATGAAATTGACCTTTCAATCGTACGGTTATAAAGAGGGATCAATCTCATAATCGTTAGGACATACAAATGGTGTCATTATCACCTATTACTCGCTCGACTAACAAAGACATTTTCATGTACACTAAAATTAGGGATATCAAATTTTTTCCGAAGTACCTTACCCCTTTTAATGTGTTGTCTCTTTTTAATTTTAGTAAAATGTCAAACCTAAGGTTGAAGAAACGAAAAACTACTTTTCTGTGTCACATAATTGATAGTAAGAACTGATTTAGTATTAACTAGACGTATTCAATTGAAGAAAAAGAAAAGGAAAAAATTCTATATATATATACATATGAGTGAGTGTGTGTGGGGTGTAACAGTATTAGAAAAAAATTAACTAAAATGCACTAACACAGACATTCATTTGCCAACAACTTGTTTAGCAAACATAGTCAAACCAACATATTAAACAAAATTTTTAATAAATAGTAATAAGTTACACGAATATGCCAGATACTTTTTATTGAAGTCTTTCCATTGAAGTTACATTTAATGTGTTTTATATAAGCTATGAATAAAATTATGAAGTATTATCATTAAACAAAATATTATCGTTGAATATTTTTTTCTAATACTGCCTTTAATTGACGGACCATAAAACAATGTAGATATTAATGCCTGATATGGACATATTTGAACGAAGATGAAGCGCGGGTGGGCCCTTTATCATTCCCTGGTCACTTTTATCGCTTTTAAAAGTAACTATAGATGTTAATGTTAAATTTTATTGTGGCGCCAATTTCATATTTGAAATGTTAATTTTATGAGTATTTCGATTGTTTTTAAAGATAGTGATAATACATGAATACTAATTTGGGTGAAATTATGACTTTTTCATCCTCAAAATTCTATCTATCAATTGGCACGTACTGGATACTTGGCCGAAAGCAAATGTAACGGTCAATTTGGGTTTATAGACATATTTTCTTTAAAACCCAAGGAGAAATAAATATAATCATGGTTATGATAATAATCAAAATTTATTACTATCAATTAGAACGAGAAATTTATTAGTTAAAAGTCTCGTTGTTAATTAACCTTGGCGATAAAAGTCATTTTAAAATGATACAGTTTAAATTTATAATTGATTCTTTAAATAAAATACCGGTCGTAAATTTGAGATACATCAACTGTTGTCTAGTCAGTTGGAAATTGAATATTAAATAAAAATAAAATAAGATAAATGAATTAAAAGATATATAGATAAACAAGTAAAAAAAAAAAAAAAAAAAAAAATTTGCAGTATATAAATTTTGCTTATTTACTCTATAATACATGAAGCTGAAAACATATACATCAAACAAAGACTGTATACATTCTGAATAAATAAAATAGGACTATAGCTCACCTGGAAAGTAAGAATTTCTGAACATATTTGGAAACTGTGCTTCATAAAATGTTTGTCTTGGTGAGCATCCCGCACATGATAAACCATGGCTAACGTAACCGCAGCCTTTTGATGGGGACGTGGAGATACTGCTTTGGCAATTGTAAACGTTTCGAGAAGGGTGAGGCGATTCAATCTTTTCCTCTGAAATATAAAGATTTTAGGATTGAAATACAGTCCATATGGTTGTCATTTATAGAGTTAAATTTCACATTTCAGGCTTATGTAACGTGTGTTAGTCCATGAAATAATTTGCTAGCAAATGGATAAAAGAATCAATTAAAACTTATTCTAAAACAGTTAAATTGTATATTCAAACATCTAATATATTTTTGGTTTTAAGCTAATAACATTTCACCAGTATCAAAACTCGTAAAATGTGATGTATAAAAAAAAGAAACTTTAAATTTTAATGATATTCTAAAATAAAACTTTATCATTAAAAAGAGTTGTTGATATTAGTTAATGAGACAGCAACGGAACTTTACTAAATAAAATGAAAACTAATTTATTATGTATTGCACTGTAATTAATAATTGAAATTAGTATTGTAGAAAAATGATCTGGAAAAAAAACAAAATTTCAGCTTAAGATAATGTTATTTAACAGGAAGTAGGATAAAAATAATGTTTACAAAAAATAATAAATATTTATTTTTAAGACAAAAGACAATTTGGCCATTATAGTTTACAAACAATAAAAGGAACAAGATTATTGTTAGTTGAACAAATTATTGACCTTACCTGATTTTGGAGATGATGGTTCTCTTCCAAGAATCGCATTGACGCCAAACTTCAGATACGGCGCTGGATTGATGGCGTTCAGTGACGCTGATGAGGTTACCGGTGTTGCTTGTAAATTCTCTGGTAATGTTGGAGAAAATGTTGTAGCACAAGTGAATGGCGGTAGACCTTGACGAGCAAGCAGTGCTTGATTTCTGTCTCTAAGAAGATTTTCTACAAGAAATGACGCTGACGTTGTCACCATTGGTGCCTGTGGAACTAATTGTCCATTTCTAAACAAACTTTGGTATAACGGCGACGGTGCTAAAATATTCGGAAACATTGTTGCCGACCTCAACTGTTTTTATTTTATTTGTTTTTTTATGTAAAATAAAAAAAGTTCTCTGCAATATCACTGTTACATAAACGACTCTTAATAACTCTTATTGTTAATTTTTCACTCAATAACGATAAAACTCCTGTAACAAAATATTTTTCCAAGCTGTTTCCGGAGAAAGATGTGAAAACCGGATAAAGCTAATTTGTTCAATGAATTGATTAGGTATCATATCACATCAAACCTTTATAAGGAATTACCTTTAATGGGTATTAATTCACTTCTCATATTTAACCAATCAAACGCGACCTGATGGTTTGATTAACCGGGAGGCGGGTCAATAACGGCAAATGTTCAATATTTACTGTTTTAATAATAAAAGCTATTGCTAACGATTACCAATCACAAGAGAGATTACGTTTTTTATTGCACATAATGCCAGTTTATATGATGAAAATGTGTGCATCTTTTATTAAAATTAACAAAAGATTCGCAGAAATGAATACTTTTTATAAGTTTTTATTGAAAATATAAAAAAAAATGAATTGATAACTATTATGAAATTGTGCATATATTCGATTATATTAAATTGATGCGCAAGCTCTTATAAAAAAAAAAAAAACCTATTGAGAAATGATGTCAGAGCATTATCGAATAATTCTAAATGTGAAATAAATAAATTTGAATTGTGCAATTAAAAATCTTCCAAGAAAACAACATATGTTTCCAATGTAAATAGATACAAATTTAATCTATCTCTATATTGATAGTATTAAATAGATATTCTATATTTATTTACTTATGTTCATATGTGGACACATGGTTATACAATTTCATAAACACTGATTTAATGATTTTAATTCATATGAATTTGAATGACTGCAAAAGATATTAATTATGATACTTTTCTAAATGTGACCAAACGAGGAACATTTATCCAAGTTAATTGTCGTTACCGTATTTGTTAATGGTAGTTTTACATGGGGATCTTTCATTTCATTTCAGTTCAGTTGTACAGTACATCTGCCAATTCACGCAGAACTTAACATTGCATCTTCTGTGTGATATTAGAAATAATTAGATGTGATATGATTTTCCAATTATATAACTATCCACCTGAGTCCAGATAACGTTATTGTAAGCATCTATAGGTCAGCGTATGGCCTTTACAATGCACGGAACATTTTAAGAAGCCGAATACGTTAAAACCATGAGAGGCTTTCTGAGTAATATAGGCTAAAATATTAGCAAAAAATTATCATTTGGTAGAAATGTATTCTGAGTTAGGGAAATGTTAAATCATTTATGGGATATTATCGGCGTGCTTACGTATATTAAGAAAGATACCTAAGAAAGATGCGTACGCTTCAAAATGTATGCAAAAATGAAAACAAAACTTCAATGACGGTATTTGCAAATTTTTGAGGAATATTATGATACTCATAAACAGAATAAATCTCAAAGTTTGTGCACAACATTTCAAATCTGATTTCATAATAGGATAGGTTATTCAAACTATGATATCTTCGTTCTTTCAGTACTGTTTTGTTTCAACTATACATGTACATTCAACAAATGTTTATATATACATACATCGATAGAATATTTGTTAAAACGAACTGAATCATATTATAGAAATTATTACATGTAAAAAATGTACTTCATGCTACTATGTAATGCAAGCTGTGTATTTGTAAAACCCCATAAATCTGCATAATAATTAACTACACGCTGGCATATTCATTTTTTTGCGTAAGTAGTGTTGCTTTTCCAGCACTTGTTAAACTGTTTTGGTTTTATTTTTTAAACAGTATACCCTACTTTTAATTGGCGTCTAAGACACGTATTATAGAGATTATACATGTACAAGACAAGAGGGGCATTTTAAAAGATGATAAGTGGTGATACTTCACTGAGAGGTCATGAGAGTTTCTACGTGATACTTCACTGAGAGGTCACGAGAGTTTCTACGATAACCACGCTGTAAAAGTTTCAATATAAAAAACAAGATGTGGTATGATTGCCAATGAGACAACTCTCCACATACCAAAATGACACAGAAATTAACAACTGTAGGTCACCGCACGGCTTTCAACAATGAGCAATGCACATACCGCATAGTCAGCTATAAAGGGTCCCGAAATGACAATGTAAAACAATTCAAACGAGAAAACTAACGGCCTAATTTACATATATAAAAAAAAATGAAGTAAACTACTCATTTCGTCATATTTATCTTCATGTAAGATTTTTTTATCTGCTTATCTCGCAGATTTTTGAAACTGAAAAGATATAAATCTTTTGTGTTTGCTTAGAGTTGATCCGCAACAACTAACACCATTTCTTTTATTAGATTTTTTTTCTTCAATTAGTATGTTAATTTTCTAGTATTTTTCTTGTTTGGTCGAAATATATACATTGTATAGTACGTTCAATCTATAATAATATGTTCAAGTTACTTATAATGTATACATTAACATATAGATTATGCATTTATTTGAAGTCTATTGCATATTAACTACATGTATTTTGTCACATTTTTTAATCATTGATATTATGTTATAAGTTTTCATTTAATCTGTTATTTTGAAGAATTATTTTTTGACAATTTGTGAAATTAATTTTTAATTGATACATAATAATCCAATAATATAATATAAGTTGTTCACATTGTAAATCCTTAAAATAAATAAAACACATTGTCATATATATAGATAAATAAATTACAATTAGATTACTCGTGCCATGGAGTAAGCTGCTAAAATTTGCACAGCTTTAATCTTTGACTGATTTTTTTAATGGTGTTTTACATTATACCTGTCTACTTTCTCTCCTCACAATGCTATCCTTGTCAACCTGAACAAAAGGTAGATGATAGATATTTTACCTTTAGACACGTCTTATGTTGAGGTCAATAAAGTAACTCGATGATTATTATTTATTCACTTCTTTGTTACAACACAATACTTTGCTTAAAAATACATTAAGGACATTCGTTTCGTTCGGATTTGTTTGTTTATGTACATTATCTTAAATTCTTAATCCCCCAATTTGCAGTCATAGTCGTATACGGCAAATACGGTATTTTCAAACTTTCATTATGGCCATGTAAAATAAAACCAATTACTGTACAATAAAATCATTATTTGCAATTATTTCTCAATCAGCATTAATTTTGTTTTAAAGACAGGGTTTCATTTCAGTCCACGACTCTCATTTTGATGGTCAACCAAAAGGGTAGAAAATTAACGCTATAAATTCATGAAAGTAATTTCCGTGGACTGGCCAACTGCTTCAAGGTGACCATAACTGACCCCTACCCGACGGATGAACGATGACCTTATAATTGGGTTTTGACCCCCAGCAGGACACACGCCACAAATGGATTTCATAATGATAGAATTGAACCATCAACTGCAGCGAGTTGGAAAACAGAACCCCTTAGCTACACTAAATTGGAAATAAAATATTTAATCTTAAACGGATGACACAAAAACGTTTCTAAAGAAAATTTCGGTTTCAGTATTATTTACAAAACGTATTTAGATAAAAAGGAAATAAAGTTCATTAAATTATCGAGCTGTGAAATATTTTTCCACTTATCAATTTATGAGATTATTGAAAGATTTGAATATATTTTTTTTGCATTTTTTAAATTCTTTCCCTCATCACTATATCCGGTAAATTACCTCTGAGTCAACGCATTGGAGTTATAATATGAAATAAAACAATACAAATACATAAATGTTAGATATATACCTGTTTCTGGGGGTTCATTGTAAGCGAAATAAACAAACAAAAATGAACGTTTTTATTACAAAAAAATTGAAGGTAAATGGCAAATAGAAGAATTTGTATATACATGTACATGTATAGTAAGTCTTAAATACTATACAAATCCTTGGTTAATCGAAAGAAACAAATTTTTGAGATCAGTTTAAAAGTGTGTGCATGCAATATGAAATTAGACTCCTTTAATTCGAATCTTGAAAAAAGATATACACAAACGTGGAAAAGTGAAGTTCGTTCTCTGGATTCAAAACAGGAGTAACTGTACTAATTGAAATCAAACTGACAAACATAATTGAAAATGTCTACCAAATTTATATTTTAATTTCTATTTAATGACAAAATATTTTCATGTTTCTCGCAATATGAAGCATCTAGAAGTTACAGTATTCTGGGTTTTTTTTTGCATGTGGTATCAATTCACCTTTGATAAGACAAGAAAATATAAGAAGAATATTGAATTATCTACGAAGGTGCATGTTGGCATCCTTTGAAAGCACTTTTTTCTTTTTGCACAGAATTTCTTTGACTTCCATATATCATTCAGTTTGTGTATCTCTAACATTTGAAATTTAAACAAATATGGTACAGAATTCCAGTTAATCCAACAGCATCTTTTAGGACGATCCGTTTTGTTAGTACAATGTAAGTAAATAGATTAAAAATGAGCAGATTGTCAGGATTTAAAACATATGATATTGATTTCAGTACACTCAATATAACCATCATCACATTACCAAACCAAAGAAAAACCATAGACACACAATGATTGTAGGCAGAACTTTATTTTAAGTAATTAGGAATTTTTAGTGGAACAAACGAAACATCATACAAAGCTTGTCAATTTGAAACCTTTGAGAGACTTTTTTAAGCATGTTTCTTGTACAGAAACAACAAAATCGTTTAATTTTCAACGTCAGTGTTTGGGTATAGAGAAATAGGAAAGTGAAGATTTTAAGGACAACCACTCTTCTCTTTATACATACTCGTTTATCTCTATTACAATAACGCTAAGACTCTTATATAAGTTATTTTGTCAGTGCTTTTAGTACTCATGTCTTGAAATTGCAAAATATAACATCAAAGTAACAAATTTCAACGGATAATCTAAGTCAGACTGATGGATAACCCATATTCTTTTTTTTCAATGAGACAGAACACTCATGATTAAAATGATTCGAACGTGGTTCATAGTATTGTGTGCATTATTTGAATAAAGTACGGCCAATTTCTTCATATTTGTTTCTCTTGTAGAGTCAAAATCGAAAGTTGACATAACCTTTTGGAATCTGACTTTATAACAATAAAGAGATATGGTATGCATGAATGACAATGAGATAACTACGTATCCACCAAAGTTCAAATGAAGTGGATGTATAAGCAATTACCATGATTATATGTAACCGTACGATCTTCAACAATGAGTAAAACTCATAGCGTATATTTGGCTAACAAAGGCCCCACACGAAAAATATAAAACAATTCAGTTGAGAAAAATAGTGACCTTTATCATAACAAAACAACTACGAAAAACAAACATAACAGAAATGAACAGAACTACAGGCTCTTGATTTTGGACAGGCACAACAGTATGGTAGGGTTTAACATGTTTCTGAACGCTCAATCTCCTAACATTGGACAGTGTTGTAACAGAACACCATAAGACAAACTATAAAATGCAGTTGAAAAGGACAACGAAGCAGAGATAACAACATCTTACTAAACACAGAGCGGACGTGGCACGGTATTTATACATCCCTAACTTCAAAAAGGACAGAGTGTGCAGATCATCGTTTAAACATTTATAATTTGATTACCTACTTAGAAATACGACACAATGTTGAAACATCCCAAACAAACGCACACAGGAAGCTCTGCTACCATTAATTTTAGTAGATTAAGATTTGATGTCTTTTTGAAATTGCTCTAGTGGTAAATAAAAAAGTGAAATCGGGACTACTTCATGTTACAGAAATCTACATCCGAGCATACATTTTTTTTTAATTTAACTTTTATACTTATTCATATATTATGTTGTTTTACAAGACATCGTTCGACAGTAGTTATGATTCGAATCAAGCAACCGGATTTACAGAACATATATATAGGACGATGTGGTGTGAGTTCCAATGAGACAACTCTCCATCCAAATAACAATTTATAAAAGTAAACCATTATAGGTCACTGTACGGCCTTTAAAAACGGAGCCTTAGCTCACACCGAACAACAAGCTATAAAGGGCCCTAAAATTACTAGTGTAAAACCATTCAAACGGGAAAACAAACGGTCTAATCTATAAAAAAAAAAAAAAACGAGAAACGAGAAACACGTATACATTACATAAACAAACGACAATTACTGTACATCAGATTCCTGACTTAGTACAGGTGCAAACATTGGTACCAAACCTTCTCCCTTTTTCTGAAACAATAGTATAACATACAACATAGAAAAACACACGATAAAATATCAATTGGAAGGCTTAACTCCATCAAAAAACGTAAATTAACACACTATAAACGAATACATTTGTATACTATTGAAGCATAACCGATTTCATCTGTTATTGTCAATATACTTGACGGTCCAACCAGCATTTACTTTATCAAAACCAAAATACAATACTCGAATGGGCAACATATTTATACATTTAAAAACAGAAATAACTTTACATTTAGTTAAAAACACTAGCTATACAAATTCTTATATCTTGTATTTCTATTTGTATCCATCTGATGAGTTGAGCCTTTTTCAACTTATTTTTATAGTTGATTCTTATGTTGTACTATTACACCACTGTCCCAGGTCAGGGTAGGGTTAAAATCCCGCTGTTTAACACCGCCACATTCTGTACGTATGTGCCTGTTCCAAGTCAGGAGCCTGTAATTCAGTGTTTGTCGTTTGTTGATGTGTTATATATTTGTATTTGGTTCAATTTTTAGCTCACCTGGCCTGAAGGGCCAAGTGAGTTTTTCTCATCACTTGGCGTCCGTCGTCTGTCGGCCGTCGTCGTCGTCCGTCATCGTCGTTAACTTTTCACATTTTGAACTTCTTCTAGAGAACCACTAAATGGAATGGAACCAAACTAGGCATGAATGTTCCTTATGAGGTGCTGACCAGGTGTTGTTACTTTGTTGCCGATCCATCATATGGGAAATAAATACAAATGTCTTCTTGTAGAGAACCAATCAATGGAATGAAACCAAACATGACATGAGTGTTCCTTATGAGATGTTAACTAAGTGTTGTTACTTTTTAGCCGATTCATTATCCAAGATGGCCGCCAGCGGGGACTTAATTTAACATAGAACCCTATGGGAAATAAATACAAATGTCTTCTTTTAGAGAACCACTGAATGGAATGAAACCAAACATGGCATGAGTGTTCCTTATGATATGCTGACCAAGTGTTGTAACTTTTTAGCCGATCCATTATCCAAGATGGCCGCCAGCGGGGACTTAGTTTAACATAGGACCTATTGGAACTACATACAAATGTCTTCTTTTAGAGAACCACTGAATGGAATGAATCCAAACATAACAATATTAAACCAAATTTGGCCTCATCATTCTGTTATTTTTCCATTTTTCCATTTTATTTCAAAATCCCAAGTAGAATCAGGTGAGTGACACAGGCTCTTGATATCCTCTAGTTTTTTTTACATAAGTAAGGTCGTTAGTTTTCCCGTTTGAATTGTTTTACATTTGTAATTTCATGACCTTTTATAGCTGACAACACAGGCAAATTTCACTCACATTAATTTCACGTGAACTTCACCTCATACGAGCTTATACGTAAAACTCACACGTACTCAGTTTATGTGAGTTTCACATGAATCTCATGTCAAACTTACGTGAACTTCCCGTGAAAATCACATGATTTTTTGTTCACGTGAAATTCACATGAATTTTAGAAACAAAGTAATTCATACAACATCTGAATTTTGAAATTCAATTAAAATCCTGAAATATACTTTTTTTAATCTCGATTCACATGAAATTCATAAAAAAATTTTCACGTGAGTTTCATGTATATGCTCGTTTGAGGTGAATCTCACGTGAAATTGTTCACATGAACTTCATGTAAGATTCATGTGAAATTGTGCCTTTGTATGCGATATGGGCGTTGCTAATTGATAAAGTCCTATAGTTGTTAACGTTTGTGTCATTTGGTCTCTTGTGGAGAGTTGTATCCAAGGCAATTTTACCACATCTTCTTTTTTAATATTGGTGCTGATTACAGATCTTTGTAAGGTTTTGAATTATTTGTTGAATATATGTTGACTTTATATGCTTTGTTGTGTTTGGTTGGTGTATCATTGAAGTACACCACACATATTCTTTTATTCACGCTTGTCTATTCAGTCATTGTAGCATGTTATAGGCACCTTTCAGCAGTCACCATTTGGTCGTAATACCTTATGAAGATGTATACATTCATTTCGCTTAACGTCAAGTGACAAATATTACATGAATGTTGGGGAGGGAAAATAATAAATTAACTGTGCATTGCAACAAAACAGTTATGATCTCCAAACACGAGCATGCTCTGAAAACTCTGAAGCATTTTATGCTCGTCGCAGTAGGATAAAGCTTTGTATTACTTCATATCTAAGCTATAGACCTATCTGAACGATCTCTTGTCTTACTTCAAATGCTGAAACGTAAAATCATACTTCTATATCTTCTATATTCAAGTTTCCTTTGGCTGTTACATCAATACTATCGTCAGGCAAAATGGATTTCTAGGAAATCACCTTTTAATTGAAAAAAATACCATTACCAACAATAATCAGAAATGTGCAAGATACAAGGTTTTCTTGTCTTTCATAGAGAAATTAACAATTGCTTAATGTACAAACAGTTCATTTGCTTTCAAAACGAGAAAAAAAAATTAACCAATAAAATCAAATAGGTATTGACAAAAGAGGCACATTTTTCAAGGGAATATTCGAAACTAAGAAAACTAAGGAAGGTATAGCACTGCCTGCTCAACACATGGAAACAGTTATAATGCTCATGCTAGTACAAATCCGGTGATCAATCTCATTCGGTGGTGGCAAAATCCAGGGAAAAGGGACGGATTTATGGTAACGACAATTGGTAAAGATCGATTAGTAGTCACCTGTGACACAGATATTCCATTTCAATCAACCAAACTTGTTTTTGCAAAGTTAGTCGATCGGCATGAACGACAGGTATTTCGACTACGATTGGAAATATATGTTTCAGCAGGCCATTTACCGCCTAAAGACTTGGTTGCAAGAATTCTGACCAGATTTTGTCTCATATATAAAAAAAAGCCTGCCCTGTTTATACACAATTTTTTGGTCAGTTGTGACAGTTGTTATCCCACTCATGTTTTGTGTTTACAATGCTGTTCACTGTACACAAATTTACATCAAAGAGTAATTTGGTATCTCAGTGTCTTATCGTCGTTAACTATAAACTAACATTTTTCATGATGATATTTAAAACTCAGATACATTCTAACACTTTCCAAAAGTAAACGGTACATAGTATGTCATTCATGTGTTACTAATTGATTTTTTTTTTTTTTTTTTTTTATATCGATGAATTTTTATATTCACTGATCCTCACCTATGCTGTCAATCTCAACTCAACTCCATAGTGAGATTTTATGAACCCTGCAATTAAATTGAGTTTGTAGTTTCTGATCCTTACGTGAGCAGCATAATTCAACCTAAATAAACATCTCAGGTAGGTAGCTATCACTGGTAATGTAAACACAAGAATCTCTTGATTTCTCCATTTTAACTTGTTTGCATTACTGGATATAGTATTGGAAGGGTTTTCGATAGATGATATTTTGTGTTACAATACTTTAAAAAAACATGCGTGTCTAGGTAGGTTACAGGGAAGATTCCATTTCCGGAAAGTCAGTTGAGTGCAACAATATGTTGTGCCCGAACCCCTGTTATGCTGTTAAACCCAATTCGGAAGACCACTCGGCCAATTTTGACGAAGGTAAATGAACAGAATGAGTTCACACGTATTATGTTCTTTATTAAACTAGTACTTGACTTCTATTTTTCTGGTTATTTATGAGTTTGTGTTGTTAGTTTTCATGATAGTCGGTTGTTTGTTGCATATTATGAAGGTAATAAAATTAGCTAAAATACAAGTTAATCAATAAAAGTTACAGATCTTTATATTTATACACCTCATCTAATTTCACTCGACCCAATGACTTTAAAAAATACGTACATGCACTCAGTTATTGGAGTAACAAGTACATGTACATATATAAAACTTGTATAATGAACACATGTTTTTATACAAGTATTCGTCTATTTGTAAAAAGTTCAGGTAGTCTAAGAAGTTCACAACAGTGGCGGATCCAGAACTTTTCCTAAAGGGGGGCCCGCTGACTGACCTAAGAGGGGGCCCGCTCCAGTCATGCTTCAATGATTCCCTATATAATCAACCAAATTTTTCCCACGAAAGGGGGGCCCCGGGCCCCCCAGGCCCCCCACCTGGATCCGCCTATGCACAATTAGAACAATGATTAGAATAAACCGTTGTATGGTTTACAACTATGTATAATGCTAGCCAATTTTTGGATTAACCTCCATATTAAACGGTTTGATTTGTCTAGATTAACCTCTATATGAAACGGTTTGATAATCAAATGGTTAAATATTTTATTTTTCAGTAGATCTAATATGTATTTACATATGTTTTGGACCATATGAGTATTTTGACAATACACGTATACGCATTTGGTCTGACCACTGGCCGTCTTTCACAGGAGCACATAGCTCGTTCTCCGTACCCAAGATTGCACAAAGTAATAACCGATTGTTTGTATCTTTGATATATTCTTTTAACCTAGCAATGTGTGGTTCTGTTATATTGCTTTCGCTTGAACATATGTTCAGTCTATGAACTTTTCCGTCAATATAATTATTGGACTCCATGACTTCTATACACCTAATTTGTGGACTTCTATTGTCAGATTTTGTGCTGGAATATGTTTTTGGTATATCTTCATTGTGGAAACTCGATTTTCAAATGATAACTGTGATGAGGCTGTGTTACAATGTCCGTTTTCAAGACATCTGCAACGGATTGGTTGATAATTTTTTATCAAAACTAAAATTTATATTTCAATTCCCTATGTACATGTACCATTTTTATAAATGTATAAAGCGTTGATTGCTTTTTAAAAAGTTGTCCTATTTCTTTTTTTTTTAATACAAACGAAAAAACCGTAAACTTGTCCGATACATTTTAAAACTGTCACGCGGCGAATTAGATTGACACCTTGTTTGAACTCACCCTTGTATTCGTGAAGATTGTGTGTTGCCCTCTAAATGTGTTTGTGTTATTCTTATCATTGGGTTTTGGTCTCAATGCAGTGACGTATAGCCCATATCTCGTTTTTATTATTACTATGCATTCCATTACCGTACTGCCTGCTAATGTTTGTTACAAATTTTATAAAATGATCCAAGGAAGTATACGTATCTTCAAAGAATACGGAGATACCACTGTCTTACTACATACAAAAAGATATGTAATGCTCTCATTCAAATGACGATTTGAAAATCTTACTGATTAAAACAACTATTTAAAGTGACAAACTTCAAACAATCGACCGTCGAGCCGAGAGATAATCGCACACTAAGTGATATCAAATTCATACTTTAGAGTCAGTACATGTAATAACATGTCTAGTTTGTTCATATCATGTTCATATCAAGCAATTTGTTCGTTGAAAATAAACTTTCCTTGAATCCTCAAAATAGCTGTGGATATAAAATGTGCAGCATGTACATGTATGTTTTACCACAATACAAAAAAAAACCACACTTATTCATTAACACGGCGACAGAAGAGTCTTTTGCTGTGAGATCATGCTGCACTGTTTCTCGTTGATTTCAACGAAAGAGACATACATAGGTATAGATTAAGAATATTTTTGCAATGCATTACTGATGAGACTTATGTAGACGAAATGCGCGTCTGGCGTACTAAATTATAATCCTGGTACCTTTGATTAAACTATTATGTTTGAAAATACTCAGATTGGTGACTACTTCTAGTAAAAACTTGATAAAAGGGTGGAAAATGTAAAAAAGAAAGAATTCATATACTCAATTAATGTGTTGACGTTCAGTGACAAATATTTCATGCATATTCAGGAAGTTGAACAACAACGATAAATCGCAGAGTTTGAAAATACAGTCGACCAAGATTGAGAGTCATTGAGACTGCCGTTGGAATACGAGTGAATTTGGAAATTATAACAGCAAAGTTGCCTGGCAACAATATCCGACGAATCCCATAAATGTTTAGCAACATACTTTACATTACAGAATTTAGAACAACATGATGTTAACAAATTTATGGTTATGAAAAATATGACATGTTTGACATTAAAGCCCGATGAATCCTGCTACAACTGTGTTTAGCCTATTAGCATTGCATTGGTTAATTTTCTATTCTAAGTTTGTGGTTTTGCATTAACATTAAATTGTGTTGTCTACAAGGATGCATTGAAATATCAAAACTCTTTGGCTTATATTATCTCACATCTAGTACAGTGCTCTGGAACTAATATAATTATTATTGTATTTATGACATACAACTGATTATCCGGTGTTACATTTTATCGCTACATTATTCCATTTCATTTGACAGAAACTCCATGTCCATGTTTTGACGTAAGAAACCTCATTTGTTAGCTTCTGTTCTATCTCACTGCAACTGTTAAGATTCGCAGAGCGATGTCAAGACCTCGTGTTACATTCTAATTGGCACTATTTGCAACATTAAGTATGCTAAATGTGTCTTAAGTATCCCTTTTTATTAAAATTTTCGCTTTCATGTATGCATATGTCTATTGATTAGAGTTCGTCCCATCACAACATATCTGCAACATTTGTGTCCCGCAGAAATTACAGTTTTACGAGTTTTGGGTGGCATATAATGGATACGTGCCTGAGAATGAGTATTTTTCTTATGAAAATGTTGGCAATTCTTTTGACATCTTTACCAATACCGGGCGTATGTTCAATTCTTCATAAGTTGCGTCATCGACAAGCAGAAAGTGTTGATGTGCACTGTTTTAGCTACGGACAGAATCATTCGCACCTGCCAAAAAAGCTGCTGCATGGTGCCGATCTGCGGAATCATAAATTAGTCATATCATATCTTAAGTTTTTGCTTTAATGGGGTACTGAACTTTGCATTATAAATTCCTTTTAACGTGTAATTAAAGATGTTTAAATGCATTAAGATGTCTCCCCCAGCAGAAAAGTGGGTCGTATCAACTGCACACGCTTCAAAGGGTTACGCCATCAAACGGTGCTTTTGGCTGTTGTTTTATCAAAACTCCTGTCTTTACTTTAAATAATAAGCTAGAACTTTGTTATTTATCTTTTCTTTTATTATCGGCAGATGGTGAGCTTGCTAAGAGACCTAAACTGCTAGTTTCAAAATTTAAGGGGAGCAGATACGGACCAAGAAAAATGAAGCCTTAGTGTCACTTCTGCAGCTGCATCTGATTTTATAAAAGAAATTATGTTGACAAACGATTGCGATTGTTGCATAATGTATTGATAAACTTTGTTTGATAATAATTGCAGCAAAAAGAGTCTTTTATTCCAGGTTGTTTAGAAAGAACTGCATGCAGTTGCGTTCGCAGCTGTAAGCAGTATAATGCATTTTTTTAAAGATTCACTGACAGAGAGAATTTAAATTTAAAACTTTCTTTTGTATTTAACGGTATTATATAATAGGTTTTATAGTTTAATTCACTCTAATAGCATTTCTCGTATGTCTGCTGTTTACGCGACACTCTCGTCTGAAAAACAACTGCGTTTTTTTGAGTTTTTAAACATGATGTCTGCTAGCTATCTGTTCTTATTAAACATAATTAATAATTTAATCATGTCGTTTAATATGCGTCAAATCTTACGATAATGATATAATATATTTCATGTATTATTACAGAAGGAAAAGAAAACAAGAAGCAAAAGTCAAAGTACCCGCGGTTTTCCATGCAACTTTTCAATTTTGCCGCCATATGCACATGACGCAGTCTCGTTTCAGTTATCGATAAGCTAACACAATGCAAAGAAACTAATACGTTGTTGTAAGACGGTGCGGATTTCAATCTTTGCATCTAAGTATGCAATATGTTCAAAGAAATTGAAATAAGAGACATGTCTTTGCCTTTCTTTATGATTTGCTTACTATAGTTTAGTAAGTCATATATAAATGTATTAATGAATAAAAATGCAATTCAAAAAAAGTGAAATGAAGCGTTTGAAATGAATTCAACATTGCATTAAAACTGGTCTTTGTGTACTTAATTGTTTTAGTATGTCATATCTAATGCATTTTAAAAAGGGATGTAAACATGATTTATACATTATATATTAATTCAACGAAGTTGTAAGAGATAACAACATTCACATTTTTATAAAATGATACTTTTCTATACATGTGCACGTTTGATATTGTCACCAAAATGACTGATCACGAATAAATTTGAAAAGAAAAAGAGCAACAGGTTATTAGAATATAACCTTAACAATTCTTGACTCTTCCGTTACAATAGAATATTGACTTGTGAAGTTCGATTAAAGAAAACTGCTGACAAAGAAAAATGAATTTAATGAAAGTTTATGGCAAACTTTGACATATTCATATTTTATACTCAAAATATCGTTTGGGCATTTATAAGATATACTTACATTTTGAAAGTATATTTAATTTAGATTGTGAAATTCATTGTATTATAGCCGAAAAATGTTTTTCACTTCTAACATACCGTAACAGGCAAGTGTATATTGGTAATTCGATATAAACTTATAGAAATGTGATGACTATAACTAGTTTGGTCGTTCTCAAGTTTTGTGTCAATGTTCATCACTTTAGTGTATGCATATTGTGTAAGGTGTAAATGTATTTATTTATATGTTTCGTGAACAATAGATGTTAAAAAAAAGTGCACATATGCATTACGTTTTATCTTTTGTGTTTAAAGCTAAAAACAAATTCACCATTTTACCATTTAAATGATTAAAGACACGTTTTTATTATTCACAACTATATAGAGGAAAGAACGTCGATATAACGAAACGAAAAGAAAAGTTTAACCGTCTTTATTCAACATTAATCATCAACTTTAACATCATACGATTCTGTTAAAAAATAGTTTCATAGCCCTGTTTGATATTAAAAAAACGATAACTGCAACCCTTGTTACAGCGAGTACCCTCATCGTGTATATCAATAACACTCGCTGCAAATTTCAACATAACATGTAATTTTCTTCCCGTATTTCGGACATTAATATTACAAGAAAATTGTTCTTTATTTGTGTTTTAAAAATTTGCATATTTTTGTTACAATGTATAAAGAAAACGTAACATAAGATTATAGAACCCTGTCGAGAATTAAAACTACCTTTTGATAATATTCACATATGCGTTGAAATAGGTATAATAAGGTCATATTTATTTTTTGCAGTAACATTATTATCTACTTCCATTTGATAAACCTACACCGGCTTTGTCTTTCAGTTAAGAGAAAGAGTTTGCCATTTAAAAACTGAGATACCATATTTAGGCACTGAGTTAATTTTTTAATAATTTTATGACAATCTTAGCAAACATGAAAATGAATAACCCGTTGAACAAGTGGTTACAGGTGCAAACCATGATTGTTTACATTTTCCATCGATCGATGAAGATCCGTTATAATGGATATGTGCGCCACCTGTTAGCGAACAGGGGGGAATCACTCTAAATGAATGAATGAAATTGCAAAGTAAATAAAATATATTCAGAATATTACGTACAGAATTGCGTATTCATTGTACCTGCAACTAACATAAAACGGATACTGTATACCTAATGGTAACTTTTAAGAACTTCAAGATGATTGTTTGAGTATAGTACAAATGTATAAATAATTAAATATGTCATTGGTACATTTCAACTCCGACCGTGTAAAGGCTGTATAGCCAGTCAATGTCGTTAAAACTTCCATTGTTCAACTCCAACCCTCTCTTTGCAGTCTGTAACGATTAAACTATTATAAGTTATATGGTTCGCTACTGACCCCCGTCGGATCCATAGAGGGTTAGTAAAATCCATAGGGGGTGAGGCCGGAGGCCGAGTCCCCTATGGATTTTATTCACCCTCTATGGATCCGTAGGGGGTCAGTAGTTAACCGTTTAACGAATTTATCGAACGCTAGACTTTTTTGATGCGTTTTGTTGAAAAATAAACAATGAAACACACACAACATTGATAGATGACGTCACCATTAACGCGTCATGAACCCCCTATGAAATTTACTAACCCCCTACGGTCTCATAGGGGGTTACCCCGTGACGACGTTAAACCAATCACAACGTGATAATTTACCCACGGTGCGATAAAATGAAATATGAAGTAGATCAACTTTTTGGGAACCCGACAATTTCGACAAACTTAGATATACTTTGGATCTTCACAATTGTTACTAATCATCTTTCAGTATATCGAATACTTGTATATATTCCGAACCATATGAGTATTTGGACCATACGGATATGGTCATGACCAACTGTGTATAATTTTACTCATTTATTGCACCGCGTTAAACATTAATTTACGTGTTTTTATCTAACTAAAATTTCTTAAATATTACAATTCTTGCCCCAAATTTATACGATCGTACAATAACAGAAAAAAAATGTATAAATAGGAGAAAGAACTCAATAATTAATGAAAATACGTTGTGATCAGAAAATTCGTTTTCTGTCTCTGAAAAGATTATTTAAACGCTTAGAATAAAAATGGTACATTCTCAAAACGCCTACAGACAAAAAAGTTGACAAGACGTAACGTTCTAAATTGATTCTATCGAAAACCAAAATCAGTAAACATGTAAAGATCAAGGAATTCAGTTATAGTTACTTGTGCAGGTTTGTGTTAGGAGAATGAGCCGTGTGCTCATGTGAAGGAAGTAAGAATCTATTCGAAAAAAACTTATTTTGTCTAACGTTAATATGGTCCGGTCCGTTAATAACAAATTAAATGAGTATAATACTCATGTTCGAACCCTATAGGTACAATGTATGTGCATATGGTAATGACCATTAGCGTATTGTTCAAATACACATATGGTCCGAACATTTATATTCTAAGAAATAATAAACATGTAATAATTTATACACATGTTCCTTGGATTGTTCTCAGGAACTACAAATTAGAGCAAACTGAAATAAGGTATTTTATATCGCAAGCTGTATCCTTGAAACGTTTTAACACCAATTTGTTTGCAAAGTTTACTCATACATGTAGGTCATTGTTTTACATAGACATTTAAAATTTGTAATTCTTATATCAACAGTCGTTTCTGAAGTTGTGTTCTCCCATAACTTGTAAAACATCGCTAGTATATATGCACGAATTACAACTTATAGGTTCAAGAACACACTTGAAATGTCACTGCTTGTCAATTGTCAGTTATAAACCTTTTTATGTATAGATTATCACTAGAGCAGAAAATAATATTCCCCACCTGTTTGGAAAGTGTACCATTATTATGTCGACCTTTATTGTGACTGATTACTTAACCAAATGCACAGTTGTATAAGTGTGCGTGCTTTCTGTGCATTACCTAAGGATTTTGTTTGACATTTATACCGAATACAGCACCTGTGTCGTAATACCTCTCCCTCTATCTATGATATGGTATTATCAAAATGGAGAGCCGTTTAATACAGATTTATTCATTTTCTCATTGATTATAATGTTGTTTTTTTTAACTATATCACTGGACCAATGTATTATTTACTAATCAAAACACTAGGATTTTATTCACAAGACTTTTTTGCTTCTTAATCACGTGATAACTGTTACATTGCTAGTGAAAATGAGTTTCGTCCGCCATTAGATACACCCTTTAATATTGTGGGGTTGAAGATGGATTTGTTTAGTCGGGAGGGTGTGGCTTGTAGGATTTGGTAAATGAATATAATTATCTTGCAAGCATTTATGAAAAAAGTTAAATTACAAAAATACTGAAATCCGATGAAAATTCAAAACGGAAAGTCCCTAATCAAATGGCGAAATTAAAAGCCCAAAAACATCAAACGAATGGATAACACATTTCATAATCCTGACGTGGTTCATGCATTTTCGTATGAAGACAATGGTGGATTAAACCTGGTTTTATAGTTAGCTTAACCTCGCACTTGTTTGACAGTCCGCATAAAATTCCATCATGACTACGATGTGTAAACACAACAAACAGACAAAATAAATAAAAATGTCAAAAATTGGGGTACATCAGTCAACATTGTGTTATAATCTTAATCACATTACCCTAAACATTATGAACAGGATTATTTACCCCAACAAAATGCATGGACTATCTTTGTACACAAGTAAAAAATAAGCGAGACTGGCATAAGTGTTATTAAAGTCATATGAAACGAGCGAGTGGTGAAAAAAAATGTTTATTCAATTCTTGAACCAATGCATGTATATATCATAAACTTAGTCCTCTGTGCACGATTTTTATAATTTTTACGCAAATATATCATATAATCGTCAATTTTGTTTCTCTCTGTCTGTTATGATTTAACAAATATGGCTGCTCATTAAATGCCGTGTTTTGAAGCCGAAGTTTACCGATTGTCACCTTAAAATAAACAAATAACAAAAACCATGGTATTGAGCACGTGTTTAACGTGCATAATCAGATATTTGTTTATTCTGATGACAGATCCATGCGTATTGCGATCACCGGATTTTTACGAGGAGGGTCACGCTCAGGTCACTATGCATACGGAAAATATTTCGGCGAATTGCTTCTTGGAAGAATTTTCCTCAGAAAAAAGTATATGTAGATAAGTTGTATAATGAAAACTATCCATTTAGTTAAAAAAAACAACATATGAAATATTTCTTTTTAATTTGAAGTTTCTTATGACTTTAACTTGGCTTGGATTTTAGACCAAGGAGTTGATGGCTAATTCAACTGATCAATAATCTCTACCAAGGTCAAACAAGAAAGCTTGTTCAATACATTTTTATTTAATAAATAAAATTCTTTGAGTAAAAATGATAAATTTACCTTCACATCTTAGGACAGCTAACCTCGAATCTTTTCTACGGAAAATACAGAAACAGCCGGTTAATAACACTATAGAAATGCAGGATATCTTTTCTTAGATAAAATGGGTTTTGTTTCAAATGTTCGAGCGATGAACATGAATAGAAAGTAAGGAAGAGTTCGAGGCTAATTTTGACTGCCATTAAATATGTATTGAAGTGTTTGAAAAATATAGGTATTTCAATGGCCACAAATGAAAATATTCTAAACGAATGACCTTTGTTTTTTTTATTTTTGTCGTCAAAGAAGAGTGACACTCTCCTAGCAAAGTATATATTCGAAAGGCGAAGAATCTGGATGTCCCTTGCACAACTGGAGTGAACTCTGGTGTGTAAGTGGGGGAGGGGGGATTGTGACAATCACTTCATTCGTAGAAAGTGGTTTCAAATTTCTATATCGTAATATAATTTCAAAACTGCGTATTGAATTTTAATGACAAAATCAAAAGCTCAAAAAAACATCAAACGAATGGATAACAACATATATTTTAGAATAAAAACAGCAAAATCTAAACAAAACAACATACTATACACCAAATATATAAAATACATCGAATAAGACAACAAAAATTTAAACATTCTTGTATCAGAGAGTTTCAAACATATTGGCGCAAAACGTGGGATGCAAAACACAATTATGTGTTTTTGTAGAGAAGTAAACATCATAACTAACTATTTCATCTCATAACGTATGGTGTTTTTAAATCTTTTATTTCCTTGAAAATTGTGTATGTCTTTTGAAAACTATCTGACACACAACACGTCTTTTCAAGATGCACGTCTGTGCGCAATTTATTTGTTTTCAATTGTCAAGTCGTCCTAGACCTTTTGGAAACTAAACGGAAAACTGCTGTCGGTGTCTCGAAATATCGATGGGCTAAATTAACGTCTAATATGTTTTTAATATGAACATTTAATTAAAAAAAAAACTGGATGAAAAGATATTTTTTTAATCAAAAGGATCGTACAAATCCCTCTCTACCTGAGATCTTATGCCTCATTATTGTAAACGTTTTTTTTAGATAGGTATAATTGGATTAAAAGACAAGCATGTGGGAAGTGTCAAAGTCCAAGGACCTAATATTTAACCAGACGATTGCAACCAGTTACTTAAAGGGTTCAAAGAATTACATTTGACAAAGGTCATATACACGATTGAACATTTATTAGGATACACGCAGAGAAAGTTCAAAACATATAACAAAAAGATCGGGTCATTGATGTAATGATCTGTGTACCAGTGTCGAATGAGGAAAATAAAGAGTTTGATCAAATAGTACGTTTTCATTTGGTATTTTTATGGAGTTTTTTATTAACGTTTTATGATATTTAGTTGTCTGGTTGGATAATGTGACTTTCTTTTTTCTGATACTTTTAGTATGAATCTTTATAATTCACCCTCTGTTCTTATTTAAATAGGCATTTTTCAAACAATTGTGCAGAACTTATCTTTGGTTCAAATAAAAAACAATGTTTGAAATGAATAAAATGTTATCCTGTCCTATCCAGTACTACGTACAGTCAAAATTTCACATAACATTTCTTTGCATATCACATGTATGAATTGCAAACGTGCATCTCCTCATCATGAACACAGAATCGAAGAAAAGCATGAACTGGAGTAAGTATACCAAAGTGTTTGTATCGAAAGGATTTAGGACCATATGTAGTATTACCTTGATAGACATTATGCTTACTTAGAATGCATCAAACTATGTGATACAAAAAAATAAAATTGGTAGCGATAAAGACAATTATCAAAGATTTTACTATAATGCTGTATTGAAAACCTTTTGAAACAGAGTTTATTAAAATGTACACTTCACTCACAGGTACAGTCAAACTTCAAATAAATGTTTCGAATATGATGATGATCAATTACGTATTTTTTTCTTTTATTGATTTGTGATAACGAAATCACTTACTTTATAATTAATCAATTATGCACAAATTATGGTTATTGAAATCTAAAACACTACTACATATACTGATAAGCGAACGCGTTTGCACATACAAAGTCAGAAAGGGAAAATAAGCAAAAGGGGAAACAATTTTTTTTAGGAAATTTTCTATGAGAAACAACTTGAATATCCAAAACCATAAAAAGGAAAAAAAATGGTGTTCAAATCAATGTATTCAAAATCAGCGAATTTCTGCAGTATGAATAGAAAAAAAATGATTAGTTATTTGATGCAGAAATATCATCAAGGAAAGTGTAAGTGTTATTAATAATTTTCTTGTAAAATAGATTTACATGGATCTTTACTGAGTTTTACCATAAACTGTGATTCATTACAATACAGGAACAAGTCTGCAATTAAAGGAGCGCAATAGATGTCGGTAAGAATACCAACTACCTCTCGGCAAACGCTTTAGTCGAAACGAACATAGATAAAAGAGGTAAGGTAAATGGTATATAAATTTGGTTCACTAAAAGGTTCAAGATCTAACAACAGTCAATATCTATGTTAAAGAGCCTACATTATCTACTTAAACATATTTCAACAAATCCACATACCATACATGTAAATTCAAATCTTATCCGGCCTAATGTAACCGTTGAACGCATTTTGATACAAAATTGCAAACTGATTTTGTAAAACTTTGCATCGAATAACCAAATCTAAATATCATATTTCCCCAAACAAAACATAAAGGTTTAAATCCAAATGAATTTAGTTTTAACTAAGGATTCCCTCAAGCTTCTTTATCATCTTAAGGATAACTACAAATAGATATAGGAAGATGTGGTATGAGTGCCAATGAGACAACTCTCAATCCAAGTAACAATTTATAAAAGTAAACCATTATAGGTCAAGGTACGGCCTTCTACAAACTCTGTTTTATTGTGGTTTGTGCATTTGTCTGGCATTCGAAATATAAGGATCTGTTCAGAATTTAGAAACCTTTCTATTGTTAGTACATTATAGTACATACATGAAGCTGTGGCATATTGAACTGTAGTTAAATGGTCCTGTTGTGATTCAACTCAGTCGTAATTGACACTACCTCTATAATTGTATCGCCACAGTTTCATTTGTTATATCTTAAATATATAAAAAAAAATCTATAAAGAAAGGACTCTTTATGAGTTACAACAAATAATTTTGCGTTCAGATTTTTGAAGGAGAATTTTATTAAGAATACTTTTGATGGGATTACAAAAGTCGTAACTTTCAACCGATTCTAAAGGACTGCAAAAATACGTTTGTTTTTATTATCTAAAATGCACGTAAACTTTAAACGATCTAAAATAAATTACATGTAATTCCATCATGATCATGTGCTTTATTATATAAGATAGGATACTATTTTATTTTATTTTAGCAAAAGAACTTGTTAAAAACACTGACATGTAAGTTAGAAAATACTGACCATATACTGAGATGAAATGATTTGATTTTAAAACTTATTCACTGCGGTACATTTTGTATCGTCCGACAATTTGTTTATGGTCAATGGAGATATATTCAGATGATTGAGCAGATGTTGTTTACCTGCACAAGACAACAATATACTGATTTTTTTACACGCTTCCGAGCTGCCGAACAGTACTAGATTAAAAGAAGAAAATGTTCTGAGCGATACTGAATAACAACAAGATAATATCTGAAAAAATCCTTAAATGCTAAGTATGACTGAACGTTTTTAGATTCATACTTTCAGATGATGTTAAGATCAGAATGACTGTTTAAGACCAAAATTCATTCACTAGTGATATTTTTGGCGCGTTGTTTGTGTATATGTGTAGCCAATATACAGTATGAACTTTCAAATGTTCGAAAGAGACTGTAATGTGTAATGTGGTATGATATGATTGTCTTCTATTTAAGTCTCAAAATAGCTTATGTTCTTAAAATATTGTATTATATAATTCCTAATTCTTAAAGTTACACTGCTACCATTTGGTCCGCAAGTACAGACACAAAGGACTACTATGTAATTAATGTTTTTTTTTTCCTTTTGAACAGCTTTTTGCTGAAATTTCCTTTCAACACACATTACACAAAATTCGAACACGAGTACATCCGATATTGCTGATGGCGAATGTACATATCTTTAGATGAGTGCCACATGTGGAGCAGCATCTGCTTACCCTTCCAGAGCACCTGAGACCACCCCTTGTTTTTGGTGGGGTTCGTGTTGCTTATTCTTTAGTTTTCTATGTTGTGTCATGTGTACTATTGTTTGTCTGTTTGTCTTTTTTTCATTTTAAGCCATGGCGTTGTCAGTTTATTTTCGATTTATGAGTTTGACTGTCTCTCTGGTTTCTTTCGTCTCTCTTTTAGATAAAAGTTTATTGGTCAAATTGTCTAAGCATGAGAAAAGTATCTATAGACGAAATGAACATAATGATTGTAAACGGAATAAGACAAAAGGTTGCTTAAACCAGGTTACGGCACCGTACTTTCCACTCGCATGAACATCTTTTATTAGACAATCAGTACGATCGACGGAAAGAGAAGACCAAGTCAATCCAAAGCATTAATTAAGTTGATTGATGTTTTCAATTTTTGGTGTTTTAATGCCACTTTTAAGCACCGCATTTAGGCTATTTCGTGGCGGTCAGTTTTTATTGGTGGAGGAAGCCGGAATGCCCAGAGAAAACCACCGACCTTCGATAGGAAAACTGACAATCCTAGTCAATTAAGATTGGAGTCGGGTTCATGTGAGCGGATTTCGAACTCACAACCTCAGTGTTGACTGGCTAGTGATTACAGTAGTAACTACTTTAGACCACTCAGCCACCGAGGCCCCTTAATTAAGTCGAGGGTATATCCTTAAATTATAATATGTCATCATTAAACTACGTTTTCTGTGTATCAACATTCCAGTAACGTCTACACTTGTAATGTATATCTTCCAGCCATTTTCTATCATGATTTCTACGCTAAAGGCACTAGCGTTGCTGTCTGGATCAGCTTACAACGAAACTACATACCTAAGGGTTCATAATGATAATTTTGGAAGTCATAGTTATCAAAGATACCAGGATTTTAATTTTGAAGTACGCCAGACGCGCGTTTCGTCTACATAAGACTCACCCATGATGCTCAGATCAAAATAATTATAAAGCCAAACAAGAACAAAGTAAAGAGCATTGAGGACAAAAAATTCCAAAAAGTTGTGCCAAATACATGTAAGGAAATCTTTTCCTGGGATAAAAAAATACTTAGTTTTTTTCGAAAAATTCAAAGTTTTGCAAACGGAAATTTATAAAAATGACCATTTAATTGATATTCATGTCAACACTGAAGTTGACTACTGGGTTGGTGATATCCTCGGGGACGAAACGTCCACCAGCAATGGCATCGACCCAGTGGTGTAAATATTTATCAAAGGTACCAGGATTATAATTTAATACGCCAGACGCGGGTTTCGTCTACATAAGACTCATCAGTGACGCTCAGATCACAATAATTATAAAGCCAAACAAGTACAAAGTTGAAGAGCATGGAGGACCAAAATTTCAAAAAGATGTGCCAAATCTAAAGTACACTGTAATTTTTTCCTGGGATAAGAGATCGTTAGTATTTCGAAAAATTCAAAGTTCTGAATTAAGAAATTTACAAAAATGACCATATTACATTAACGGTACTAATTTTTCTGCACCAGATGCGCATTACGACTATACTTGTCTCTTCAGTGATGCTCGTGGCCAAAATATTTAAAATCCAAAGTTTTTATAAAAATGAAGAGCTATAATCCAAAAGGTCCAAAAAGTATAGCCAAATCCGTGAAAGGAATCAGAGCTTTGCATGAGGGAAATACATTCCTTAATTTATAATAATTTGTTGTAACATTTTGTAACAGCAAATTTTAATAACACAAAAAAACCGTATTTTCATGCCAATACCGAAGTACATATAATTGATATTCATGTCAACACCAAAGTGCTGACTACTGGGCTGGTGATACCTTCGGACTGTGTGGCATATTTTCAACGTTTATATGTCCCGAACTTATAAGGTGTTTAAACTTTATACACTAAAATTATATACTTCACCTACCTTGACTTTAGGATTTCCACAGATTTCAATATGACTGATATGCATATGCATATTTACTGGTCACATTGATGATTCCCAAGTTATGTTTCTACGAGATGAAACATCGAGAAAATAACTGGGAACCAGTACATAAACAAAATTAACTATCTATGAATATTAGAGTGGAAATCACTTCTAACCTCTCATTAGAACTGATCTAAACTGTCCTAGAATATTTCTACCTAGAACAGTTTTACCCTAGATATGTTGTTAGTAGAACTGTCAGAATCAGTTCTATGTAGAACTGTCAGGACCAGTTCTAGGGTAGAACTGTCTAAAACTGTTCTAGATAGAACTGTCTAAATCAGTTCTAGTTGAAGAACAGTCAGCAGAACTGGCCAAATCAGTTCTAACCATAGAACTGTCAGCAGAACGGTCTAAAATTGACTAGAACTGATCAAACCTGTCAGAATTGTAGAACAGTTCTAAATGACGTCACGGCAGTTATGGCACCTCGAGAACTGTCCAAACAATACAGTGATGAGATATTTTTATATATTCTTTTGACTTATTTAAGACAAAGAGTTCTTAAAACTGTTCTATGGATAGAAGCGACTAAACCCATTCTAGCCGTAGAACTGAACAAATCATTTATAATCGTAGAACTGGTCTAGTCGTAGAACTGTCTAAATCAGTTCTTAATAGAACTGACCAAATTAGTTCTAGGTTAGACCTGATCTAGCTAAAACTGTATAAAAGGTGTCTGAAAGACAGTTCTATATACTGTTTATAGAACAATTCTCCTGACAGATTCTGACAGATTTGATGAGAGGTTAGAAGTGATCTCCACTATTTATATATATATCTCCAGAGAGGCGTGGTTTGAGAAACAGCTGTACTTACAAAGTGCAACCTCTAGTGAAGGACTTCCTTGTTGGCAGTCGTAAGTTATCATCTAAGTTATTTACTGTCATAACGACTCTAATATGTGCTTATTCCCATTAAAATATGCCACGAATTTCTTATTCAAAAATTACAAGAGAAGTATCGTAACCTTTATGTACCTAGTAACTTCGTAAGTTCCTCAGTTTAGGAGCACCCGTGTCTATATTTGAAGCGTCATCTTGCGCTGATGTGATTTAAGAACTCATGGTTAATTGTGGTTTTGTATTACCACTAGTGTGCAAACCACTTCAAATATGGAAATCTGGCATATATAAGACACAGCTTTAAACTCTAGTATTGAATTTATCAGGCACTGGTGCTGATTAAAAATCTATAAAATACGGGCTATGCTCTCACTTTCTTTTGCAAATTTACATGTATTTGTTTTAATTTCCCGCTTATGAAATATTTTTCTATACATAGAAATAGATGGTCGATTTAAAGCTAGAATCTATGGAAAACGTGATATCTATTTGTATACATATCTGAACTAATACTTTATTGACATTAGATATTTACTAAGATACTAAGGTACCAACTTCTTCACCCACACTAAGGTTAAATATTTTCCAAGATTTCTTCATTTTGCTGGCTTTTAATTGATTTGGTTTTAGCGTTTGTGCTGAATGTTTATCCAGTAATACATTACGGACGCACGTCTTGTCTTCATTTACTCTCGTTTATATTCACATATATATATCGACACCACATCAATGTGTGTGCTCCTTCACAAATACTGCGACAACAAAGTTTCGAGATAAAACAATTAAAATCGGCATTATACCGTATACGGAGTTATTTTCGCGGGTGTAAAGTTTCGCGATTTTCATTGAATAAGGTATACGAAATAATTTGATGGTTATTATTTTGGCGGATTCGAAACTTTTATTAATACTTTTGAATTTATACTTTAAAAATGGCGGAATTATTTTGGCAATTTTGTTCAATCAGCGAAAATAAGCGAAAATTTACACCCCGCGAAAATAACCCACTATACGGTATATATATGGTTTGCACTTTAAGAATTGGCTGACTTTTATTACACTATTTGTTATTACTTTATGATATAATACAAATATCAACCAAAAAAATCGATTCGGTTTGGCCCCAGATGACTTTTAAAATGTTTTTATCATTGAAAAAGCTCCAAATTATCTCCCTTTGGTACAAAAATGCAATTTTTTGGCATTAAAATAGAAATATCTTCTTTAACTCATCGGTGACCTATATTTTTTATTATTGTTTTCAAATAAGCTTTCCATAAACTAAATAATTGTAAAATTTAAGCGATTTCTGTAATTGAATTCCTGTTTTATTTCGATATTACCTTTAAAGGGGCACTAGCTGTCAAATTCATGGTCACCGATTTGACTCAAATTCTCATATTTGATTTATAACAATGTAAAACATTTATCCAAACTATCAAAAGTCTAAAATAAACAGTTTACAGAGCATGGGGTAGATAATATATAGGTTCGTTTCGTGTGTAATTTAGTCCAGACGCCATCTAATTAACTATCGATTTGACCTTAGATGACCATATAAGCGATGTAAACATATATAAAGATATGAATAGATTACACCAGCACGTGTAATTGGATTTTTATAGGTCTGTTTGATTTTATTTTATAGATTAAAAATAGATGTTTCTCATTGTGTTAACCGTATAAGAATGATTTTATGTGCATCGAATTAGTAATCAAATGATTTACCGTAGTTTCACTTTCATTGTTGACATTCTTTTTCTTTAAATAACCAGTACACGTACAATGCATGCGATGTCAATTTCTAGCTAGGGGTTAAATTGAAGTTCACATGAATACGGATTTAAAGAGGTCGATTCATTCACTTGCAAGTGAATAACTAATTATCAATGTTTCTTAGCGTAATTTGACAAAATTTAACCTTTTGACTGCAAACTTTAGATTTTTTTATATATCTCGTAGCTAGTGCCCCTTTAATTCTATTAGTTCAACAGAAAAATAGGACATTAACAAAAATGTATGCTTCTTTTGGAAGCAGATTGTGGGCTTAAATGAAAGGTGACCTCATTTTTTTATTTCATTTTTCTATTAAGTATATGATTAAGTATTATGAAAAAATATAGAGAAATCCTATATTAGGAAGAAAAAAAATGATTTAGACCCGCGAGCCCCATTAAACAGAGTTTATTGAAATTATGCATTTTTTCCATAAGGCGCTCTAACAAGAATATGTTGGTGACTTATTTCAAAGTCTGCTTTTTAGCAGTTTGTGTTACTTCAACATCGATAAAATTGTTAATATAAGTATGTTTAACCTATGTATGTACCAAGTCAGGAGTACGACAGTTGTTATCCATTCGTTGATGTGTTTAAGTTTTTTATTTTACCATTTGCGTTGGAACATTCCATTTTGAAATTCCCCTCGGAATTCGGTATTTTTGTTATTTTACTTTTTACCTATGTTAAAAATATGTTTTACTTTTAAAAAACGGTCAATATTTCATACATTATTTAAAATAAGTATGTCTCCACGGTCTACACTGTTTGCAGTGGTCGGCGTTCGGTACGGTCAGTTTTACTGTTACGATAATTGTCATTCGTGCTATAGTAGTCAGGACTTCGGTGTTGACATAAATTGTCATAGGTATGGCAAAAGTTATAAATAAACTGTTAACAAAACTTTGAATATTTTGAAATAGTTAGGATTTTCTACCCAAGGAGTATAGCTGTATTTGGCAACACCTTTCGGAATTATTTGTCTTCAATGCTCTTTTTTAATTTATTTATTACTTTTTATTTACTGTTACTAGAATGACTTTATTTGATGTGTCTTTTTTTTTCTCTCCTAAACTGCTTTTTTAAAGGGGCACTAGCTGTCAAATTCATAGTCACCGATTTGACTCAAATTCTCATATTTGATTTATAACAATGTAAAACATTTATCCAAACTATCAAAAGTCTAGAATAAACAGTTTACAGAGTATGGGGTAGATAATATATAGGTTCGTTTCGTGTGTATTTTAGTCCAGACGCCATCTAATTACCTATCGATTTGACCTCAGATGACCATATAAGCGATGTAAACATATATAAAGATATGAATAGATTAAACCAACACGTGCAATTGGATTTTCATAGGTCTGTTTGATTTTATTTTATAGATTAAAAATAGATGTTTCTCATTGTTTTTATCCGTATAAGAATGATTTTATGTGCATCGAATTAGTAATCAAATGATTTACCGTAGTTTCACTTTCATTGTTGACATTCTTTTTCTTTAAATAACCAGTACACGTACAATGCATGCGTTGTCAATCTCTAGCTAGGGGTTAAATTGAAGTTCACATGAATACGGATTTAAAGAGGTCGACTCATTCACTTGGAAGTGAACTACTAATTATCAATGTTTCTATAATAGCGTAATTTGACAAAACTGAACCTTTTTGGCTGCAAAAAGCAAATTGTTATTTCACTATTTCACTTTCATTATTGATTGAACAGAAAAAAATCAAACTTTAGATTTTTATATATCTCGTAGCTAGTGCCCCTTTAAGAACTTGAATGGAACATTTTGTTATCAAAATAAACAAATGAAATGAAAGTCAAAGAAAAAAAACGGTCATCTCAAATATTCGGTTACTTATATTTTTTCCTCTAATTACTGAGTGATCTATTGCAATTACGAATATGAGCTTTGACTACGATACGATGGACAATTTTATTTACCTTTTTCTGCCTTCATTTTTCCTTTTTGAATTAAAATCGAAAAGTAAGCGCGTTATCTAATTATTTTGGATTCATGTCATTTTTTTTAAATTGAGAAGGGTATTTCCACAAACGAATATATAACTGTAAAATAAATCTTGTCATATTTTTTTTTCACTTTTCAATGTTTATAGTTTATCTGCGAATGTATTATTGTTTTTGTATTCTTACTATATACTGGGTATGATACTCGATTGAACATAATACAATTAATAATTTATCGCACGTCCGTTTCAATTAAAAAGAGCATAGTATAGGCATGATATAGTCTTTTTTTTTGTCTTGGTGAACACTTTATAATTTCTTGCGTCCAAATCACTTTTATGTGTATGAATAAACATTATTAAAATCATCTGAATTAAATGTTTGAGTGTAAATTATAAACAAATATGTGAATCATTTCTAAACTAAAGGTGTGACAATACAATTGTATTACCCGTAAACACTGTTCATTATTGTTCGATTTCTTTGTCGCATCTTTAGCAAGAAAGATAATTTCACACATCTGCATTCTCCCAAAGGCAAGTACTGTTAAGTATTGTATCAAACTCTCTTTCTGAAAAATATCATATTTCTTGAATTTCTAGCTTAAATATAATTATATTAACCTTTTATACAAAACATTAATTTTTGAGTTGTAGTTATCTTTTGTAGGTTTTGTCCCGCGATTCATCCATCCCTTTGAGAACATCTGGAATAACGATTACACAATTATCCCAAAACTTTCATTTTAACAGATAATTATAACAATACCCTTTATCTGGGAAAGAGAATAATTAGAAACTATCTCTTCATATTAAAACGTCTTTATTACCTTCGAATTGTTTCGTTCAATCGTCTTTTATTGTATTTATTTCGATTCTATAAATTCAAAAAAACCCACTAACATTTTCTGGATGATTTTAGCTGAAGTCAAAATAAATCTACAAACATATTTATGGCGTTACCACTGAATATGTACTTAATAAAACTTTAAAAGTAAATCTTGTATTTCTTGTTAAACCTTTAATATCTGTTTGTACTATTTGCTCTATCATTGATACTAGTTATTTTAAACCTGACTGTGCAAATTGGAAAGGGTATGTGAAATTGTGATAATCTAAATTGGAAATAATTTATGTTCCTATTTTGTAATTTCTTACAAAAATGATACCACAGAGAAGTAAATGAAACTAGTAGTATTAAACTGGTTTTACATTGAATAAGCATAAATCATTAGTACTTCATTTTACTCATATACAAATCAACTTTTCAGTAATAATATAGCCTTCAGGACAAACATTGTAAAGAATCAAAATTTAAAGATTCTGAAAGGAGGCATCTTCGTAGAAATACAAATAGCAACATGACAAAAAAAATAAAAATTAACGGTCATTATGAAGAGAAAAAAGGTTTGAGTGCAACATCCTTTAATATTGCATGCAACGTATTAGACTCTTGTCGCTAATCGGATATCTGTAAGAGAGGTCTGTCTATCTCCTGCTATATTCAACATTATTAAGTAGCCTTCTTTAAATAACAAAACTTTCTTGGTAGTTTTACCTGACAGGTGTTTCAACTTTGACGATATTAACAATCATTTATGTTAATAAAAATTATCACAAGGATTTTTAGACGGTCATTCACGTATGCATGGCGGTATTAAAATCGATAATAAAGCAGTTGCAGTTAAGAATTTATCAAATGATTTAATTTTTACTTCTTTTTATTTACCATGTATCAATTATTTTCATCTATCTATTGTATGATAGGTGAATATATTCTAGTACTGTGTAACTATTGCACTACATACCAAAATAATGTAGAGCTAAGAGAATAATGTATGGCATGCTGATAATTTATGATACTATAATTCAACTGTAAAGCATGGCAAAACGTATATTTAACACAATAAATTATAAATGTCAGCTACAAATAAAAGGATATTCTTGCGTCCAAAATACTGAAAAAGAAATAAACGTGCAAATTCAACTATACAAAATAAGCAACTGACTTTTTCTTCATTTGAAAGTTAAAAAAACAACAGTCTTAGATCATACATTGACAATATTATTATTAGTGCAAATACTCATTTTTCCCTAAATAAAATGTATACTTAAATTGAAGTTAAATTAAAGATTTATGATAGGCTATTTATTAAATTCAAAAAGTATAGTGATTATATAAAACATTACAGATGGCCATTGCATGCGTGAGTTATATTTCATTTTATCACTTATATGACAATAGTTACAATGTATCTTATGTTAAGGATCGGAATTATAATCATTATCACACCATTAAAAAGCTTACTATTGTTAATATGTTTTCAAGCTGAAAGAAATATCAGTAATATTGTTAGCATTACATGTTGATTGGTCTTAATAGCTTATTGAGTGTTTCAAATTAGTTCTCATCAGGTTAGCTTAATAGAATTTTATGCCTGTGTGCCTTTACAAAAAACCCAAAGATGGCACCAATTCATATTAAGAAATCGTTTCAAGAAGTGTTGTTTAATAAAGAAAATAGAATATGTGATAATGGGATTATGAATGTAGCGTACTGGAGGTCGGTGGTGTTTAAGAGACTTTTTAATATTTTTCCGCTACTGGACAGATGTCATAGCCCCTGCCCATCATCTTTACTATCTTTTGGCTTACTAATTATGAATATGACCGGGAATCTTATTGTGAAATGTTAAAGTCTTCGATATTATGAGACTCTTGATATTATTAAAGATCAATTGTTAACCAATTACTCATCTTAGACCATTGACAAATCCCCTGACAAGCAATACGGACACATTGTATCATACTTTTCAAAAGGGAGGCAGCCACTTGCAAATTGTTACAAAAATTAAATTGCTACAAATAGCTACTTATTCAAGACTGAGGGTCAATCGTCCGCAATGGCGTCGACATAAGTACAGTAATCTTCTAATTTATGGCAAAAAAGATGAACAAAGGGTCAGATATCACAAAAAAGACGACATCTGCAAATTTTGACGTGAAAGTATAATGTTCACAAAGTAGATCATAATAATACGTTAAAGTCAAGGAATTGAAAGCCGAGGACGGTCAGTCATTTTACAATGAATGTAATGTTAGAACTTAACATCCGGTCAAACAAGTAGGCGGAGATTTGTGGATAATTATTTGTAATTGTATAGCAAACCACCCAATATTATCTTTATTTTTGTTTTCTTTTTAAACAATTAGTTTGAATGGACGACGGTCATGTGGTTGAAATCTGGTCAAGTTTTCCATTATTCCATGTTCAGATGTAGAATAATGGAAACAGACAGATAAAGATAATTAGAAGTTTAGTAGCTTCATTCATTTTACTATTAAACTCGTAATCTTTAATAGTTTTCAGGTTAATGTTCTGATACTAGAAATAATACAAAACTTTTATTTATTTGATACTGTTTATGATATGCTGATGTGCTGATTCTAAAATTAAGATAAAAACAAAGAGAAAGTATCAAAAAAATAGATTTACAAATCTGAAAATAAAACTTAATAATGGCAAATTTAAGGTTGCTTTTTCTGATTTTTAAAATAAATAAGTTAAAAGCAATTAGATTGTAAAAAAATAAAAAGAAAAGTAAGAAATTCTAAAAGACAAGAAACGTAGAATTGCACACTTATTAATGAACCGATCATGATTTTGCTATAAATCGACAGAAGGAACATCAAAAAGTAATTTCTACGTATTATAAAAGGCGTTCAGGTCCTCTAGTCAAATACAGATTTTTTTATTTATTAAAGTGTTTGTTTTTGGTTAATAAGTGTGCAACTCTACTTGTTACAGTTGCTATGAAAAATTATATATGTACATATAAATATATTTTTTGTTAAAATATACACAGTGTTTGACTATAAACAATAAATCTGTTTGAGATTACTGACGCTCTCGGAGAACATACTAAGTATTTTATTAATAAGTTGTAATTGGTTTTGAACAAGCTTTCAGGGAATACAAGTACTTTTAGATTGGTATTCTGTGTCTGTTCATATTTATGGAATTAAGTTGTTTTGAATGTTCAGTGTAAGTCTGGTGAGTCAACCCATTTCCTACTGTTTCTATTTCAATTTGTTCTTATGTTGTTCTGTCAAACCCCTGCAAAAAATTAAGTTGAGGTTTGGGCACGCACATACATGTCTAATTCCGTTTTATTCTCGGTATGCCTGTTGTCGTTTGCTGTATATCATACGTGTTTTCCTTTATAAGTTTTTAATGAATTCAGCCGTTGTTTTCCTCGTTTGAGTTTGAATTGTTTCAAATTTTATCATGTCGAGGATTGTAGATGACTACACGGTTTGAATTTTGTTGTCAATGTTTAAATCTTCAATATAATGGTAATATCATCTTCATTCATTTCCTTCGTATGAATAAACTAAAATTAAAATTGATATCAGGTGACAATTGAAAAATCATAAGTCGCAAACGGCAATAGATAATAGATAAACGGTTAAGATTTTCCCTCCAAACACTACACTGTAGATAATGAAACACTGAGCAAAATGACATTCTTTCCGGTTTTTTTGGCCAATATTTGAAATGACGGTTATGTTTTACTGTTAACCGATGATATTATGTGTACAATCAGATATGTTCTAAAAGTTTCCAGTTTACAGAAAAGAAAAAGGTAAGTCCCTAATCTAATGGCAAAATCAAAAGCTCAAAATTCAAAAAGGAAAGTCCCTAATCAAATGGCAAGGTCGAAAGCTCAAAATTCAAACAGTAAAGTCTCTAATGAAATGGCAAAATTAAAAGCTAAAAAAGGAAAGTCCCTAATCAAATGGCAGGATCAAAAGCTCAAGAAAGAAAGTTTCATATTAAATGGCATACTCAAAAGCTAAAAACAGGAAAGTCCTTTATCAAATGGCAAAATCAAAAGATCAAAAAGAAAAGTCCCTAATCTAATGGCAAAATCAAATCATATAAAATAGAAAGACCCTAATCAAATGGCAAATTTAAAAAAAAACTAAAAATTAAAAAAAAAAGTACCTAATCAAATGACAAAACCAAGAGCTCAAAATTCTAACAGAAAAGTCCCTTATCAAATGGCAAAATTGAAAGCTCAAAATTCAAAAAGGAAAGTCCCTAATCAACTGGCAAAATTAAAAGCTAAAAACCGGAAAGTCCCTTATCAAATGGCAAAATCAAGAGATCAAAAAGGAAAGTCCCTTATATAATGACATAATCAAAACCTATAAAAAAGAAAGTCCCCAATCAAAAGGCAAATTAAAAAATACAACTAAAAATTCAAAAATTAAAGTATCTGATCAAATGGCAACATCAAAAGCTCAAAATTCAAAAGGGAAAGTAACTAATCAAATGGCAAAATCAAAAGTACAAGATTCAAGCAGGATATAGATCAAATTCTTTATTTATACAAGTGTTGCAATACATGTTAAAATTGTAATGTTTAGGGGATAATGATCCTCACTTTGGTCTAAGACCCTTTTAAAACTGGGATGATGAAATTCAAAAGTTGTTATTAATTTGTAGTTAGTACAGAAATAATGCACATTTAGATAGTTTGATAGTCTGTTAAATTCACCGTCCTCTTGTGATAATTTTTCGTGAAATACAATTTGATATTTTACATAATTATTTACTTTTGTGTTTTTGGTCCAAGCAAAGTTCTGTAATTTGTTTTCTTATAATGACAGAACTGTTAGATGAGGTTGCATATGTAATATGTAGTTAACCTGATGGTACCCAAATTACACCTGTTTTTATAATTTTTTCACCTACTTTTTATGATCTAGACAATAGTTTCCATTCTGTGTTTATTTTGTAGATGTATCATTATTAACCATATGGTTCTACCAATTTAATTTTGAACCCATATTGAATCATAGAAAAATGGGTTTGAACAGACCTCCAAACGATCAATGATTCTGTAACGAGAAGTATCCAAATTGCATCCATGCTTAAATGACATTTGTCCAAGCTTACTATTAACTTTGTAAGAAACCAATGCTTGTAACACATTTTATTTGCTAACTTTTAAAAGATAACTTTTTGTGGACATTGACCGGCGACGTTTCCCTGCATCTTACTTTTTCCAGTGAACACTTCATCTTTTTATATATACTGTGAACGTTTTTGATAAATATAAATATATTTACCTATGTTAAAAAAAAGACTTGCTTTGTTCAAGTTATGAAAATGCAAATTGGTTTGTCTCTAGGAAAACTTATAAGATTTCCCCTGCTATTTTATTTTACTGAATAGTTGCAATTTAGGTACTAAGTCGATTTATACAGTCTGATTCCAGAAGTTATGAAACACAATTTGGAGCTAATTTTTAAAATGAATAACTAACAAATGATTTTATAATAATGAGGCATTGCAATGAAATTAATTTTATTTTTTATTTTGAGAAACAAGAACATGTTTTAAAGCAATCTCAATTAATTTGAAAATATTGCAGATGGCATAGTTATATCATTCTTAAGATATTCTTGAAGTAAAGCAAATAGTTAAAAACACATTTCGTTCACTAAAATGATCCGTAATTCTATCGGAAGGTTGTAACTAATTAGTTTTTAATGATATAAATATGGTAACAAGTTGTCTGAACGTTCCTATCTGTTAGGCAAATTAAGCGATAATTTCCAGAAAATGTACAAGATGGAATATTAGAAATAAACTGATGGGGAATGACTTTATTAAATGTAATAATTCACTTTATTAACGATTGTTTTCTTCGTTATTGTGGGAAAATGTAAATGGGGTGACAATATGCTAGCAATTTTGTTTCTAAATATTTTATATTGGAAAGTAGCTTTCTCTTAATTTGTTTGTATTACGATTCAAATGATCCGAATGTGTTTCTTTTGCTAATTTAGGCTCCTTATTACTTTTAAAATACGCTCACATTAGTGACGGATTTCCAATATTGCTGACTGATTATCTCCGAATACTCTGCAATGGCTACAAGACAATCGCGCAATATTGCTCTTGGATGAATAAATTTCTACCGGGGTTCATGTTGAATGACAGGCGATGTCAATGATTGGATGTGGGGTTTATATGTATTTTCCTGCGAATATTAATACTATTAATTTGGCACAAATAAAGAGAAAAAAAAACCATCTCAATATCAACATAGAATAAATCATGCATAATAAATCTGTTTAATTCTCGTGCACGTGCATTGACATCACGTGACAAAAGTGTCCTTTAAAGCTAATTATTAGGATTAAGAGGAAACCGACATAATCGTTGATTTAGTTTTATTTCATATTATCCGTTACGCTGCGAAAGTTTACCGGTTATTTTTTCTATACGCGTGCCACGTTGCGTCGTATTATTCGAACGTAGTTCAGGCGATAATTTCGAACAGGTAATAAATTTCACGGCATTGTAGTAAAACATTTTATGAATATTTAGATGAAAGTATCTACCAGACTTAGAATTAATTTTATACTTCATTTCATTAAAGCTCGCCACGCGACATTACTAAAATATGTTTGGTCTTTTAATCACTTGGTCAACATTTCAGATCATAACATCCTAAATAAGGCAATAAAACAAATGAGTTTAATTCCCTTAAACATTTTTTGAAACTGACAAACACGTGTACTTATGGGTGGAATCTTTCAAATAACATAAAAGTCACTATAAATCAGATTTAGTGTCATCATTCTGCAATAGGATCATGAGTTGGCTATTGACCACCGAAATTTCTTATTCGCAAAAATGTAGTTTGAGCGGAAAAGTTCAAGTGCACTTAAAATTTCACAGTTTATTTTTCTTTAAAAAAGATTTCTGCAACTGGCGAATTTATCCGCACCATAGTGAGCCAAAGTGTCTGGAAAATTAGATCGACTAAAATTGTATTATAATATTATCACAAACATATTAGTATTGAATCTTTGTAAATATGACACAGACCATTAGTACAGATGTCAACGGGAATCCAGATGAAAAAGAAAATGAGTTTGTCTCAATAAGATATAATTCACAAATTGCTTCAGTGATAAATATGTTTCATAATGTTTTCATTTTGCACATATGAATGTGAGTGACGATTACGATTGCAATAATGTAACCTTTATGATAAAGCATTGAAATGTGTTTGATTTGCTAAAAAGTAATGATAATTGTAATTATACTTATCGTCGATTTAATATTTAATATCTTATATTTATTATTATTATTATTATTATTATTATTATTATTATTATTATTATTATTATTATTATTATTATTATTATTATTATTATTATTATTATTATTATTATTATTATTATTATTATTATTATTATTATTATTAATTCTTATTCTTATTATTATTGTTAATATTTTTACTATTATTATCATTATTATTATATTGACATGAACATTTTTTCATCTAAATAAAATCAAAAAAGGGCATGGTGTATGTGTTTGGAGTGTAGTTCGTTATGTGTAAGAATTAGTCATTTGGAAGGATTAATATTTAAAACAGATGAATTGGTATGAAAAATAAATTAATTGCAATCTTTTTATTCCAAAATAACTTGCTATTCCAAATGTGCATAAGAAGAGGTTTTAACCTATTTACAAAATATGAATATTTCGATAGTCAAGGCTGAACACCTGAATTTTTTGAATGTCCAGCTATTATGTTACAATTTAAAGAAATAACGTTTAAACGCTATTTTATGAAAATTGTCCATGACATAGTCGCTTAATATTTAAATTATACTGCGCTAAGCATATATTTATATATTTTTCACAATGTGCACTTGCTGCACTTTGTTGTATGAAAAAAAATTATATGTTGAACGGTTATGTTTAAAGTTGTGTGATAATCGAAGTGTCCAGTTTTTTTGTTACGCGTTTGTTTTCTGATGGACAATGCCGACGTCGTGAATGTTAAAAGTAATTTGAAGACGTTACGTTTGTGGACTCATCTTTGTGCACACCGTCACAACAAATTGATGATGGGAACTTAGATTTCACTTCTACCATTAAAAACTGACAATGATGAACAAATTATCAAACTGACAAAAACGATAAGAAAAATACTAAGACGGAAAGAGTTACTATGTGTACTAAGAACACATTCAGTAAGAAGGGCTTGATTTTTAAAGAAAACTCTAATGGGTTGATAGTTTTGTATATCAGAACAGTTTTTCAAGTTAACGCAGATCATTATATTGTTATTTCAAATTTATTTTATTGTACATCGATTAAAAAATTGATACACATTTGTATAAGACATTCCTACCAAATGGCAATTGCTATTGTTCAATGAAATTGTTGTGCTTGTGATATAAGGTAACACTATATATTTTTTACGAGCAGGTGATGGCTATTTCTAATATCATTTTGTTATCGTTTGAAGATTAAGTATGATACAAAAAAAGTTGAGGTCATTGAGATAAGCATATATTTGGTCAAAACACATTATTCACTGTCCTCTGAAAATGTCCAAAACGGAAATGGCGATATCATTAGTCAATTTTATGGAGACTAATCCTAGAATTTAGCATATGAAGGTGACCATTTCACAGCTGGTGTGTCCATATCTAATCTACATTTGACCTTTGGTCAACACTCTTTATTTTTTAGAAAGGAAACATTCAATACTTAAAAACATTTAAAAAAAATACGAAAGTAGGTATTATGTTAGAACCAGGCGAAAGATATCAAATTGAGAATCAAACATCGAATATAAACCGAACTGTATGTACGATAAAAAAAAATACAATTTGAAACTGATTGTATTCCAAGGGTTGTTAAACGTAAAGGATCGTAAAGATACAAAATAAATTAATTTGACAACTTGTTGTGATATATTTATATATCAATATACAGACATAATAAAATCCAAAAAAGTTTTGAAATTCACTTTCGTAAATGCCACTTAAATATACACTTACTGTGTGTAAGACAAGGATACAATTGATTTATTTAAATTAATATGTATATATATACATTTAAATTGATATCCATATGTATAATTTTTGTATAAAATTAAGAGTTTACAAGTTATAACTTTAAAGTTTTTATGTTTGTGATAAAATTACAACTAGACGATGGTCAATTATGAATTGATTTGTTAATTCAATCAATTCTCCTGCAATATTGTGATGCTGAATTCATTTGTTTATAACTGAATAAACAATGCATCAAATACTTAACAGGTTTTATTTGGGAAATCAATGTTTATAATGTTTCACTATCACCAAAGATTCATGCATAAATTAATGCTTCTGTCACAAATAATTTGTATAACCGTGATCGATTCCAACAGTTTTTGAAAAACAAAAACAATAATAAGAAAATTCTAATTGGTTGATCTTTTTTAGAATCTACGTTTGTAAACTCACTAGAAATATGTTTTCTGTGTCATGTATTCCATTTGTCTTTTGACTTGATGAACAATTTTGTAAAAAGAGGGGCGAATAACATGTACTGGATTTGTTTGTTTTTCCGGTTTTAAGTTTTCTACGTGTGAAGAATAACAACCTTGACATAATGCATTAAAACAAATTAATAGATGCTGGATTTTACTTACAGATTGTATCAATTAGTTTCGAATATATGATGTTTTCTTTGTTAATGTACATGTTTGAATTTCGTTTATATTATATTATACAATTGTTCGCCTGTTTCTGCTTAAACTAACAGTTTATTCGACATAAGTATAGCATCAATATATATCAGATAAATTTATATATATAAAAGTTTAAAACATTTTGTTCTAATGATTTGTAATCTAGAACAAATTATTTGTTTCTTTCTTAAGACTTTATACAATATTTTCACTCAAGATCTTGTTCCCGATTAGGGTCTTATATGAGACATTTGAATCTGCACTGCATTACTGCTTGTACAATAAATTCAAAACAGCGGTAAGTGAATGATGACGATGAAATGTTTCCAGAAATTTTTCGATAGTCGTTATCAGATCGCAAGTTAACAACTAGTTTCGGGAGGGGGTTAACATAAATTTTAAGATTAGCTGTTACATTTTTCTAATGAACGTTTGTTTTAAAGTAATGCATTTTGTTATCCTTAAAGCAGAATAAGAAGCAGAACTATCATTTTAGCCATCGCTATAATCTCCTGCTCATTTCTTTCGTCTGTCAATAACGATCAAAAGGTATATAAACGTGGGAAATCCGGAGAAATATAGATAGTGCAATATTTAAGTCTGCGACTATTGTAAATATAGTTTAAAATGTGTTTAACCTTTAACGTACTATTATTTTTCACTTGCAAATTATAGGTTTTGAACAGAACACAGCTAAATCAGAAATTATATAGTTGTCGAAAAGTCAATAAATATCACCTTGCTTTATAAAGACTTTGTCAATTTAATACTTTTTCAGATAAAAAAATTACAGACAATATAATATGGCGACAATACATTAAACCTTTAAACTAGATAATAAAGGTACATTGGAAAATAATAATCGTCTTTAAGATATAATAATTGTTCAATTTACAACCACAACTGATGAATTGATGAAAAAATCATTTTTCACTGTCTTACAAAAGTATAATAAAAAGAAAATGAAGATTTTAATAACTAAGTTCTACTGAAATCGACATCATCAACGTGTCCAGTTCACAGCTTGACCCACCATGGCAACAGTGTCTAGATAGTCAGGGAGGTTCGAATGATCAGCCTTATGTATCATCTTTTATTCATCATCCGTGTGTCCGAACGTCAGAAACCCCCATGACACCTTTTGTTAACCACCGTGACTTAAGATGATCTAATGACTTGTAATAGAAATATACAATGGTCGATGTTTAATGGCGAATTGGTTCTTTATAATGGAGACACTCGAGAATTTCCTCGTGTGACAGATAATTTCATTCAAGTTGAGGTGTAAATCTGCTCGAGTATTAAACCGTATACCATATAATTACGATGAAAAAGATGTCTATGGGTCATTTGTCCTTAGATAGCCTCAAATAGCCGCGCAGCAATAAAATAACATGTCCACTTGAGCCTTTTTCACACTCGACGTATGCATGAACTCGTAAATTGATCCATTAATTTCGTAGGTGCAACATCTTCTTTGTGTCCATTAACTGCTAGCATTGGTGTCCACTCGTTGCAAGAACCATATAATTTTGAAACCGTGTTAGTTAAATATCCATATTGTTTTTCCTATTCAGTCGCATCTCTTGTATTAACAGTTTATTATCTTTAATTATAAAAATTGCATTTGCAATGCATACTGTCTTCTTAATGACTTTCTGAATGTTAAATCAATTCTTAACTATTAACCCGAATGAAAGGTCACCCACTTATAATCGACTTGAAAAAAAATGAAAAGATAAAAAAAGAATGAAGAAAAAGAAGAAAAACACTTTGTATTTGATTATATTTTATCCGTATCTTTTTAATAATATCATACATATCATCTGTTATTTTTTTCAAGTCCGAAAGTTGTTGTCTATTCGTTTGATGGCTTTTTATAATGCCATTTGATTAGGGACGTTCCGTTTTGAATTTTCCTCGGAGTTAAGTATTTTTATGATTTTCCTTTATATATAAATATATCATTATTTATAAAAAAAAAACAAATATTTAGTGCTAGATAGAGTTTATAATTTTCCTGCGAAGTGCTTATAAAGAATAGCTATACATATTGACAGATAGAATAAATACGTGGTTATATGCATATTAAAAAAAAAATAGTTGTCTGCTCTTTATTTGTTTATTAATAGCCAACAGAATGAGACTTGGTCATAAAATGTAAATCTTCTGTCTATAGAATCATACATTGGTGTGGTCTCTTTATTTTAAAATTTAAGTTTGAATTTTCAGATTTTTTAAAGTAAGTACAAGATATAACTGCATCTTAATTTACATATGTTCTCATCAAGCCCTTTTAAAAATCACTGTTTGCTATTTTTTCTGCAACAATGTGGATAAGATGAGTCAATTTGTATATTGCTTACATTAATAAAGTTAAGCAATGTTTAGTTGAAAATATAAAGGAAGTAATTCTGATACGACCAGGTAAAATAAAAATAAAATAAAATAAAAGAGAAGATAATGAAACTCGAAACAAAGTGGTTGACATTTCTGCGTTGGCTTAAATGTTATTGATATGGTCAATTTCGTCAATTTGTAAATCGAACGTTTACAAAACTTTGTAGTGTTTTAAACGCTTATTTTGGCTGTAATTGCAACAGCTTTCAAACTAACTAAAACATACCCGCGATTTGAAATCGCGGGTATTTAGAGCGTGGTTGAAAGTATGTAAACTTTCGTAGGATGAATTTTTGTAAAAGAATTTATGTCAGAAGAATTTCACAAAAGGTATCAAAAGGCATAGATACTTGGAGACAGGACACTTATTTTATTATTTTAAGCCCTCTTCCTTTTTTCCAAAGTCCGTTATTTTTTTTTTTTTTTCTGTTAAATTCCATAATTTTCGCCTAAAACTTCTGTATAATACGAACATACGTAAATTATAAATTAAGTGTATTTGCTATAAACTATCAATTCCAAGTTTCATCTCCACGGCGATTATATTTTATAGGAGTATACTCATAGTATACATGCAGAATAACGCGAAAATAATTGTCCAGTCCCGGAGTTATTATGAAAATTGTATATAAAAGTTTAAAATCGAAAGTCTTGCCTATGACTTAAAAGTCGGTCTGATGACTGAAACAATATCCGGACGCCTTTATCCGTTTTTCTCCCAAAATAACCCAAATCTAATAATCAGAAGAATGGATGTCAAATGCGAATATGCATGGTACCTATAGGACACAGAGGCATGCTGATTCATTTATTGGGGAAGGTAGAGAAGCGACACACAAAATGAGGTCTTCTTGTTTATAGTATAGATACTCTGAAATCGTTGATAAATAATTTTCAACCACTTGGTCGCTGCTGTTTTTCGTAATTTTATTTCTTTTTATGTTTTTACCTATTATGTCTTATTGTTTTGTTCACATATCGACTGTCAAACAAGAGAGATGTTTAGCCAGCTATAAAACCAGGTTCAATCCACCATCTTCTTAATTAAAAAAAATGTCAGTAATAAAACAGTTGTAATCCATTCGTTTGTTGTGTTTGAGCTTTCAATTTTGCAACTTAATTACGATCTTTCCCTTTTGAATTTTTCTCTGAGTTCTGTATTTTAGTTATTTTTATTCTACTGAGGATGGAGGTTTCTTCCCCGAGAGTATCACTAGTTCAGTAATCTGCAGTTCGTTGTTGATATGAAATATCATTAATATGGTCATCGGTCATTTTTATGAATTCACTGTTTACTATACAAAACTTATATTTTTTCGAAACACTAAGAATTTTCAACCCCAGTAATAGATGTTTTTGACAAAACCTATTGCAATTTCCTACCCTCAATGCTCTTCAACTTCTTACTCGATTCGTCCTTTTAAATTTTATGATTCGGGCGGCACTGATAAAGCTGAGTAGACGAAAAGCGTCCCTGGTGTACACAATTATACGCCTTGAATCTATGATGATTTTATAAGGCATAAGGGAGACAACTAGAATGTGACAACGGAATCGAAATGACAAAAACCGATTGACACAACAGGGAATGTATATATACCTTTCTAGATCTGTTATACCCAATAGATTAGTTTCAATTCATTAATATTAGCACTTTTATTTAAAATAAAGGATATCTATATAGTCTATATTATATATGTGAGTTAATTGTAGTTAAGTTCAGTATCAGTTGAAAGTAAAATCACAAAAATAATGAACTCCGAGGAAAGTTCAAAACGGAAAGTCCCTAATCAAATGGCAAAATCAAACGCTTAAAAACAGCAACTGAATGGACAACAAGTGTCATACAGACTTAACAGTTATATTAATAAAGTGAGAGACTAGCAATAATTATAATCAATTTGACGTTGAGGTTATACTGAACACAATTTAATGCTATCCCATATTTTAAAGATTTCTGAAAATTTAAGTTAATAGAATTGTTTCAAAGAGATATTTTTTGTTTGCTATATTTTGAAGAGATTTTATAACTTTTCGGCTCTTTGTACTTAATACATCATGATATAATTTATGAAAGAAAATATTGTGAATTCAAATTTAAACAAGCCCAAAACTATTTATGTATTGAAATATGCACATTTAAACATTGAGATGGGAGTTTTTAATATTCTTTTTAAATTATTTTCACACTTTTTTATTTTTGACGTTTATTCTTATTGTTGTTATAAAATTACAAAATTACAAGGTTTTGAAATTTAAAGTTATCTCTCTTCTATTAGACCACACCTGAATGAAATTTTATTTTATCGTATATCAAGGTTTCAACGAAGTTATATAATTATGGATAAAAGCAGAAAAGTGATGGTTTCATTTCTACGATTCAATGCTTAAACGATATATTGTCCTATTATCCAAAATTTTACAAAAATGTCTGAAAATTATATTTACTGGAATTAAAAATTTACCACTAGTTAAAAAACATAAATATCATTGTAAAGACAATTACAACTTAAGTTTGTTCACGTGGCTTTTCAATTTAGCAGTAATTGATGATGATTATAAAGGCAACAGTCGTATAAAGTAAAATAACAAAAACCAAAAATCAGATGATAATTCAAAACTTGAAGTCCATAATCAAATAACAAAATCAAAAGCTCAAAACACATCAAACGAGTGGATAACAAGTGTCATATTCCTGACTTGTTACGGCCATTTCTTATGTAGAACTGTTGAATTAAACCTGGTTTTATAGCTATCTAAATAGCTCACTTGTATGGCAGTCGCATCAAATTTCAGTATATTGACAACGATGTGTGAAAAAAACAAACAGACATAATAGATACACAAAGTAAAAAGAAATCGGGCACAGCAGTTAACATGGTGTTATATCTTAATGTCTATAAATTTAAACAATTATGTAAACAAAGAAACACAAAAAAGGCATATAGACAATGCACATTAGCAAAAACAAAAGACAAAAATATAAAAATTTACCAATGGACAATAACACAATGACGGGATGTATAAGTACCGAGTCACATCGCATGGATATCACCAATATACACTCAACAGTAAAAGTCATGATTACAAAGATAAATTAAAAAATATTATAACACGTTATTACGATGATAAACAACGTCAGTACCTAGAATTTATACCGCTGTTTAAAAGTCAGAAATCGATAAAGAGAAAACAAATCTGGGTTACAAAAACTAAAACAAAGGGAAAAACATCAACTATTTTATAAAATGAAGATAACAAATGCTTTTTGGCATGATATTAGATATACTGGATTTATTCTTGGGTCAAAAGCAAGAAGTTATGAGTACATATGTGTTTGTTGAACCAATAATGATAAATTGGAAACTTTAAACGTTAAAAGTTGATGTGCTATAATTAGTGATCCAGATGTTATTGCGATAAAACAATTCGGTTATGATTGATTTAAAATCCCCATTTAAATTTTTAAAATTGTCCGTCGTATAAATTTAAAAAGAAACGTAGGTTTCAATTCCCTTGGGCAAAGTTGACCGTAGATGGATTTGGCTATAATTTCTCCTTTTTTTTATCGTATAATTTTTTTTTTATTATGTGGTTTATTTTTACATCCTAGACTTTAAAATATTTGGTTTTGAGCGTTCTCGATGAAGTAAGATCCAAAAAATAGCATTGGACGCAGGTAATTTTTTAAGTGTTGTCTTAATTTTTCTTATATGTATTGAAGTAATATATGAATGTCAGTAATTTCAGTAAAATAAACTACAGTATCGCATCAACACCAAGCAAACTGACGACTGGTGTATAGTTATCAAAGGTACCAGGATTATAATTTAGTACGCCAGACGCGCGTTTCGTCTACATAAGACTCATCAGTGACGCTCATATCAAAATATTTATAAAGCCAAACAAGTACAAAGTTGAAGAGCATTGTAAGTTATCCGTATGCATCTGCATTTAAAATCTGTCATCCAAATTGGTACTTGATTAAAACTGTGGTTTGAGTATGTTTCAACAATTAAAGGGAGAGAAGTCATGCTGATTTTTCATTCTTAAGCGAAAAACAATGACAACGAATATAGAGGTAGATATTTGATTTCTTGGCAATAGCTAGATTTTGTTATTTAAAACCAGTTTGAAGACTTTTTTAATTAATTAGTCGCATTTTGTGCAAGAAAATATGTTGTAGTCCTTTTCCTGAAATACAATCAAACAGAAATCGATCAATCGATTCACTGCTGGTGGACGTTTCGTCCCCGAGGGTATCACCAGCCCAGTAGTCAGTACTTTGAATATCAATAACTTGGTAATTTTTATAAATTTCCTGTTAAAAACTTTTTAAACATGTTTTTTGGAATATTTGGTACTCAATGCTCTTCATCTTTGTACTTGTTTGGATTTACAACAATTTTGATCTGAGCGTCACTGGTGAGTCTTATGTAGACTAAATGTACGTCTGTCGTATTAAATTACAATCCTGGTACCTTTGATAACTATCTAGTATGACCGAAATTATAAAACAAATTATATTTTTTTCTAGGAATATAAGAATGTTTCTAAAAGCGTTTGCTTCTAATTGTTAAATGGATCTCTCTTCTTTGGTTTTTCCGCATTTACGTTTATTTCATACTTTAATTTCCATCAAACGAAATATCAATTAAGCATTTCAATGCTTTTAAGCGGTCCCTGAAAGATATTTGAAATTCTTAAATTATTTGTTTAATGAAATACTAAATGACATTAGGCAGTCGTATTTTTGTTATGGTAAACAATTTTGTATCAAATAATTCAAACGCATATTCCGCATGGAATAGTTTAACTATAATTGTAAAAGCAATTGTCACAGGTAATATCAAAACATCAAATAATCTATATCGACCATCTATTATTGCTAAAATAAATCATTCCTGGATTACTGAATAATCATTGCTTGCTAGATGTATCGAAAAACACAAAATTAAAAGACAAATATTTGTAGAAATAACATTTGTGATGGTCCTGTAAATTGTTTATTTAAAGTTGTTACAGTTAACACAATCATCACGATCATACATATATTATCCTTATTTTAGGCATTATGAATTTATTTAGACTTAATCGGTTTGTCTTTTACAACTGTAAATAGCCAATATACTAAATGTTGTCGCTATACCTTACATCTGATCCTCATATCTTTTTATTTGGACGTGTACAAAAATGGCAAAAGATACCAAATGATATTCAAAAGAATAAATAGAAAACAAACTGACAACACCATGGCGAATAAAGAAAACAAACAAAAGTTTACAACATTACATAGAAACCAAGACTGAGCAACACGAACCCCACCGGAAACCGGTATGGATTTCATGTGCACTGGAAGAATTAAGAGATCATGTTCCACATTTAGCACTCGTTGTGCGATATGGTGCTACGATATCTCTGTAGCACGAGTTCGAATCCCAGCGAGGGAAGAACAAATTTCAGATTTAACATTATTGGGCTGATGTTTAGACGAATTATAATAACAAAATGTATTGTCAGCCTAGTATCACTATCACTGCTTGTGATCCGATGGATAAAATCTTTCTGTGACTGCATTTGGTCCTCAATGCTCTTTAACTTCATACTTTATTTGGCCTTTTTAACTTTTTAGGGTTTGAGCATCACTGATGAGTCTTTTGAAGACGAAACGCTCGTCTAACGTAAATACAAAATTTAATCCTGGTATCTATGATGAGTTAATTTACAACAACTGGGTCGGTGCCCCTGTTGGTGGAGTTTTAATTCCCCGAGGGTATCGTCATGAACTATCATTGATATGGTTATATTTATTAATTAACTGTTTACAAAACTTTTTTTTCAAAATTTTTGAAATACTAAGGCTTTTCTACTCCAGGAATAGATTACCTTAGCTGTATTTGGCAAAACGTTTTGGAATTTTGGTCCTCAATGCTTCGTACTTTATTTGGCGTTTTTAGCGTTTTTGAATTCGAGCTTTACTGATGAGTCTTTTGAAGACGAAACGCGCGTCTGGCGTGAATACAAAATTTACAAAAGATAGCTCAGCTGATCTGTTACAATTCCATCTTCATGACTTATATACCATATAATATATTACGACGCTAGATTAAAACTGACAAGGAAAGATAACACCCAGCCACCGAAAGCTTTTTTTTTGTGAAACCTAGGTGGTCGAGGGGGTCTACCGCGTCGGAGACAGTGCAGACGATTTGGTGCCACGCTATCTCAGTAGCATGAGTTCGAATCCGAGCGAGGGAAGACCAAATATTTGCTAAAGCAAATTTACAGATCCAACATTGTTGGGCTGATGTTTAGACGAATTATGTAAACTAGGAGATATATACTCCATAAGCAAGCAATTTGTAGCTATTTACTTTTATAGTAATTTCTAGTCTATAAATGCCTTGTTCAATATATGCTTAAGAAGAATATACAAATAATTCTTCATTTATTCATTACGAAAAAATCGATAGCTAAATGACTGCGTGTTGTTGATTTCTGATTAGGAAATTTCTTAAGACGTTATGATACATGTCCTTTGTAATATCTGGATAAGTTAGAAAATAATATACAAAATAAAGTAACAAACACACAATGACCTATATGTAAATATGAGAATGGAAATGAGGAATGTGTAAAAAAAACAAAAACCCGAATAAAGATTTTAAAAAATGCCAAAGTTCAACAATGGGTCTGCAACCAAGCGAGAAAATCCCGCATCCGGAGTAAGTAATGTGTTATCTTAAAGGTCATTGTGTGTTTGGTTGGAGAGGTATCACATCTTCTTATGTTTAAAGAGAAATATTGTACCGCTTTTGAAATTGTGCAACATAAGTCCAGATTTAATATACCATAAATTTAAGGTCCAATTCGGTCACATAATATTTATTAGAAAAACTTCTAAACAAACACAGCCATGCATGTGAAAAGGGTTAAATTAGACACTTTTATAAATTCTTTCAAAATTATATCAATATTTGTTTCTGCATAACACATTTTGATGATTCTTTTTCATCTGCTGCAAACCGACAACCTGAACTTCATTTGATTTATAAACATTATATATAGACAGAGACCAAAGGCTTTGTAAGAAATGTACTCTAAATTTGGTTGAAGATGGAGAACATTTTATAACTGGTTGTCCAGCATATTAAAATGATAGGGAGATATTTTTCAAGGAGATAAACTGTATTTGTCCTAATTTTATACATCTTTCAAATGAGGCAAAATTTGCCTGGTTATTTACTAATGAAAATTTGTCTGTACTTAAATATTTAAGGAGCTATATTATTACATGTCTAGATGTTAGACAAAATGTCATTTAATGTATGTAATAACAATGATAATTGTAATGATTTTATAGTTCTGATCCTGCCTGGAATTAGATGTATATGATTTGTATAGAATGAAGATAATAACATCCGTCTGAATTTTTTTTTAATGTTTCATTTTAGTTTATAAAAATTTTCTTCTGTTACAAATCATGATGTATTGTTTTATGTGTACATGATATGCTGCCCATCAAGGGCCCTTGATTGGAATAATATATATTCTTATTCTTATTGCAATGGAAGTATAACGCTGCATTCCAATAATCTCTTATTGTATATTTAGCTTGAATTAAAAAAAAAAGAAATTTAATTAAAGGGGCACTAGCTACGAGATATATGAAAAACCTAGTAAATTATTTTTTTGGCTTAATCAGTAACTATTTGCTATGTGGTGCATTTGTTGATATTATAAAATCTGATATGTAAATATCATGTAAGCGTTTACTGTACACAGCGATTGGTAATAAAACAAAGACAGGAAAGCAATACATAAATAGAAAAAAAATCTTTTATAAAAGGTAGTTATGCTATTTACAATTTTTTTGTTCTAAAACTTTAAACCAAATACAGGTTGTAACAAATTTAAGCCTTTCATTACAAAAAAGTCATTTATGGTGACAACATAGCGTGTAAACAAGATGATATATTTACCAAAAAATGCAAATTTACACAACACATAGTACTTTGGGGATAAAATAGATATAAGAACAGGCCTTACTTAACAGATATTTTATACCTGTTACAGGTATCATCTGTGTAACAAAGATGTTGTACGACAATTTATTTTGGAGTTACGCCTTTATTTCTATTTTAATTACAATAACAAGATAAAACAAATGAGACAATTTTTGCTAGTTTGGCAGTTTCGAACTAAACTCACCAAGTGTAAAACGGTAAAAAAAATGAAAACAACACGTTTAATAATTTCATGCGTCCGAAGCGCTTTTCTGGATTTACCTTCATCAGGAACGCTCAAAGCCAAACATTTGAAATCCGAAATGTACAAGTACCGACACCCCTGAAGAGCTATATGTAAAAAATACGTAAAAGAAATTAGCCAAATTCATCTAAAGCCAACTTTGCCTGAGGGAGTTGATACCTTAGTTTCTAAATAATTTCTAAATTTCTAAACGGACAATTTTAGTAAAGTGTGTTAAATCATGTCAGTACCGGAGTGCTGACTACTGAACTGATGATACCCTCGGGGACTGATATTCCACCAGCAGAGGTATCGACTCAGTGATGTAAAAAATTGAAAACAACACATTTAATAATTTATTGCGTCCGAAGCGCTTTTTTGGTTTTACCTTCATCCGGAACGCTCAAAGCCAAACATTTGAAAACCGAAGATGTATATAAGTACCGAAACCGTTGAAGAGCTATATGTCAAAAATATCTAAAATAAATAGCCAAATTCATCTTAAGTCAACTTCGACTGAGGGAGTTGAAACCTTAGTTTCTTAATAATTTCAAAATTTATAAACGGACAATTTTAGTAAATTGTGTTAAATCATGTCAGTACCAAAGTACACATATAAACAATATTATTTGTAGATTTGTAATACGTTTTGCTTTTTAAATCAACTTCCGAATTTATGTTGTCTATAATCAACCTGATGAAACATACTCTTGTCTGTCTTAACACAAGCACATAGAGTGAAACGAATATAAATAACAAAAACATTTACACATCTCCGAAATAAGAAATTAATTTTACTCTTGAAGCTTCTGTGTGTCTGACGTAAATGCTTTACCGATGCAATCTTCAGATTCACGTACGTTTTTTTAACGGATTCGTAAATAGATAGAAGATATAATAAAAGTGGAAATGTTACACTTTTTGCGGTGAATAGGTCAGGTTAAAAGAAGCTGTTTCTAAACCTAGATACATCAAACAGATATTTCCTGTTGAAATCTGGTCACTTAGCTTGCCTTCTTAGAATGACACTAAAATCAATGGAAACTGTCGACCCGAGAGAGAAACCTATTACTGGTAAGGTAAATAGGTCACATTTAAACGTCACTGTTAATGAAATCAAATTATTATTTTTTTTCTTTGATGGTTAACAACGAACCTTTTATCAATGAAAGATACCAGGAAAGAGGAGCTTCTAAATCAACATGACTTGACAAATATGCAAATATTAGGTTCAATTTATTCTTTATATGTGAATACTTGAACTGCACTTCTAGAATTTCAATAAATATTTTATAGATATAGGAAGATGTGGTGTAAGTGCCAATGAGACAACTCTCCATCCAAATAACACTTTGAAAAAAGTAAACCATTATAGGTCAAAGTACGGCCTTCAACACGGAGCCTTGGCTCACACCGAACAACAAGCTATAAAGGGCCCAAAAATACTAGTGTAAAACCATTCAAACGAGAAAACCAACGGTCTAATCTATATTAAATTTTTTTTAAAACGAGAAACGAAAAACACGTATAAATTACATAAACAAACGACAACTACTGTACATCAGATTCCTGACTTAGGACAGGTGCAAACATTTGCAGCGGGATTAAACGTTTTAATGGATACAAACCTTCTCCCTTTTTCTGAAACAATAGCATAACATCACAACATAGAAAAACACACGATAAAATATCAATTGTCAGGCTTAACTCAATCAAAAAACGTACATTAATACACTATGAACGAATAAATTTGACCTGCGATATCTGAATGCAAATGCACAGTTAATAAAATATTAGGGACAAACATTTAAGGCCAAAAAGCAAACAAACAAGTTCAAACAAAGCCATTACCAGACACCACTGCGAAATATTTAACCCTTCGAAAATATTCACTTTAAAAAAAAAACGGTTTTAAAAAAATACATGTTTGAAAGTTTTCAAAAGTAATACCATTTTTCAATTATGTCATAGTTAAAGCTCACAGTCAGTGTTTTGAGTTTTAAATTCTAAAGATTTTGTTTCTATAAGGCAATGTCTTAATTATATGTTTTACCCGCCTGTTTTTACACTTGTCTGTAGCAGTACTGATTAATTAACCCAAAGGAAATCTTTGATAAACACAGCATAGAACTTATTGAATTAATTTGTTTGTAACTATATAAAGAATAATACATCAAAAATAGGTTTTTAAAATCTAAGATTATTTGCAAAAATTGACAGTACCGTTACACGCTTCCTGTTTCTTAAAGAGTTTGTCATTTGTTGGTGTAGTTTATAAGGTTTTTTCGTTTTTCATAAAGATTATACCGTTTGTTTCCTGTTTATATTGTTTGACACTAGTCATATGTAGCTAGCTGTTCGGTGAGAGCCAAGGCTCTGTGTTGAAGACCGTACACTGACCAATAATTGTCTACTTTTTACGCATTGTGACTTGGATGGAGAGTTGTCTCAATGGCACTCGTGCCACAACTTCTTATTTGTATAGAACGTACAGCAGACATTGATATTTGTCTGCCAGGACATCTTAAAGATTCTTGCAGGCTTTTTCTCATATTCTGGCGTCTATTTTGGTAGTTTATTTTAGTTTCACATGTGTTCTTTTTTTCCTAAGAATGCTGCAACTGTGGAACAATTTCTTTTAATATATTGTTTTTTTATTTTGAATCTGTCTCGCAAACAGACATTCAATACTTGTATAAAAACGCCTTAAGGATACTACTGATACAAGATGGACTGCTTCATACCTTGACATTTTCCTCAATATTGACACAGATGGACGACTTCATACCAAAATCTATGACAAACGGGATGATTGCAACTTCCCATTTATACTTTTTTTTTATTTTTCTGCAGTTAGATACCCTGTGCTCCGTTGTGTCGGTACTTTGTACATCAAACATTCATGTTTTAATTTATATGTTCTTGTTATGGTTTCGGCTGAATAATGTGTTTTCTTATACTTCACGTTAAAATGCCAGAATTTGATTAGTTTATACTAGGGAGACAATGTACTCTATCCCATGGCTGAGAGAATGATAATGTTACCCTCTCGTACAGACCAATACAAAACTCGAGCAGTTAAAGAATAATGATTGTATGTCCATCAAATAATTAATTGCAATGCTCAATATCTATGATATGGCTCAGAACATTTTTCATGGAATGTCAAATTTAAAAACAAATATGTTTCACTTCTATTAGTTTTTCTAATATATGTTACGTTGTTGGATGTACTATTTTTTTTATATATATGTTTCTTAACCGCGCCCGAATCAGTTTTTCGTAACCTCAAAACCAACAAGTCAAAACAGAACTTTTCGATTTAAGATACTATAGTGAAGGCAAACGCTAAGTTATTACAATGCAATCGATCGTGCAAGAAACCCTTAGAAATGATACAACAATTCTGCTAACATAAGCATTACGATTCTAAAAATATGTGCTTCTTCCTTTTTCGATTGAAGTTCTCTTTTTATACTTTTATTTTCAAGTTTTATATCATCGCAAACTTTTATTTCCATCAAAAAATGCGTCAGTAATCATTAAAAAGCCTTTAGAAAGTCGCTCAAAGATATCTACTACCCATTTCAAATTTGATTATTAGAATGATTAATGATCATATATTTAGTATAAATTGCAATTAAAATCGCCGTATTTAGGTTTAGCCAGAAAAGTGCTCAAAACCATATCATATCAAAATGAATAATTCGAAACCATAATACTACCAGGAAATTGAAAATCGGCAATTGAAAATGAAGAAAATGCAGGTAGTGTCAAATTATTTGTATATTATTAGAGTTTGGAAGTATTGATCATCACGACCGCACTAAATTCAGCAAATATTGGTTTTATTTGACAAGATATATTTTATATAAAGTATGTGAATCTTATCTAATGTGTGCGATGGTACACTTAAAATATTAGCTGTAGAGATGGGTTTACGTAAAATGTATATACAATTTGAAACAACAACATGTACAACAACATCAGATTGCTACATGTAATACATTACAATTCTATAGCCAAATCTAAGTTAAGTTTTATTTTTCACAAGCGCACAAATTATAATTATTTAATATAAATATAGGAATTTGAAAATGAGATGAACGCATATAAATCCGTGTCGCTTAACAAAACGACAACATTGGGAACATAGTGCAATGAAATCCGCTATTATTCGATTTTTAATTTACATTATATGTTTAATCTGTGGTTTGCCCGTTACTAAGAAGTCCGTTTAATTGAAAGATGTGATCAATTCTTTTTCTAGTTGTGTTAATATGTAATTGTTTTTAAAAAAATGGAGTGATATTTATTATTATAAAGTTTTAACATTTAAATCGACATAAAAATAAAAGTTTTAGAAACCCTGTTTTCAAAATAAAATTTGTACAACTTAAAAAAATATTTTTAATTTCCTCATCGCTGATGAGTTCACAATCTTTTATTTTAACATAGCTTTGTAGTGTGGAAATGGTTTGTGTTCTAACGAGTCTATACTTATGATATTCTATCACTACTTCTTGCTCTATTCAATATATCCCTTTGAAGAATCCAAACAAGTATTAATAGTATATTCTAAACAATTAACCTGCACTTGTATAAAATTTCAATAGCACATTCTAAACAATTAATCTGCTTTGGTATTAAATGTTAATGTAGATTCTAAACAATAAATCTGCCCTGGTATCAAATCTATATTTTGCAATTTCCGATATGCCGGGTTCGTGTCTTTATTTTTCATTAAATTAAAATAAAAAGTTTTTCGTGGTGTCATTGTAATAAATGATGATGCATATAGTATAGCAATCGTGACCTTATTTATATCAATCCCCGGAGTAAGCTGAAATATTTATCTAAAGCTGGAAAAAATAAAATCACAAAAATACTGAAATGGAAAGTCCTTAATCAAATTCAAAACCAAAAGCTCAAACACATCTAACGAATGGATAACAACTGTCATATTTCTGACTTGTTACGGCCATTTCTTATGTAGAACTGTTGGATCAAACCTAGTTTTATGGCTAACTAAACCTCTCACTTGCATGACACTCGCATCAAATTCCATAATATTGACAAATTTCAACAATCGGGCTACACCAGTAAACATAGTGTTATAATCTTAATCACTATAAACAGATCTTTGTCAATCTCATACTTTTTAGAACGTACATCTTCGACTATTGAAAAGGGTACGTATAATCGAATTCGTTACAGAAAAAAAACATATCTGATTACATTGGCAAAGTATACAAATTAACACATATTCAAGATAAACGAAACATACTAATAACGAATACTTGTAGTGACTAAAAGCAAGTTCTTATTCTTTCATTTTTCAAACACGTCAAATTCTGATTGTCCTAACATCAAAAATACACAGTTCAGTTCCAGTATTATACAAGAGGCAAGTAAGCTATCTGTTATTTCAAGTTCAGTTTTTAAAATTGATACGCCTGGTAGTTTTAAGAGTTATTCTATAGACATCAAACATTTAGATAAGCGATATGATATTAACTATAACCCCTAGGGGTATTTTTAATTTTCGAAATTCCTTTTGCATGATCAGAATATTTAAAATTGAGAATGGAAATGGGGAATGTGTTAAAGAGATAACTTCCCGACCATAGAACAGACAAAAGACAAAATATATATACTGAACGCCATACTAAACTCCAATTTGTACACAAGAAACTAAAATTACAACTCATACAAGACTAACAAAGGCCAGAGACTCCTGACTTGGGACAGACGCGAAAATGCGGTGGGGTCAAACATGTTTATGAGATCTCAACCCTCCCCCTATACATCTAGCCTATGTAGAAAAGCAAACGCATAACAATACGCACATTAAAATTCAGTTCAAGAGAAGTCCGAGTCTGATGTCAGAAGATGTAACCAAAGAAAACAAACAAGTTATATGTATTGGGGCAAAAAGGGGCTGTGGTGAGGAGCTGAACACAAATAAAAAAATAATATGGAACCACTCGGGAAATTTCAAACTCCTAGGCTTTCAATATTGTTTGTCAAAAGTCGATATATGTGTTGATAATTATTTAGAAAAAAAATCAAAAAGTAAAAAATCTCTTAAATGATTGGTCATTTAGAAATATTACTATATATGGAAAAATTGTAGTTGTAAAAACTCTTGCCCTAACGATTTTAATTTAATGTTTTACGGTTTTACCTGACCCATCTCCAGATATATTAAAGCAGATGCAAGCTATGCTATACAAATTTGTGTGGGATGGTCAAGGGGACAAAATTAAAAGAAATATACTTATCTCATATAATGAGGATGCCGGGGTAAAAGTGCCACATATTGAATCCATTATAAAATCACTGAAGCTATCCTTGGTTAAAAAAGTTTTAAACACCACAAATTATTCATCCAGGCAGGTGTTATTGGCAGATCATCTTGAAATGAATGGTGGAAAAAATATGTGGCATTTATCATAATCAGCACTCAATAAAATGAAAGAAGAATTTAACCCTTTTTGTCAAAATTTAATTTCAGCACGGGCCTCAGACCACAGCCCCAAGTGACATTTTGTCTCAACCATTATTTGAAAACATTATGATTGATGGAAGAACAGCTTTTTATAATAGTTGGATAAAGAATAATTTATTTTTCATAAATTATCTCATTAAGGAAAATGGAGGATTTTACATCTTTGAAGAATTTATTAGGAAATATAATATAAAAACAACTTTCCTATAGTTCTATAGACTAATCTTTGCACTTCCAAAGGACTGTGAAAATGTTGTTCATTCACAAGTATTTTTCAAACTAAATACTGTCGGTCACAAAACGGAACTGTAACCGCTATAAAAACAGTGGATAAAGTATAGAAAAACATTTATAAAACTTATCTAGATAAAATAAAGGAAACCCTATCTCGTATACAAGAGAAATGGAAAATAAAATTGCAAATAATTATCGTGGGTGAAGAATGGAGTTTCATTTTTAGTCTGCCTTTACTTATAACGGAAGATCCGACACTAAGGGTATTTCAATACAGATTACTCCATAGAATTCTAGGAACAAATACTTTTCTTATGAAGTGTAAATATAGTGAAACAGAATTGTGCACTTTTTGTACAGAAACGAAAGAAACAGATATACATCTCTTTTTTGAATGTAGATATGTTCGAACATTCTGGCTTATTTTGATTCAAAAGTTGGAAGAGATATGTAAAATAAGTTTTCATTCAACCTTATCAAGTATAATCTTGGGTGTGTCATATCATGTATTTAAAGATATTCTTAATACATGTATTCTCATATTGAAGAGACATGTTTACCTATGAAGAGTAAGCTTTATAGTCCCATCTGTTGCTAAAGCAATTGAATGGCTTAGGTTTTATTATAGAATTGGCATGGTCTCTATGAGTATGTGCTCGACCAATAAGGCCACACAAATTTAATTTCATGTTCTACGGATTTTTGGGGCGAGCGAGCGATTTGAAAATTTCAATAAAAAAATATTTAATTTGCAAATTTTTGAGGCGAAGCTTGAAAAGTAAAGGCGAGCGATTATAATTTTTTTTTTGAAAACATAAAATAGTAGGTTTTGACAATATTAAAGCTTGATTTATCACTTGTACTTTGACATTTCTTTAATTTCTGAAGTATTTTTTCCCTGTTCACCAAGAAATAATTAAATCTGGTCTATGTATGTGTGACTGACAATGAGACAGTTCTCCATCCAAGTCATAATCAGTTTGGGGAAAACCCCTTAATGTTATAAATATCCCTTTTACACGTTTTATGAGGGATCAATATAAGTTATAATATATTTGTTTGTACAAAAGGGCTCATAATATTTTCTCATAGAACTATATATCTATCTGGTATTAAATGGTCAAAACATGTCCAAGAATTTTGTAATATTCCTGGACTTTAACCAAGTAAACACATTTATTTTAACAGTTTAATATTATTTAAAATAAATGGACCCCTCTTTTAGAAAAAGTTGTTTAAAATGTGATGTAACTCTCCTCTTTTTGAGTACAAAATTCTCAGTTTTCAAAGATTTTGTATAGAAGAACTATACAAATCCTTGTTATTTCTATTTTCTTTTCTACATCAGTAAACTGACCCCTTGTCTGAGGGAGGCCTGTTCTCAACCTGATAATAACTAACACAGGTCAAAGTACGGTCATTTACACAGGGCTTTGATACAGACCAAACAGCAGGCTATAAAGGACCCCAAAAATATTAGCGTACACAATTCGAACAGGAAAACCAACGATCTAATTTATATATCATGTATATCCAAACGGGAAAATACCAATGAACAACAGCAACAAACAATAACTGCTGAACGACAGGCCCCTCAATCAATCAGGACAGGTGCATAAACATGCAGCGGCTTTGGATAGTTTTGTTTAGCCAGCATACAATATAATTGCAGTTGAAGGCAAATCCTTCAGAAGTTCTTTGTACTTTATTCTAACAACGAATATTTTTTGATAGGGAATATAAGTAAGGGGGAAAGTAACCAATTTTTTGTTCTTTACAGGTATCCGCTGTTATAAATTTATACGGAGCACTCCCGATTTGGATAAATAGGTTTCATGCTGAAACAAATATTCTCACAGATATAATTTACAAAGTGTGGTGGGGTGCTTTTATGTTTAAAATCGTTATATACAGGTTAGACTGTGATTTTAAAAACAAATATTGATATCTTTACACAAAAAAAACGGTGCGGGAAATGGACATGATTACATTTCCGGATGCGGGAAGCGGGAATATAAAAAAAATTAAAAAAATCTGTTTTGAAAAAAATAGGTGCGGGCGGGTCCGTCGAACAAGGAATCAAATTGGTGTGGCCTAAAGCAATAAAAAGAAAAGAAAAATGGTTCAAATTATAAAACTATTGTTTGTACATCTTTATTTGTAGATGAGATTTGAGAATGATATGAAAATAATAAAATAAAATATATATTACCAAAAAAAAACCCAAAAAACAACAACAACAAAAATAAACAGAATGACAATAATACATAAATAACAACAGACTACCAGCAGTTAACTGAAATGCAAGCTCCAGACTGATCGAAAGATTATGTCTTCATCATATGTATTGTCTGTATTTATAATCTTTTGTAATTTGAATGAGCCAAACAAATCAAATGATTTATAATGTTTTTAGATAATAAAAAAAACCCAAACAGTTGAATTACGAAAGCCTATCAGGGTCACAAATTAGTTTTATTTATCTCGTAATTACGAGAAAAATATCGTGTAATTTCGAGAACAGTATCGCGTAATTACAAGACAATTATCGCGTAATTACGATAAAACTATCGCGTAATTACAATGGAATGGCTGCTTTAGAAAAAATACAAAATGTCATCCTATTTCAAGTTCATGTTTGGTTTCAAATCAATGTTATCGGTAAATTTATATTTAAGATATTTGTATAACTAAACAGGTAAAATCAGGTACAGTCAATCAACATGTCTTAAACACAAAAAAGTGTAAAGATATAACATAAAATTGAGAATGGAAATGGGGAATGTGTCAAAGAGACAACAACCCGACCAAATAAAAAACAACTGCAGAGGGTCACCAACAGGTCTTCAATGTAGCGAGAAATTCCCGCACCCGGAGGCGTCCCTCAGCTGGCCCCTAAACAAATATATACTAGTCCAGTGATTATGAACGCCATACTAATTTCCAAATTATACATGTCAACATTAGAAAATATCTAAAAGTAACATGCTTTTCGGACTTCTTGTTTTTCGCTTACGAAACAGGGTAAATTATTTGCCAAATACCACTTTTTTTTCTTTTAATATAGCTCATTAAAGACTATTAAACAAAATAAAAGCAGATTTTAGATTTCATTTCATTCGATTTGAAACCAAAATAATACCAATACAAACAAAAGGTAAAAGTCCAAGTCAGTCTTTTCTCGCCGTTCCAGATTTTTTTATTTCACCTGAATACTTCCTAAAAAGTAAACTATTCTTGATTCACGTTCTAGTTCAGTATTATATAGTGACTCAAAAGCGTCTGAAAAATTAACTGAAAGGTTTGACGCTTTTGGTGCGATTTTCTATCTTTACATTCATCAGGAATACCAAGAAATAGCCAAATCTATTTACTGTCAGCTTTAACAAATAGATGGGAACCAATGATTTTGATTACTGTATTGAAAATTAATAAGTGGATTGTTCAGAGTAGTTAAAATATACGATCTTATGAGTTAAAAAGTACTACATGAACTGTCTACTTTTGTGTACTTGCAGTCCGCCATCAGAGGTGTCGACCAAGGTCCAATATAATACGATCGAACGTCACAGATCTATGATATCGATTAATATTGCATCTTTTATCAAATAGTTCGTGTTTATGTATGTTGGCGTTTGTTTTGTTGCACTTCAGTGTTTCTGTTGTTCCTTTGCTTTCCTCTTATAGTTGTTGTGTTTCTCTAACTTTTAGTTTTTAATCCGTATTTTTTTCTCTCAATCGATTGATGACTTTTGAACACTGATGTACTACTGTTGTCTTTATCTACCCATCATCGGGATCGAGGAAGGTACAATATAATATAATCGAGCTTCACACATATATGATGGCGATCAATATTGCATCTTTTATTAATGCAATCCTTTATTTCTCTTTATTTGTTTTGTGATAATATAAATATTTGTTATTTTCCACTGTGATTCAAACTGTCGCTTTAGCAATCGATATTATAATACGTGTTTTCTAAACAAAATTGTGAAAACTTATTTTTCACATCATATAACACTGCCAAATCATTGTAGCTATACAACTGCTTTTGTACAGTACGTCCATGTAATTGAAAATGAGAAGGGAATAATACGTTTTATGACAATGATTGCTTTTAACGTTTTATTTGAAGAATCTTTTGATACTTTTATTTAATAAAGAATCTTCTGTTTTAACTTACGAACATTACCTGCATCATGTTTCCTATGCACTGAACTATATTTCATCTTAAAAGGAGTAGCAGGTGAAAATCACGTCCTCACATTGGATTAGTCCGTAATGACAACAATTCAATCTGCAATGCATGATAAACAATGTAATGCGGATGTACAATACCAAACAGAGTAGTTGGAATTTCAGTTCTACATGCTAATTGTATTAATGCAGGTGTGCCGTTAAAATTTCATCAAAATGAATATTTCAGTATACAACTCCACATTGAATTTAAATTCAACACAGGAAATAGATACAGATGGAATTAAAATATTGCACTTGACTATCATTGTGCTGTCGATTTCAATCGTAATTGCTATATTAAATATATGCTGCTTAATAATTCTCGCAAAGGACAAGAAATTAAAAGAAAAAAGATTTGAAATGTTGACAATATGTTTGAGCATCAGTGACGCTGGTATTGGTATCATATCAATTGCTTTACGTTCAAGGACGATTTATTTTAGATTAACTGGTGAGAATACACCACATTTTTGTTATTTTTTAACAATTTTGTTGATAGCAACGTTTCTATTCTCATTATTGCAGACATTATGGATTTGTATCGAAAGATTCATTGCTACTTTTCCAACAGTTACAAATCCATGTCGGAAGATGTCTATTATTGGAATGACCGTTGCTTTATATGTGATTTGTGTCGGAATGGTTCTTATTTACTTCTTGATTTATGGTAACTTCTGGTCTACTGCATGTAATATTCAAGGTATCCTTGGAAATTACAGGAAAACATTCTTGCGCATATACCAATCGACGAAATTGATTATAGTATTTGTCATAGTTTTAACATATTCTGGTGTTCTCTTCCGTGTATATAAATCATGGCGACGAATTCAACCACAACTTGGTAATACCATACTTGTCAGACAAGCATTTCGAAGATCTTCGGTTACCATGACGACGGTGCAAACTGATTTTTCGACATATAATAATGACAATAGCAGCCAAGGTCATTCTTCAACACAACCACCACGCGTAGGTAAATCTAAAACAAAGGTGATGAAGACCATGAAAATGGCTATAACACTCGGCATACTTATACTGGTTTTATTAATTGCAGCATTACCTAAGATTATAATTGGACTTATCGTCATGAACGAACCATCACTAACCCCTGCACATTTGGTTGGTATACAGATTTCAGACTTGTTTATTTATTTGAATCCCTTATTAGATCCAATTATATATGTATTGCGGATTGACACTTTTAGAGAGCGTTTGAAATTCAAATGTGGTAATACAGACTGAAATTATTTAAAGCTTTACTACATTTGTACTAGTAATGCTTATACTTTAACACTGTCTTTTCGTTTGATGTCAATTCGTTTAATGTCTTTGGGTTGATGGTTTTGCCATTTGATTAGGGACTTTCCGTTTGAATTTTCCTCGGAGTTTAATATTTTTCTGATTTTTCTATTTTCTTTTGAAGTTGCTGGTTTTGGACATAATTGTCCACACTATGAATGTCAAGAATTTTTTTCTACGGACCATTTCATCAATTTCATAACAATGTTTGATTTTTTTTTCTGCATATGATGTCAGTTAAAAAGTTTGATGTACTTCGTATCGCTTTTTTTATTTTGTCAAATATGAAAATACCAAAACGTAAATAAGATATAAAATTAATTTTTTTTTAATAAATGTAAAATCTCTACATAGTCACTTGTCGACGTATAAACTCACAGCTAACAAACAGAATTTTAATTCGATTAATTTCATGAATATGATTTAAATAAAACTGATAGAAATGATAACAATAATTTAGGCAACGATACAAATATAAGGTAGTAATGTACAAAGAAAATTTATCATTGTACTGCATTTGATAGACATGGACACTGACGAAGACAATTGTTTCATCCAAATGATTTGTCAACACGATTTTATAACATCTTCTCGTCGTGTATATTCATATAAGTGTAATTGGTCATATTCTAAAAATCAAATACTATTAATTAAATGATATTTATTTGAACTAGTATTGTAAAAATAATTGTGAATTTTTGGATCTCGATTAAGTAATTGTATGAATTTCAAGACTATAATTATATATACATTACAAAAAAACATCACTGTTTGTGGTGGTCTGTTCTGTCGTTAATTAGGGATGACCATTGGTATTCTGTGGTTAACATGTTGTCATTTATCGATATGTGTTTAACATTGTCAATTTATCGATATTTCTTTAACAATGTCATATAAGCAGGAGGTTTTGATAGCCATAACACCAGGTTTAACCCACCATGTATTTCTTAAGATGACCTCTACCACGTCAGATATTATGGTAGCTGTTATCTAATAGTCTGTTTTTATGTATGTTGATGTTTGGTTTTGTTGCAGTTCAGTATTTCTGTTGCTCCGTTGTTTTCCTCTTAAAGTTGGTGTGTTTCACTCGGTTTTGGTTTGTAACCCGGATTTGTTTCTCTTAATCCATTTTGACTTTCAAACAGCTGTATTCTACTGTTGTCTTTATTCTAGACTTATATAATAGTATATTTGGTAATAAATATTGACAATGCATTAGGTTGAATAATATAAATTCATATATAACGAAAATATACAATGTTATCGGTAAACTACCTTTCCTACATCCGAACACCAAATCTCGATTTTTTTAACTGGCAAAGTAGATTTTTTTTGTTGATTTTCTGTTCATAACTGTAAGTCAATATAAGAATTAAATCTTTGTACGCAAGAAGTCTACAAAAGACAAACAAGTGACACTCGAATTAAAAAAAAACATTTGAAAAGGCAAACATAAAAAGGCATGACATTGAAGATCATATGAATGAATCCATACTAGAAAGGGCCTTGTTTATTTATTTAATTTCAGTTAGTAATGTTGAGTTCTACGTGTTTTGGTGATCAAGTACTGAAGACTTTCCTGCAATGTCTGCATCATCCAACATACAACTTCAAGGTCACATTTGAAGCAAGGATCAGGAACATGACAAAATATTTTATAATTGTATTTATAAAGAAAAACGTACTCAGTTATTAAAACTGGCAATAAATTGGGAAGAAATAGGCAGTGTAGAAGGGGAATAGGAAGGTGTCTCATCACAAATTTCCTAGAAAATAAATTTTAAATCCAGAGGTTCCGTGAAAATAATGTGTCCTGTATCGCATCGCGATAATTTGAAGAAAAAAACATATATCCGACAAAATCCCCGAATTCCCGCAAATTAAACTGCAAAAAAGTCCCACCTCTTTTAAAACATCCCAAATTTGGTTAAAATTAGAAGCATACTGCAATTAATCTCTATTACAAGTATAGTGGTATTCTTTTTTACAAACAATATACAGGTGAAAGCAGTTGATTTATATAAATAAGTTCTGGAAAATGAATTTCACATATGAATATATAAAACGATGCATTCATCTGAGTCCTTCACAACAGTTAATAATTGTCTTCAACGACATGTAGAAAAGAATATATCAGAAATATATTTTTTCTCAGCCTACTGAAGCGTATTTCAATATGGTCTGGTAACATGTATATCTTTAATAGTGATACCATATACATTTTAACTACTTAGTGACTAGAAATTCCCTTTACAATATCTACATACAGAAATACTATTTGATTGGGACAGTAAATATGTGGTATCTATGACACAATAGATGTGGCTTTTATACGAAGGGACATTAAAATAGCAATCCACTTCATTGCAAATGACAAAGAAATGTTACTATAATCTTCGAAGAGTTACTATAATAACCTTCGAAGAAGAAAATGTAAGTGCTATAAGGTCGCCAACACTGAAAACTCTTTTACCAGCACAGTTACAAAGCAGCGGTACAACATATATGTAATATCGTATAGTAAAACGGAAATAATTATTCCAATTCTTACTTGATGAGGAACTTACATGCTGCAATATGTTGGCGAACGTGAAACAAAATTTAACATCAGATGTAATAATCACAGGTCATGTAATACCAAATAAAGAAATTGCCCAATGCCGTGATATACTTTTAAAAATCTCATCTTTGAATTAATAGAGGTCATCCAAAATAGGGAAACCAAAGTTGAAAACAGAAAGAGATATATTGTATGCATTAGTACTAAAATAGCAATCCACTTCATTGCATATGACAAGAAAAGGTTACTATAATATTCGAAGAGTTACTGTAATAACCTTCGAAGAAGCAATTGCAAGTGCATTTGTATGCATTATGTACTGTTACGAATCACAGTTTATGACTAAACTCAGTTTATACCCGTCCAAAGTGCATTTAATTGATAAAATCAACAACACTTACCGTTATCTTGACGATTTTTTTTCATTAAAAAATCAAGAATTTTCTCAATATACTGCTGAAATTTACCCCAAGGAACTTACTTTAAATAAATCAAATTTATTCGGTAATAACTGTCCTTTCCTGGATTTAAATATTTTGGTTTTAAATGGGAAACTCCACACGTAAATTTACGACAAAAGGGACGATTTTTCGTTCCCTATTGTTAATTTTCCATTTTTAGATGGTGATGTTCCTTTGGCACCATCTTACGGTGTTTATATTTCACAGCTCGTTCGCTATGCCCGTGTCTGTTGTGACGTTTTTGATTTTAACGAACGTAATCTATGTATTACTGGTAAATTATTAAATCAGGGATATTGTTACCATAAATTACTTAAAACCTTTACTAAATTTTTCCATAGATATAAAGATTTGGTTTTGAAGTTTGGTTGTACTTATTTCAAACGGGATAGTACATCCTCATTTTTACGGAAATATGTTAACCGTGCCCGGAAATTTCGAAATGATCCATGTAAACTTATCGCTCCTTTAAATAAACTTATTCTAAAAGGTTACCAATTCAACATTGTAATAAGATCATTGAATAATGTTTTTATTGGTATAAATCTTGATTTTGTTATCAGTAAATTAAAAGCAAACTAAATATTACTAGTATGTTATATACACATTCATGGATCTACAATCTGTCGATACCTGTAACGTAACTTGGCATTGCACAAGGTCATGTTTTTCTCTGGCTGATTATCTTTACACCAAATCCATTGGATGTTGGATGTGAACGGATTGATAGTTTAGTCTTAGATGCATGATTTGTTTTATTAGTTGTTAGATGCTTTGAAATAGCAGTCAGATAACTGCGAGTACTCTAAGATCTGTTCCTAGTGTATTTTTTGTCGGGATATACAAGTACCCGGCCACGTCCACTTTTATTTTTGTCCATCTGATGAGTTAAGCCTTTTTCAACTGATTTTTATTGTTCGTTCTTATGTTGTACTGTTATACCACTGTCCGAGGTTAGGGGGAGGGTTGGGATCCCGCTAACATGTTTAACCCCGCCACATTATTTAATTATATGCCTGTACCAAGTCATTGTTGAAGGCCGTACGGTGACCTATAGTTGTTAATGTCTGGTCTCTTTTGGACAGTTGTCTCATTGGCAATCATACCACATCTTCTTTTTTATATTAGCTGCACGTACGTACTAAACCTGATGGCTGCATCAGAGAGATGAAAAACTTTTCTCAGAGGTTAAAAAGATTGTCGTCAAAATCTTTTTTTTAATCAGTAGTCTACAACTTAAACAATTAAGTTTAGTACTCTTTGATATTGATATAGATAACAAAAAATATATGTTTCATATGGGAAAATATTATTAAGGAATGATTGTAATATTTTTTCTGTCTATGAAGAAATAACATCAAAAATTTGGTGCACACTGAATAACGCGCGTAGCGGGTTATTTAGCAGTGTGCACCATATTGTTTTATGATATTTCGAATAGACAGAAAAAATATTACAGTAATTTTTATAATTTAATTCTAAATTCCATTTTAAACCGTATAAACCATGAAAAAACGTTGATGACGTCACGGTCATATGACTAAATTATGGCCTGATAACAAAATAACGTCAAGAATCAGAAGACACGTTACACATGTTACATCCAAAATTAAATTATTAAAGAACAATGTATAAATGTATATGTTAATTTATTATTGTGCAGTGTTTTAAGCGATCAACAGCTTCGAAGTCTCAAATGATTGCTCAAATATGTCATGAATCAATTGCAATGTTTTGTTTTATTCACTGGTCGGTGTACCATAAATTAATACAATATAGTTTTCACAAAGGAGTAATCTAGGATAAGAAATGTCTGAATTGTTGAGTTTTACATTTCATTTAATAATTCCATTACACTAATTTAGTATGATTAGAAATTATCGCTTGCTGTTTGAAATTCTGTTTAGGACTTATCGTGCTTGTCATGAGAAGATACTAAACATGTTAAAGGGGTTTCTATTGTTAAACTCAGGAAATCAAGTAACTAACATATTTTTTTACACGTTTAAAACAAAATTAAATGAATTCATATTGATGTTTTGTTTAGAAACTAAAGTTACTTGTGTGTAAAATAATTTTTATGAATGCTTTCTGAATGTATTTGATATGACGTTCATTCATGGGTACATGATATATTGTCCCTTATGTCCAATCAACGTGCTTGTACAACGTTTGACATACGCTGCTGCTTGAACAGTGTATATAGTTTTATGACATTGTCTTAGAACATACACATAAAAAAGACTATTCACTATACTATTGTGACAGCGTCATCCTGATTAAAAACTAAATTGATTTAGAAAAAGTGTTTTGCATCCTTGCTAACATCACATCCATTTTTCTTCCGCTGAGAAAAAGTGTAAAAGAAATGGGATACAAACCGCACTGTATAACTAACACAATTCTTTGTTTTTATCTATTATTTGCAGAGTGCAATAATCTTTAAAAAGGTATATTGCGAACATGAACATTAAGCTGAACAGCATACCTAGATGTCTGCACGCTCCTGGTAAAGATCATTTGTTTAGCGGAATATTGTGTAGATATAAAGAGTGTAACATCCTTTTTTTATAACACTCATTATCGTTTTAAAGTTACTTCTTTTTTTATAACTCAATTTTGAAACTGATCCACGTCTAGATAGATTGAATTCTTATGGTTGCTATATTGCGAAGTTATAGATATACGTGTACATATTCATAATGTTCATTAAAATATGAGATAAATGAACTAATATTATATGTATCTGTCCTTCTTTTTCACATGGGTAAGATATTTAACGGTACAGATTCCAAAACAATAAACAGAACGTTATAGAAAGTAGTAGTATTCTTTTACACATGTTTATTTGAAAAATCCTTGTATATCTTCCTTATCATAGCGGCTTAGATAAAGGCAACTGTTACTGTAGTATACCGCTGTTCAAAAATCATAACTCGATTGAGAGAATACAAATCCGGGTTCCAAACTGAAATCGAGGGAAACACATCAGCTATAAGAGGAAAACAACGAAGCAACAGAAGCACTGAATGCAACAACAAAACGACACTGCAAAATACATAAAATCGAACTGATGCGTTGAACCTGGGTTTGTGACTAGCCAAACCTCGCGCTTAATGGCAATGTTAGATATACCACTAGTATGACATCATTAAGACTGATAAAGGTAAATCCTGAATAATGCTTCGGACGCATGAACAATATACTGTGTTACTTTTGTTCACATTTCATACCAGTTTTCCATAAAATGTACTATTTATATATAGAACGGCGAACAAAGAATTTTATATAAAAGTCAAAACCAGCTGCACAATTGGAAAAGATTCAACATAAAATTGTAATGAAGCATTTAGCTGACATATTAAAACCCTTTTTTAATTTGAAACTCGTGAATAATTCGTTTTGTCCTCAACTTCATTATCAAAATGAAGTCGAGAAAATATTTTTTTTATTTGAGAATTGATAAGTTTCTAACTTTTTAATTATCATGATTCGATTCCGATCATTATTTCATTTATTATTCAACGATTTAGTGCGAGGTTTATTTAGCTATAAAATCAGGTTTAACACTCTATTCAGAAAATGTCTGTACAAAGTCAAGAATATGACATTTGTTTTTCACTTGTTAATAACATTTGAAATTATTTGTTTTTATTGACTTCTGCACTTCCCTGTGATTTGTTTTTCTTGTTATACTCATTCACACGTTCGTGAAAGTCCATGTATCAATTCCATATCGTCAACATGTGATATACACACATGATTTTGGAACCAATTCTTTTCTTGTTCATTACTACTAAATGGTATCAACTTGTTTTCCTTTATATATTGTAATTATGGTACTCATTTAAGTTAAAAGCCTGGAAATATTTGAAAAGGAAGTCTTGTATACGCCTATCAGACTTTATTTCATGAAAATGCGTAGAAAATATTACTGAAAGATAATAATTGCTTTTTGTGGATATACGTTTGTTTAATTAAGAATGTTTCCCTTTGTAATACGAATATCACAAAGAATTATGTTTCCTTTTCACCGTACTGTTTCCTTTTCAACGGGATTTACAGGTTAGAATAATACTGTGCTTGCTTTTAATTGGTCACTAAAATAAACAGTAAATCCTTTCCTAAAATATGTTCTGATTGAATATATATAATGATGATATAATGCTATCATTTAGAGTGTTTGGTTTTCCAGTCCTTCATGTACTATGCATTAAAGAAGTTGTGCTGTTAGAATTTCATCAAAATGAATACTTCAATGTTCAACTCTACTTTGACTTTAAATTCAACATATAAAATAGATACAGACGGAGTTAGATTATTGACTGTGACGATTGGAATGCTAGTAGTGTCAATTGTAATTGTTATTTTGAATGTTTGCTGCTTAATTATTCTCGCAATGGACAAGAAAATAAAACAAAAACGATTTGAAATGTTGACAATGTGTTTGAGTATAAGTGACGCTGCTATTGGTATTATATCCGTAACTTCACGTTCAAGGAGCCTTTATCTCAGATCGTCAGGAGAGAATGTGCCACATTTTTGCTATTTTATAGAAATTCTTTTGATAGCAACTTTTCTTTTTTCATTACTTCAGACATTATGGATTTGTATTGAACGATACATTGCTACTTTTCCATCATTGACAAATCCTTGTCAAAGAGTCTCTATTATTGGAATGACGGTGGCTCTATATGTGCTTTGTTTCGTATTGGTTCTTATATACTTCTTGATATATGGTAACTTCTGGTCTACAGCATGCAACATACAAGGCATACTGGGACAAAATAGGAAACATTTTTTACGCATCTATCAATCGACGAAATTGATAATAGTAATTGCCATTATTTTAACATACGCTGGGGTTATCTTCCGTGTATATAGATCATGGCGACGAATTCAACCACTACTGGGAAATACTACACTCGGAAGACGGCAGTCTCGTGTATTTTCGATTTCAATGACGACGGCACAATCTGCTTTGTCCACACACAATCAAGATGCTAACAGCCAGGGTCATTCATCAACCAATCAACGAAGTGTTGATAAATCAAAGAACAAAATACGGAAGACCGTGAAAATAGCGATAACACTGGGATTAATCATATTGATTTTATTAATAGCTACATTACCTAAAGTTTTTGTTGGGCTTCTTGTCATGAACGAACCAATACTGAAACCTGAACATTTAGTGGCCATACAAGTTGTAGACATATCTATCTATATAAACCCTTTATTAGATCCAGTAATATATGTGATACGGATTAACTCTTTCCGAGAACGCTTTAAATGTAACTTGTTTTAAAGACTTGATAAGAAAGATTTAAACGTTATACTTTCAAATCCTTTAAAATATATCAGTATATTTGGTTTTTGTCCAAATATTCTTCTAATCTAAATAGCTGGTGTTGTTAATCATGAACAATATGTTCATTATGTTTACTCGTAACATTATTCAGTGTTTTGTTTGTCTTGACATCCAAATATTGCCATCAGTGTAAGTAGAAACCAGATTTATTTCGCAGAACAAGCAGAGATTCAATAATAAATATAATAGTGTGTAAAAGTTTAACTTTCCTGTATTTAGATATTATTAATTTTTTTTTAAATCCACAAGCCCAAACTTTATTTTATAGAAGAAACAATGCATAGTACGGTAAAAAAATATATCACCAACTTTACTGATTATATCAAATTTGAATTAACTTTTATCAATAATGAAATTTAACATCATTACTCTGAAAAGTAAAATAGTAAAATAAAACGATCTTCAAGGAAATTTTAAAACGGAAAGCCCTTTATCAAAAGACAAATTCAAAAGATCAAACTGAAAATGAATGAAAAAACAACTGTCATATCCTGACATCTTCACTGAATCTTTACATGACACAAGAGTTCCGGGTGTGAAAAAAAAGACGGCTGTTCCAGATACTGGTGGAGGTTTTTACCTTTTAAAACGAGTCGCTCCAATTGTATGTATCTGTCCTAAGTCCGAAATCGGATGTTTACTAGTTGTCGTTGGTTGATGTGGATTATAAGTGTTTCTCGTTTTTTATTTAAATAAGACCGTTTGTTTTCTTGTTTTTACACTAGTCATTTTTGGAGGCCTTTATAGCTTGCTGTTTGGTATGAGCCAAGGCTCCATGTTGACACCGTACTTTTATCTATAATGGTATACTTTTATAAATTGTGACTTGGAAGGAGAATATCTCATTTGGATTCATCCCTACTCTTCTTATATGTATGACATGCTTTTTTGCTCCTGATATTTTATGTTTTTTTTTCGCTCAATATTTGCAATTATTTAAGTGCATACATGTATGTACATATAGTGGAACAGAGCATTCATCTCATCGTCACAAACGGGTTTTTTTTCTAGCCATTAAAATTATTGTTACTCATGCTTAGACTTGTCAAAATGAGTCCTGTTTATCGAAGTTGTCGTAGAATTAGAACATGCCCTAAGTGGGGTTTTCAAACATGTCGCAATTTAGGTTAAGTCTGTCTAATATCTCGACTTACAGCTAAAAATTGACAATGATGAGTCAATTGAGAACAAAACTTTATGACAAAAGAGATGATTTCAGCTTTCCAATTGCCAACTTTTCATTTTTATGTAGCAAAATCACAGCAGCATCGGTATAGGGAGTATATCTCTCCTAGTTGAAACGATATTCCATGGCTTGTATTTCCTATCATGATTTCTGTGAAAGATGGTTGCTGCTCACAAGGAAGATATCAAACAAGAAAATGGCGTAGGACAGTGGTTATTCCACCTTAAATCTTGTCCTAAGACTTGTATTAAGACAGATCCTAGGACACATTCGATAAACATATAAGCAAATTTGTATCCTCTTAAATATCCATTTTTTTTGTATTGTGGACTTTGTTAATTTAAATGCAAAAACTAAACATGTTAAAGGGAACTGTCAATGATTCAAGAATTAAATAAATTATGTGATTCATTATCTAATGCATGTTACTCAATAGTTATCACTAACAAACCGTCAATTAAAATGCACCGGTCATGAAAAATGTAAAGGAAATATGTCTAACACATTATCATTTTATGATACAGAACAGAAGAGTGTAAACTATTTCAGCTGCTCTCGTTTGGTTCATTATAAGTTTTAAAATTCAACATAAGTGATTAATCAAGTAGAAAATAACCACAGTTCAAAAGATCAGTAATGATAACAAAAATCTTATACTCTGGAACTATTAACTAGAATAAATTTAGAAAAAAATAAGGTACACATATTTGTCATGCGCCAATCCAATCCCAGCTTAAACTTATAAGTCGATCACAAACTGCCAACGACATTTGGCGAAAACGAAAAGGTCAAAAAGACATATAAAACAGTACACGTACCTCAACATTGAAAATGATAGACTGACCAATACGAACCCCACAAATATTAAGGCGATCTTGGGTGCTCAAAAAGAGTAAACTGTCTCGATCCATATGTAACATCAGGTGTCTTGCTCATGTAAGTCTAATTCGATAGGTGAAATTAGAGGAAAGGAGGACAGAAATGTGGTTACAATAATTGGAAAAAAGTAAAATCACAAAAGGACCCAAAAAGGATGTCCCTTATCAAATGGCAAAATCAAAAGAGCTCAATCACATCTAACGAAGTGATAACAACTGTCATATTGAAGGCATTCTCTTTTGTAGAAAGTGGTGAAATAAATTTGAATTCTTTGATTATTTATTCTTTTTATTACATTGGCAAATGGCTTTTTTTATGAAATTAAAGTAGAAAATGTAACGAAACTTGTGAAAAACAATTGTCAAATTCATGCCTTTGTATAAGCATTGTCCGAAGAAAATGTTGGATCATACCTGGTTTATAGCTACTTTTGTAGCTTAATCTAAAAATATTTGCCTAAAAAGTTAACTGTAGATTTATAATTATTCGTGTGATACAACTTTTCGTTCACTTTGTTGGAACAGATGAACCTCGAATTTGAATGTTCAACAAAATATTAATTTTTGTGCCAACTTGATATAATTATATATCCACGAAAATATAAGTTTTCCTCAATCCACGACAATTGATACACACGAAAATAAATTAATCCCAAAACTTGCTTTGGAGTTTGAAGGTTGATGGCAGAACATGTACTTAATATCACCTTTTATTCGTTAAAGAGTTTAGTTCTTGAGTACCGGTTTAATTGTTATTTGATATAACCAACACATGAGACACATCGTAAGTCGTCTGTATACGACACTAAATATCTTTTTATATTCACCACAATCCTATATGTAAAATAGCGGGGAGAAAACTATAATCAAATAGAAAATCTTCATTGTCCCACAAACAAAAGCTTCGACCGTTTATCATTTATATATCAAAGAAGGTAAAAAGATTACTGGGAAATCATAACATTATAAAAAACAATGTAGGTTGTATACACTTAAAAGACATAATTTTTACAGTATTGAAAATGAAATAATGGGATGTTTTATAAAAGCTTAGGTGATATGACAGTGATCTAGAAATGTTGTTGATATGGTAACAGGTATCATGTCGTTTAGTACTAACGAACAAACGACCATATACATGAATACAACCATGAACGCAACCGAATCAATAAGCAATTCACGACAAATTGAATTTCATATATTATTATTTATTGTGGCTTCGTTTACTTTGGTATTTAATATTTGTTGTATGGTAATACTGTGCAAGAATAAGAAACTTAAAGAAAAAAAATTCGAAATGCTGGTAATGTGTTTGAGTGTTAGTGATTCGGCAACATGATTAGTGTCTACTGCATTTAGTGCTGCAATCATTTATACAAGATTAACCTTGAATAATTCGCCACCGTTCTGTTACATCGGAATTTCAATGCTTAATTCGACATTTCTCTTTTCAATAATTCAAAATCTTTGGATTTGCATTGAACGTTTAATAGCTACATTTCCAACAGTACAAAATCCTTGTCAGAAGATAGCAATCGTTGCTATAACAATTGGAATTTTCGTTATCTGTTTTGTCTTTAGTTTTATATTCCATTATGTTTTCGGAAATGTTTGGTCAGAGTCGACATGTTCTCTCAATTCATTCTTAGGACAGAATAGATTACTTGCGCTACTTATATATCAGTCAATGTATTTAATATTGGTTTCTGCAATAATTATTATATATATTGGAGTTGTCGTTCGCATATACAGATCTTGGCGGCGAACAACTCGAAGAATCTGGACAAATAAAGTACAAATTGAAAAACCTAATCGAAAACGTAACCATTCTACACGTTTTACACCTTTACAATCAGACATTGCTTCAGTCAATCTTCAATTCAACAACGTTGATTTGCTCTCTTTGTCGGTGCAAACAGTATGTAGAAGACAACAAGCCATTCAAAGAACTTACCATTCCTCCGAGATAACAATTATACAACTAGACACATTTCCAGTCAATACTCAAGTATCCACCTCTGGACAGTCTTCTCCAATGCCGAAATCAATCTCAAATACTGGATCTCGTAGAATTTTTAAAACAGTGATTACATTAGAGATACTTATATCAATTTTGCTCATGTCAATGATGCCTAAAATTATACTTGGTTTTGCAGTTATCCGTAATCCCTCGAATGAAAAATTCATCAGAGCATTGGCAATTTCTGATTTGATTCTTTTTTTCTAAATCCACTGTTAGATCCAGTGGTATACCTTCTTAGGATTCGATCATTTCGTCAACGTATAAAATGTTCTGGTCACTAAAATTATATATTTATTATCGTTTCCCTATTTTAACAGTGGATCGATGAAAAGTCCTCGAAGATAATATTGTCTGCTACTTGATTGAAAGATATTTTCTGCTCATGTAAGTTGATTGGTTGACACAATTTGAAAATTTCTAAAGGTTTCCAATCTCGCAAAATATTTTGCTTGGACATTTTGTTTCGGTACTTTCTATAATTTATCAAAGAGTTACTCAATTTAAGCGATTACAGATTAATATAATATATCTCAAAATAGAAAAATGTAGATTGGAATTCAAAATCTACTCTTAGAAGGTTTACTGCCTAATACATTGTTGTACAATATATTAATAATAATTTTGTTTCAGGGCTCTATACTTTTTCGATAGGAACTTAAATTAAATTATAAATCACTAAATCGATATTTTTTCGCATTATAGTGTATAGGCGATTTGACGCGCATTGCAATTCGAATTAGAATTAGCGTTCCGACGTAAAAAGTTTCGAATGCGTATTAAATCAATAATGAATCAGTTAATGCGAATCGAATTCGAATTACGTGTGAACGCAGCATAAAATGGGCGTTATACTCCAGTTACTCTTCTGTATTATTCGCTCATTGTTTAAAACTGTACATTTACCTATAGCTATAGTTGTGCCTATATTTGTGTCGTCTAATTGGTTGTTAGAGATATATTATTGGCAATCGTATTACCAAATCACCTTATTTATTCATAGTTTACAGTAATATTAATATGGTAATATTATGGAACATACATGGGAATCGTAGATACAAATTTCTTGTTTTGGGTTACAATAATTCATATTTTGTGAAGAATCACACTGAATCTTCCAGAAAATATACTGAAGATGATATAATCAAAATGCTGGACTTTTTAATCGACAATATATTTGTTGAGTTTGAAGGATTTATATTTCAACAGACAGTCGGTATTCCAATGGGTACTAATAGTGCACCCCTACTGGCCGATTTGTTTTTGTACTCGTCAGAAGTAGAATTCATTCAGGACCTTCTTAAAGACATAAAGAAAAGGCGAAATTCTTTAATTTTACTTTCCGATATATTGATGATGTTCTATCATTGAATAACCCATATTTCAGCCAACACTTACATCTCATATATCCCGGTGAACTTGAAATTACTGATACTACTGATACTAGAAGGACTGCTTCATACATTGTACCTTGATCTTTTCCTCAATATTGACGCAGATGGACGACTTCACACGAAAATCTATGATAAACGGGACGATTTCAACTTCCCAATTATCAATTTCCCATTTCTCAGCAGTAACATACCCTCTGCCGCTTCGTATGGTGTTTACATATCACAATTAATACGTTATACTCGTGCTTGTTCACACTATACGGACTTCATATACATGAATGTGCTCCTTACGCAGAAACTGCTCCAACAAAGTTATGAGGAGGACAGATTAAAATTGACACTCCGTAAATGTTATGGACACCATCACGAATTGGTGGATCCATACGATGTGTTTTTGACCAAACTAGCTAAGGACATTTCTTCCACATGGTAGATTGTGGTTTGTCATTACGTCCTCTAATCTTTTAATTACCAAACGTGACTTATTACCGATTGTGACTGTTTTGCTGAGTGTGAATTCGCATTACTATAAGACGTGTTACGGTAGTTATCTATCCCAAATTCATGTATTTAGTTTAAATGTTTAATGTTATATTTGTAATTCTCATCGGATTTTGTCAAATGTGTTAACGTATTTTCTATTATATTCATGTGTTATTGTAAAGAAAATTAATCACCGCCTTCATTAATTAGATTTCATTTTGTTCAACGTAATCTGTACGATGGTTTACGTATGAAATTTGATTCAAAACAAACCGGACATATAATATAGTTAATTGCTACCTTAGTTTTCTATTAATAAGTATTGAAATGTGCATTGTTATTAAATGTAACATCAGTATTTAGTTCAAATATAATCTTAAATCAATCCTTATTCTATCTTATTCATTCAAATGTGACGTCATTTTTCATTTTTAGATGATCTGTTTTACAAATTCATTTTTTTTTGTCATTTTTTACAAATTCAAATATGACGTCACTTGGCGTTGAGGTTATTCGGATGTGCTGCATTTCGTCCGGTAACGTAGTGTATTTCGGTTGTTTCCTGTAATTAGTTAATACTTCAGTTTTATCATATATCTTGTGCATAGTCATTTTATAAAATTTACTGTTTTGCAAAAGTATAAATTATTCTAAATAATAGGGATTTTCTGGTACCTAACAGAAAACCCTGACCGTTTTTTTAACTTTTGGTCCTCGATGCTGTTCAACTTTGTACTTGTTTCGGCTTTCAAACTTTTGTATCTGGACGTCACCAGTAAGTCTTGTGTGGACAAAATGCACTTCTGGCGTAATGAAATTTTAAATTTGTTGCCTTTTGTTAGCTACTATTCGTGTGTTTCTTTGTCAATTATGTTCTCCCATTTATTTATATTGTAGTCCTGTCATGTTGTGTTGTCATTTAAATGTATACTTCACATGGCCATAAAAGAGGGAGGTTTGGCATGCCACAAAACCAGGTTTAACCCACCATTGTTATATTATAGTTCGTTAATGTGTGTGTTACATTTTAACGTTGTGTTTCCGTTGTGTCGTTTGTTTTCTCTTATTTTTGAGTGTGTATTCACATTACTATAAGACGTGTCACGGTACTTATCTATCCCAAATTTATGTATTTGGTTTTGATGTTATATTTGTTATTCTCATAGGATTTTGTCTAATACTTAGTCCGTTTCTTAGTGTTGTGTCGTTGTTCTCCTCTTATATTTAATGCGTTTCCCTCAGTTTAAGTTTGTTACCCCGATTTTGTTTTTTGTCCATGGATTTTGTTTTGAACAGTGGTATACTACTGTTGCCTTTATATAGTACCTACTGAACTAGTAACAGAATGTTGATCCAATTTTGGTCTAACCCCTCTTATGAATCTAAATAATAAATTCTTTATCATTTTCAGTCTTTCAGTCTTATCTACTACGCTTAGTTCAGTTGTTCAAAACGATTTGCTTACAGTCAATCAAGACTTGTTCAGTTTCTGTTCAGACTGTTTATTAGTTAACATAAACCTATACACACAAATATGAAACTGAATTGTCATAAGTCTTACTGAAAAGTACTAACGTGCCTTAAAGCTTTTGTTCTGTTGTGTGCTTCCTAAAAGTTAATAATTACATAAATGTAAAATGGGCGTTGTTCTGCTATAACTCTGGTGTAGTATTCGCTTATTGTTGAAAGCTGTATACTAGTATTTACCAATAGTTGTATCTATCCTTGTGGTGTCCATTGATTGTTATAGACGTGTCATTGGCAGTCGTATTACCAAATCACCTTAGTATTCTATAAAATGTTAATATTATGGAACATACATAGTACAGACTGAACTAGTAACAGAATGTTGATCCAATTTTGGTCTACTGGTCAACGACCAGTTACCGTCAGTTAACAGTTACCGACATTTGCATTTTTTCCGAGAAACGTCGTGGTCAATCTGATGACGTCGTCGTGTTTTTTTTAACGGACAAGCATCAAGAATATGTTGGCAAAATTTAGTTCAGTAAGTATCAGTTTTTGGTTATTTATTTGTTAAAATCACTTTTTTTTATAACCCCCGCATCTCATGTTCAGACGGGGGAATCCTTTGTAGCAAAAACTAATAGAAACTGACCTAAAAAATGTTTGTTTACATATTTTCGAGAACCCTGTTCGTCATTTGGGAATCCTTTCAGCCATTCATTTCAAGATTTTGAATACTAATATATTGTATAAAAATTGTTGTCATCCCAGATTTTCAATGGACGCCAATTTAGCCGATTTTTACCTGGGATGCAAAAATGGTTGCTGAATAACGTTGTATATGGCTTTCTGTGGCTGTATGTTCGGGTTTTCCCTACTTGATAATGATGTTGGAAGTATTATTTCGTATATTTGTACCCATAATATAACATTCAGATTGAAAACATTAAAGAGATACCTGCTATATCCTATATTCCCAGTGCACATTTCATTCATTGCATTACATGATTTGAAACACCATATTACGCTTTCCCTTCCAGAATACAGGTTTTAATAATAAAATATATTGACTTACATTTTGGAATTCACAAATTTTATTCCTAAATCGATATTCCAGACTGCCTTTGCAGGTCGTACATCATGACGCATGCACATTTGAGAATAAAAGCGTACGTTTCCAGTATTCTTTACAAACTGCACCGCTTAAAGTCAAGGCCATTGTTATGATATTACGTCACATCTTTGTATTAGCAAGCAAGCGCTTGATACTTTTAAGGGGTATATAATGGATATTTATAACCAGTGTACACGAAGTTTAATTTGTTAATTAATAACATTAACGGTACCAATTTTCCTGCAGCAGATGCGCATTTTCGACAATACATGTCTCTTCAGTGATGCTCGTGGCCAAAATATTTGAAATCCAAAGCTTATATAAAAGACGAAGAGCTTTAATCCAAAAGGTCCAAAAAGTATAGCCAAATCTGCGAAAGGAATCAGAGCTATGCATGAGGGAGATACATTCCTTAATTTATAATAATTTCTAACATTTTGTAACAGTAAATCTTAATAACACATAAAAATCCGTATTTTCATGCCAGTACCGAAGTACTGGCTACTGGGCTTGTGGTTAAGCTGTACATGGAAGACATTACTTGACGAACGACGTTGAGCATTGCTTTTTTATTATAAAGAGTTGTAAGTCATACCCAGCCATTTTATGTCCCCATTCAAATGCAGATTGGCCAAAAAAAGTGTAGTTTTAATCCCGACCTCCTTGGATCCGCCACTGATACCATATTATTTGTTTAGGTACTTCTACTTTACACAGTATAACTTCTGTGTTTTCACTTACAAACATTAGATTATAAATATATATCGGGAGGCGTCCAAGAGCTTGATCACTTAACTAGCATTATTTCGCTGTTTTATTTGAAATACCAGAGAGTTTGTTTTCCTGTTTGAAAGGTTTTACACTAGTCATTCTTTGTGGCTTTTTAAAGCTTGCATTATAGCGGCAGCCAAATTTTAGTGTAAAAACCGTCCTTTGACCTATAATGGTTTACTAGGTTTATAGAGTTGTCTAACTAGCACTCATACTCTATCTTCTTCTATCCATCATCATGTCACAACTCCGCACACAAAGGTCTACATCACAAAAAAATTGACGTACAGAGAAGCCATATCATCGAACAAATGGCCCAGATTACAGTACTTAAATTAATCAAAGAGACAAACATAACGGTTTATTTCTAACTGGAACTTTCTATACCAATATCAGCTACAGCCGAGATCAGTCTGATAATTTTAATGTTTGTATAGACATCGTTTTAAGTGATCAGTTCGTTAGTATAGAAAGTTTTAAAACACGTGAAAACAGACATTAAACACCACATTAAGTGCTCATAGATATAAGAAAATGTGGCACGAGTACCAATGAGACACCTGTCCATTCATGTCACAATTTGTACAAGTAAACCATTACAGGCTACTAAAGACTTCCGAGGGCAACAATCAAATAAACTCGAACGAACAAGTACACCATGCAATCATAACATATACACCAACAGCGAGATAAGTCTCCTCGCCTGCCAGCATTAAGCGTGACATTCTGCGGGACAGAAACATTTTTAATTCAAAGACTCGCTCGACCATGAACTAGAGGACAAGACCACATGGATGTTCATACAGTATTGTATCTTTATAGGCATCAATCTGTCGAAAGTGGTTACTGTCAACCCCGCTTACAACGAAAACTGAACATTAAAAATTGGTACACTATTGATTCAGACAAATGGGAAAGTCATCGAAGGGTGTTTGTTAGCAATTCCGGACATGTTTGTATAGAAAAATGTGGCATAATTGCCAACGAGAAAACTAGTCGACAAACGATACAGAAATTAACAGATATAGGTCAGCTTCATTTGTAAATCTTAATAAGTTTCAAATATTTGCTATTTACAATTTTTCCCGCCTATAATGATTTTTGCAGAACATGCATACATCTAGCGTGTATGAAATTATTCTGTTAAACAAAAATAAAAAAAACATAAGACATCACATTTTAATAAATAAAACAGATTTTTAATAGACCCAGATTATAGAAATGAGGCGGGTCTATGAAATACCAATATTATTGAACTGTCATAAAGGCATCAAGATGAAGTTCAAGATAAACTCATGCAGGAGTTTGTCTGTAGACCACAACCGTGACCATCGGCCACAAAATGTGCATTTTTGTATACAACTGCAGACCACATATCCTAATTAATCATTTGATGCGTTCGAAAAACGAACCCACAAAAAACAACCTCCAATATAGACTGTCAATAAGCACGCTTTCGAAACATACACCGATGATTACTATTTAACTGGAATGCAAAATGTTTTATTCATGTTTTCGGTTAATCTTTCTTATAAGACTTAATAATAAATTTTATATCATTTTCAGCCTTTCAGTCTTATCTACTGCGGTGCATTCAGTTGTTTAAACGATTCGGTTACAGTCAATCAAGACTTGTTCAGTTTCTGTTCTGACTTTTTATTAGTTAGCATTTACCTATGTACACAAACATGAAACTGAATTGTCATAACGTAAAGTCTTACTGAAAATTACTGTAGTGACTTAAAAGCTAAAAATCTGAACAGTATTTAATTAACCACAAGGAATAAGTCTAAAAGTTAACTGAAAGACTGTACATTTGTTCGAACTGGTGTTTAGATGACCGTTTCAAAATGAAATTCATTTACTACTGTTAAAAGCTTAAAAGAACAAAACAAACATTAGATAAAAATAACATACAAAACATTTTTTAACTATGAATATAACACTTCATATAGTAAGCGCGTCTTAAGGGCAAACGAAACAGTTTTAATCCCATATTGAAATTTTACTGACAATTTGCACAAAGGTAATTTATGGCCTTGTTAAATCAAATATGTAATAAAAAATATATACCTTCATGTGCTACTTTTTTTAGTAAAATGAGTTCCACATTTTATATATTTGCTCAAAATTCGGATTTTTGGAAGTATTTTTCCTTTCGACAAAAATACATAACTTTTTCGTTTTAAAAGATAAACACAGGCTGTTTTTTGTTAAATTATTTGTAATTTTGTTTAATATAAATGTCCTTTAAACTTTTGTTTTTCTAATAACTCATATTTATCAAATATTCACGAATGTAGTAAAAAAACACGTCATTTTTTGCTGCATATTTGTCAAATTTAACAAAAATGCACTATTTGCGTTTTCGTGAAGATTGGCACACATAATTTCTTACGTAATAAAACCAAATGGCATTTTAAAACAGAGGGGTCCATGATTTCGTTTTCAAATTTGCTAAGTTTGAATGATAAAAAATCAGTCGAAAACTGAATTTTTTTCCGATAAGTCATAGTTTGACGACGCGAAAATAACAATTTATGTTAGCAACGTCATTACCTCCACTGTAACTGTATCGTATGCCCTTTAGTGTTTATACTCTGAGTTAACCTTCACCATGACTATTAAATTTACCGCAAGAAATGAGTCAACAATAAATGACATAACTGCTAAAAAGAGTTGGCTATCCATCCAAATTTAAAAAAAAAAACTATTATGATAATTTAGTTTATATTTGTTTGTTTATACTCGAGCTCATCTGACAGTATTAATGATACCGACGTTTCTAAAAAAAAACTAAAAAAAAAATGTCTTCAGTGGAGGAAGCAAGTGCGATTGAACACGTCGCAAAACTTTCACAGTCTAACCTCTATGTTGAATTAATAATTATGGTAACCACAATTGGATACCTTTTATTTACTTTATACAAGCTACCTACCTTTTAGTAAGTTTTTTTTTTAAATAAAATCTGTTTAAATTTTGTATGTTGACAACTTGTATCAAGAATACTGGTAAATAGTGGCGTATATACTTGTTTACTGCATTTACACTTGTTTCAGTAAAGGTTTTACTCAATTTACAAGCCATTCTTGTGTTCTTATATAGTGTATTGAAACAATTTTTTACTTGCGTAGAAGGCTTTTTATAGTGTAAATTTTCGAAAAAAAATCCCCAAAATGGCGCTTTCGGTTTGTAAGCCAGTGGCGGATCCAAGGGGGTCTGAGAGTTGGAAACCTCCTTTTTTACGATCGATGCTTTTGAATGGGGATATATGGTTGGAACCCCTACCCCTTGTTTAAGAAATGGCAGGATAAATCTCTGCTAGCCTTTATATCTAAATCAAAAATTGCATCAAGGTTCCAACTTTTGTGTGAAGTGTAACGGAAATCGGTCTTAGTTCATTTATTTTGATGTGAAATACCAGTTGTCTTCCCCTATTAATTGTGTTTCTTTATGTTAATAAGTTTCTCCTAGTTGGAGCACCGTCTATTTGTTGAAACACCCCTAAAGTTGGTATAACCTTATTTTTTCACCCCTTCAAGTATAATGGACCGTTCCATATGGTAGTATATAAACCAGCTCAAGACAGAGAACTTTGTCAGTTATATGTGGACCGTTGAAGTGATAACATCAGGGATTATTTTCCAACTGGTAAGTAGAGTGAATTAAGTGATTCCAAAGGATATATAAATAGTGTTCGGATTTATATGTGGATATTGCAATAGTGATTGTGATACAATGTATATATAAAGTGAATCTGATATATATAAGTGGTTATTGTATTAATGAGAATACAAGGTGTATACTTGCTGGTGTTGCAAGTTGTACTATGTGGAAGTGTGAATACTTCATAGATTTGTATTAGTGAGAACATAAGGTGTTTACTTGCTGGTGTTGCAAGTTGTTATATTGTGGAAGTGTATTAGTGAAAGTGCACTGTGTTAAACCTTACCAGTTGGATAATATTCATTGTGTGGGAACTCAAAGGAATAGTTAGTGCGTGCATGAGTTCAGCTATGTTATATATATATTCCTTGTGAATTGAAACATTGTGCAAGTGTAATTGTGTCATTGTGTTATTGTGGTTAGTTGCAGACTAACAAGGTGACATTGTGAATAAATCGGTCTGATACATGTTGCATAGTGATTGCATAGTGACATTGTGTATATATATTCTGTTATGAAACATTGTGTCTGTGCATTGTGAATGAGGTACTTCACCCGGCATTTTGATTAATGTGCATTGTGTGGCGTATATATTTGACATTGCGAATTCATTTAAGGGTGTGTTAATTGTTTTTAGATAGGACAACTTCTTGTGGTAAAAAAATGAGTTGAACACTTGAAATCCTGATTTATTCAGATACGAATCCATTGATCACCCGGTTATACGTTACAGAAGCTATAATTTTTTTCAAATCTAGTTCAATTTCTATAAATGAAATGTGAACCCATTTCGTATCCTTGTTGAGAGAAAAATATCAGAAATTTTGGAATAAGTACAGATTCGAAAGACGTTAAACTGTTAACCTACATGAAGATATAGCTTTGGCTTTAGATTTTCATGAAAGCTTGATAGACATCATGTCTTTAGATGACTTATTGACATAGATCAATGGATTGATATGTTGTAATATTAGCATAATGCTGCATACAGAAAGAGATTATATGGCTTTTCATTAAATGTTTGATTGTTCTTTCTGAAAGATGATATTGTATACGTTTTGTTTCTGATGGATTATAGTCATTTTTTGTAATATAATCTATAGAATAAAGATAAACTTATTCTGAAGGACGAAATAAATATACAGGCCTAATCAAATTTTGTGGATACAGATCAGTGTGACTAGTTTTTTTTTGGTAAAACGTAAGAAGGTTCTGTACATATAACTGAGTTCAACATTGACAGCCATTTGGATGGATTTCAGATTGACAACACAAAACTCGAAATGAATAAAGGGACACCTTTAGTGCATTCTTGCACTTTTTTCTTTGTATTTTCCGTATGTGTAGTTATGTCATAGTGTAGCGGGCGTTTTTTATATCGTTGTTGCACCAAATAAATAGTATAGGAACACACTTGTTAGAAATCATGTTGTGGTCTATCATCAATATTTGTTCAAAATTAGGAAACTGAAGGGCATATTATGGTTTATTCGTGTAAAATCCCAATTGAAGACGCCAGCGTTTCCTCAGAAGACCTTTTCAATTTCTGGCAATTATAACTCATTTTTGACCGTGGTAACCAGTTTGTATTTGTGATCTATATCAGAAACTAAAACTTTCTAAAGTAAATCCATGTATTGCTAAAAAAAAAAGATAAAAATGTGAAAAGTTACAGACGCAATAGAGTTGAAAATGTGATGTTATAAGAGCAGTTCATTTAATTTTCTTTTTACTGTGAACACGTTTTCTAAGCCTGGTTGACATTATGTAAAACAAAATCTACTGGTGCGAAAACAAATAAAATGGTAAATCAAATTTAAGTGTTCATGATTTTTTATGTCAAAGAAAAGTCAATTTAGATTACTTGTGCTGTGTTGAAATAGGTTACTGTATCCTAAATTTGAAATTAGATTAGTTATGTTTTAGTTGCAATTTTTGTTAAGCAGAGAAAGTTACAAATGATCACGCATATTCTGAGTTTACCAAGCAAAATGTAGAAGTATGTGTATAGGCTTTGATGTTCGTCCCTAAATAAAATAGAATTTAATGAACCTTTATTTGGCTTTTTTATTTTTTTATTCGAGCGGAACTGATGAGTAATTTGTAGACGGCGAAACGCGCGTCTGGCGCAACTACTAAATTTCAATCCTGGTATCTATGATGAGTTTATTATGGTCCGAAGTAGACAGTACAAATGTGTTTTTTTTAAACACCTAGGCCTGCCATCAAATTGCTGTCTAGTAAAACAAAAAAATGTGCATTTTTCAATTGGATTTCGGACATCAAACGGAATAAAAAGTATTAGATGACTTTGTTATATATATCGCGTCAGCTATCAGCAGCTGCTTATGAAGTTTTAAAGGGGGAAATAGACATATACTTTGAACAACACTCTACATACAAGCTCGTGCCAAAACACAAGCATGATAATCAAGGGCTATGCATCAGAACTTCACATTCGGTCAGAAATAGAAGTAATAACAGACAACTCTATCGTATCAATTTATTCCATACTACATCAAAGGTAGAGGTTAATGGCCAAGGTATGGAACTCTTCCTGACCCACATTGAAGATACAAAAGAAAGAATGAAATCAAGAGGGAACTATAAGATCTACAACAAACAGATAGAGGAACAGATATACATAATCAAGAGAAATGAAGCTGATATAGAAATAAGAGCAAAACAGAATGAATCACTTACAACAAACAATCAACCTAAAACCAACCACATAAATAGAATACTAGTATCCAAAGGGGCAGAATGCATACAAAATACAGACGAAGAATTCTGGAATAGAGCCATTGCATGGTCAGAAGATGAACCAACACCCAGTCAGGATACAAGTGCAGTCAACATGTCTACAATACATAACTACTGTGCCATATGCAATCAGACCGCATAACCAGAAACATCCATAGATTATATTGCATGCAGCCAACTGTTTCATTATACATGTGAAAACATTGATCCTGTAAGGATAAGCCAAACTGAAGAAGAACAATATTCATGTAAGAGTTGCTCTATTATAGACATGGACGTGGTAAATATATCACTGAGAAGCAATAACTCAATTATAGATATAGAAGAAACAATACCAAAAGTAATTCTAGAAGAACAAGGCTCGACAGAGGGTTATAGCGAAACAGGCCATATAGTTTTAAATATGCCAGACAATACATCTAAAGACAGTCCAACTAGAACAGAGATCACGAAGGAAGAAACAGGGATTTCTAACACAGAAGTACTAGACATGCTAGAAATGAACAAAACGGCTTCATACAAACAGCCTAACCAAATGGTACAGAACAGCAGAAATGAACAAATAGAAAATGTAGATGAGCAAAAAAACATGAAAGCAAAGCCGAAAAGGCAATATAAGTGCAAAAATATAAATGAAACTAGTCAACAGCTTGAAGATCAATTAGCACAATGCAGAGCAAGACTAATCATAATGGACGATATCAATAGAGACTATAGAAATACTACCAATCTACTTAGGATGCAATCAGAAGAAAGCACTATTGACAAAAGTAACTTAAAAACCTACCAGCCAAATTGTGACTGTAGCAACAATTCGCCGGAACAGACTATAAACAAAAGTCGATATGATGCTGAACAACTTCAGACTAGAAATGGAAAATAGAGACCTAAGAATAAAACATCAAATGGAGAAAAATGAATTAAGAAATAAACTGCAAATAATGGAATTACAGAAAGAAGTAAGAATGTCGCAAAGATTAGGAAGTCATGAATATTATCCTTAGAATCAGAATAAAGATAATACTAGGAACTCAAACCAACACCAAATAAGTGATCAGCATACTGGTGTACAGCTCATAAATCAGCAATCCAGGATTCCTAGCCAAGCCAATCCACTATAGCCAAACACCAACAGAGCAGAGCAGAATAAATCATGGCCATATTCAACCGCCAATGTACCACAATAGCAGAATACAGACTATACCTGTAAATAGCCAAAGTAGCCACCATTACCCTGGCTATAGAAGTAAACATGTATCAACTGGCAATATCAACACTAACATGATACAAAATGCACATTTATACAGACAGCAATATAGGATAACTCCACAACCTATACCACAAAATATAGATTACCACCGAGGATATATTCAACAACAGACAAACAGAATGGACCAAAGTCAAAGACACGTCAATAAAAGATTTTATGACCAAAGAACAAGCATGCCAGTAATAGCTAAACAAAGTCATGCAGAAGAAATTGAAAGACGAAAACAATTGCAACAGCTAACAAACCAGGCTAATAATAGTAACAAAATAGACAAAGAACCAACAGAAGAAGCTAGACTGAACATCAATCTGACAAATTCAGTTGCCGTGAAAAATGATGAAGACAAAGCACATACAGAAGTAAGCCATCAAGTAGATGTCACACCCAGAACTGGTTTCATAACAACGGCTTCTGTGGGGACGCCCCGCTGGAAGCGGACTGCCATCAGAAGTTTCCCTCTCAAAGGGGGCCAATGTTGGTGGTCCTAAGCATCTAAAGTGACTAGTTCAGGCTGACAATCTAGAAGCAAAAGAAGATGGGAATAGAAAAAAACCAAATCATTTTTTAGGCAGCGGCCGATCAAACAAGATAAAAGGGAGGACATCATTATAGGTACACTCAATGTACAAAATGTGAAATCAAACGCTCTCTATATCAAAAACTTGTTAAGAGCTGTACATGTGTTATGCATTCAAGACCACTGAATTTGCAATGCCGAAAAGAAAATCATAACTGAAATTACTGAAAATAGCGGATACATACCTAAAACATTGTAAAAGTGTTAATGATAATGACGACCCTGATTTCAACGTATCAATGAAAAGGGGATATGGTGGAGTAGCCATAATCTGGAATAAAGAAATTAATGAAAATATAAAGGAACTGATAGACGGTGGAAATAGAATACAAGCCACACATATTCAATAAGGAGACAAACCACTATGTCTTATAAATGTATATATGCCATCAGATAGCAAAAATGCAGACATCGAATACAAAGACACATTGGCTCAAATTAATGAAATGATAGCGAAATATAAAGACACACACGAAATTAGTATGTGGAGACATGGACGGTCCACTTCATAGAAGCTCTACACCTCATGATAAAATCCTACAAACGTTCTGTAAGGAAAAATGTATAGAAAATATTGAGAAATGCCTAGTAAAAGAAACATTTTATCACCAGAATGGTAAATCAAAAGGACAAATTGATTACTTCCACTTCAAAAGTAACTCAGAAATCATTAACAAAATCAGACAATTTGATGTACTTAATACTGACCATGAGAATATACCTCGGACCATGTACCTGTTATTTTGACACTGAATAGCCAACTGCAAAAAAGTCAGGGAAAAAGCAACAACTATCATATCAAAACCTAAATGGACTGACTGTGACCATCAAATGTATGATAATGTATAAGGAAGTCATCAATAAAGCTCTACCAAAACTTCATGCAAAAATCAAAAGGAATCATTGAGCAAGATATAAGAAATCTAGAACACTAACACCAAGATACTGAAACTGAATGAAAAGACTGCAGAAGATATACCAAGCATAATGAACATCTGGCAAGAACATTTCCAACAACTAGCTACATCAACATTAGAGGAAAATTTTGACACTGAAAAATTAGAGCTAGTAGAAATACAAAACAATATAATAGAATCCATAGAAAGGGAAAAAGGTCAAGGCATAGATCTTGTTAATGTAAAAGAAGTAAATAAAGCTATAGAAAAACTTAAAGCAGGAAAAGCACCCGTTGAAGAACACTACAAACATGGGATGGAAGAGTTAACTCCCTTTATAACACATTTGCTAAATTTGATCTTAACATATTTGAATGTACCAATCTTCCTAAAGACAGGGATTCTAACACCAATCTTAAAGATAGAAAAAGACAAAACATTACAATCTAGCTATAGAGGAATAACTGTAACTAAAACCTTTGCAAAAATATTACAAAGTATATTGAAGGATAGAGTTGACTCTGTATTTAACAACATACAAAACTCCCTGCAAAGAGGCTTTACAGAAGGAGTATCATCACTATGCGCAGCATTCCTCACATCAGAAGCAATCGAAGAAAGTAAGAAATTAAAGATCCTGCTGATCCTAATAACTCTTGATGCAGAAAAAGCATTTGACAAGCTAAACCATGAAATCCTATTCAACAAGCTGTACCATTACGGAATAAAAGGAAAACTCTGGAAACTACTGAGAAACTTGTATAGAGGAATGAGCATTAAGGTTAAATGGGAAGGGCAATGTACAGAAGATGTAATGGTGCTACAAGGAATTCAACAAGGTGGCAAACTATCTACAACGCTATATAAATGCTACAACAACGTCATACTGAATAGCATATTAAAAAGTGGACTTGGAGCATGTAATTGTGATATACAAGTCCCTTAATCAACATGTGCCGATGACATTGCTGTCCTGGCAAAGATTACTGTAGACGCACAAGGAATTTTAGACATAGTATAACACCATACAAGCAGAGATCTAGTCAAAATCAATCTAACTAAATCTGAAGCTGTTTTATACAATGCAAAAGGCTCAAACATATCAACATTGCAATTTGAAGACAATGACTCAATATAACCAATGAAACCAAACATCTAGGTATCAAACGAAACAAGCAAAACCATGCAAATATCTCAGAAAGAAAAAGTACCGGTAAAGGGCAACAATATACAGCCTTCTTGGAGCTGGGTTACATGTCAGAAGGGGATTCTCACCCATGGTCGCATATACAAGCTATGGAGAACATATGCATTACCAAGAAGCATCTACGGACTTGAGGTGATGAACTAACTTGCAAAAGAAAGGGATATGCTAGAACTGGCAGAGAGAACAATCCTCCGACAAATGCAAGGGCTTCCAAATAATACAGCAAATATGGCTGTCTATACCCTGGTAGGAGCAGAACCTATTGCCATCACATTAGACAAAAATTTACTTACCTTCTTCATGAATATTGTTCGAAATTCAGGAACCATAGAATGTGAAATTCTGCGCCGACAAATAGCATTTTCAGACCAAAGAGGAAAAGACTTTATCAACAGAGTAGAACAAACTCTATCAAAATACAATTTGAAATCTAGTAGCTACATTTACTACATAGAAAATCAACTGAATAAAATCGAATGGAAAAGACTAGTAGGAATAAAGATCAAGGGATACTGGAAAAATGATTGTCATAATGAAAAAATGAAAAATAAAACATCACTTAAATACATAGAGATGCAGAACAATCCATTAAATGAAGCTCACAATATATGGAAATATGTAAAAACAATAGTAAAGATGTAAAGGCAGGAGAGATAAAACCAAGAATGAGTACTCAAACGTACATATTCCAATCCAAAAGAGCTAAGTTCGATCCGAAAGTTAACCCGATGTGTACAATCTGTGAACAGGGAAATGAAGATCTAGAACATTTTATCAACACTGCAAAGAATCAGAGCAAATAAGATCTAAATACTGCTCAAAAATCGAACAGACAATGGATGAAATTGTTACCTCAACATACAAGAAGATCATACAACAAGGAAATTTACTGCAGCTCATAATGGACTGTACTAGCAAGGACATAAACTGTTACTCAACTGTGTATGAAAACATTGAAACTCTGGCTAGAAATATGTGTTATGAGATGCACTTGCTGCGCACAAAAAGGATTAAAAAAAACCTGATCACAAGTACAGTATAAGTAAACTTTTAAAAAATAAAATAGTTCCTTTCTACTAGTATATCATCTTACTATTTTATGACTTATAAGAATTAAAATAAATCTTCTCGTTTTAAAAGTTTTAAGATATCAGTTATAATTTAAGAATAATGACAAGATATAGTAAATTAAACTGTGAAGAAAATTTATGTATATATTATAGCTTAATTTTTTTCCAAACCCCAACACTTTTACACAAGTCTTATAAAATAACCTTTTCATTATAGATTCCGATGTATGTATAGCACTTTTAACTAACAATTATAAGTAAGTTTAATTTGAGACCATTTTAATTCTTATTTGTAAATATATCTGCTGTTGTTACTTAACGTTTTCTTACACCCCAGCACATATGAATTATTATAAAAAAAAATTAAACTTTATGATGACAATTCTATGAATTAATTATGATATTTATTATTTAGTGATTATTATAACTAAATTCAGTCATTTGTATATAATTAAATGTTTCCTTATGTTTTATGGTGTATAAAGTTGCTAAAATGACACCCTTTGGTAGTGCTCCACAATTAATGGAGGAATATACAAGAAACTGAACTAAACAAACCTCATTTTAAAAAATGATATTTATTATTTGCCAGAGTGAGACGCACACTCAATTTGTATATGTTCCAGACCATACGAGTATTTGGACCGTACGCGTACGGTCCGGACCGTACGCGTACGGTCCGGACCGTATACGTATAATAGTACGGTCCGACCATACGCGTACGGTCCAGCTGACCATACACGTTTTGGTATCATAAGGGTTAAAATTTATTTTAAAAAAACAATTACCAAAGATTTGTAGTTTTTGTTCTACAAGATGTTATTTTTACATTAGATGGATAAAGTAAATAAGCGTACAATTGAAATTAAATGTTTAATTCTATCATCTGAATCCTTTTTTTGTACTCTCGCTCAAGATGACACTAATACCACAAGGAATAAAATTTCGTTTGTGCACATGTTATTTCTTCATCATCTGCGGTATCTGTACTTGTTGTTTTTTTTTAATTTCGCTCTTACTTTTGTTAAGATCAGATGACGTTGAAAAACTGATGCCGGCAATATTCTCGGATTCGCCTGATTCATTAGAACGATCAGTTGTACATGTTGTATATGTTGGCTTTATTCACTCTCAGCAAGCTCTATCTCATTATCATCATCATAAAAGTTCTAGTGCAGTTTGATTATATGGTCCTAAAACTTTATTAGAACTCATATCTTTAAGTTTGTAGTTACCCTTTCCACAGTAGGATTTAATTTCATAAGGCCCTTTATATCTTACCTGCTCTACTGTACCCATTCCGTGTTTACGTCGAAAGTTTTTTTAACAAAACTTTTCCTCCGATTTCATGTAATTTGGTCATGACATTTCTGCGTCTATCATAATTATGTTTTTGTTTCTCCTGTGCTTTTTTTGGTGTTTACCGGCATCAATTCTTCCTGATCATCTTTTTTTTTTTTCCTTTTCAACTGGTTTACTTCTTCTGCTACATCATCCGACGGTATTTCAACATTTTCCGAATTACTTGTCACACCATGCATCATTTCATTTGGTATTGTTGGTTTTCTGACATACATGGCCTCAAATGGTGTTATTTTGATACTGTCATGAACAGAGGTTCTGTATGCAAATAAAGTTTTGTTGATGTACACATGCCGATTCTGTCAATCTTCCTTCACAGTTTTGTTAATCATACTTTTTAATGTTGAATTAAATTTCTCAACTAATCCATTACCCTGCGGATGATATGGGGATGTAGTGATGTGCTTAATACCATTTTTTTCAACAATTCGTTCAAAATTTTGTTATTGAATTCTCCCCCACAATCAGATACTATTTCACTACAAACTCCAAACCTATAAAATGTGTCCTCTATTTTCGACGCTATTTCTTCTGCCTTTTTACTATATAATGGGTATGCCTCAGGCCATTTAGACGTATAATCAAATATGGTTAATACATATCTGAAAAAAAAAAAAAAATTAAAAAAAAATTAATTCGTTATTAATAGAAAAAAAATGTCCATAAATATGATCAGTCCAACATTTACTATAAACAAATTAAATATGATACTACCTTTTTAATAACTGTCAATGCATATTTAGTCATGCCTATTTAAAGATTTAACATTCAATTCTGGAAATTCAGCGCACAAAATAACAAATTAAAATAATCAAATTAATTTTTATCAATATTTCTGTGAAAAGCAGCACCCGTTTCATATTCGAAAAAAAATAAAATAACCACCCATCTTATATTAAACTAATATCAATCTTTTATTGGGTTTATACAAATCATGCAAAAACATTCTTTATACTGACTAACTACTTACTGCTGAATATAGTATAGAACATGACCAATACATACATGCATTATTGCACACATACATGTTGAATTGTTGTGCACCATATTATACCTTTGCAAATATTATTTAAGTATGTTATGCAATCATTATTTAAAGGCTTTAATATACTCGTTTCACTGAATTGGTATTTTAATTTATCTCACACTTCAGTATAGCACTTATATAGTATTATTCGTCCTGAACATGCATGAAATATTTGCCACTGGATGTTAAGAATCCAACAATTAATCGATATAATATAACTTATAAATATTACTTACTTATAACCAGCAGATGACAATGGTTTTTTGTCACTCTGAAAAAATGGACCAATTAGATCTATCCCAGTTTTACACCATATTCATTTATAAAGCACTGGTACAGGTATCATTTCATGACATGTTTTCGTGGTCTTTTTGTTCTCATGTTGGCATTCCTGACATTTCTTCAAAAACTGAGTACAACGTCTTTAACAATACCTATCCAATAATAACGTTCTGATATTTTGCTTAGTCTTGTTTCTGTCTAAATGGCAACCCCGGCACTTTCTACATGACACAATGTAATAATGCTGTTATTCTTGTCTTTAGAAATAACAAGTCTTTCAGATGATTCTTTCACATAATAAAGTTGTCCATTTTTAATCATGAAATCCTTTACTTTGTTTCTTAATTTTCTTTTTGCGTTATCACTGGCTCCAATACGGTATTCCTGCGTATTTACATAGTTAAATATATCATCGTATTCTGATTCTTCCATTACTACTCACTGTTTACAGTAGTAATGAAACTATATTTCTACCTCTAAATTATATATTGGGCCATTCCAGTTAAATTCTGACATGTGGGGATGGATGGGGAGATTTTTTTTCATACCTATCAGAAAAAAACATCATGAAAAACTACCTATCAGATCTATAAATTAATTTGAGATATGAGATTTGTTGATCTGTTAATTTACATTTGTATCTAATAAACTTGACTAACTTCTTAATATAAGCCAGACCGTACGCGTACGGTCCAAATACTCATACGGTCTGGAACATAACTATATACACAACTCTCAGCAGTTGCACTCAAATAAATTAAAAACTGTTAGAAAGACCAATGTGCCAAATAGCACACAAAGCGAGATAACTCTAAATTTTTATCAGTGTTTACCTTGGACACACGATTTTGATCACTGAAGTGTTTAAACATACGATAAAGTACCGTTCTACATAAAATCTGACACATCACATGATTCACTTGCCGGTAGTTTCACCATGGCGTCTAATGTCCAAAGTTTTCTTGGGAATTATTCAGACCTTTTTGCAGTAGCAGGAGTAGTGTCTGTTTCTTATATCGCACTTAAGCTCGCCCTGTCAATTTTTAATGGCATCAAAGTCTTTCTTTTAGCAAAGCCGCTTGGTTTAACTAAGAATTTAAAGAAATGTGGACAGTGGGCTGGTAGGTGCAACTCATGAAAAAATATAGACTGGTTCTAATAATAAGCTTTATTAAGAGTCGGTACAGTATCTGGCAAATTTTTACTTTTAAAAACCACAATGTGTGTGGTCGATTTGCATGTAAAACAACTGTGTATAATGTTGAAGCCTGCAAATTGTATGTTCATTTGTAAACCTCTAGAAGTCATGTCATGGGTGTCTCACATATCTGAATCCGAGTCCATTCACATCACCCCCATTCACTTTCACACTCTATGATATGATCTTTCTAATTTTAATTAGAGTTTTTACCCCAATTTCACTGTCCACTAACAGTCAGAGCTCAGACATAAATAAGTCTGAATCTGCTTTTGACTCATAGAGGTCTAAATTTGTAAGTTTTAGGATTTATCTCCCTTTAATGCAAGACAAAATACGACTTTTATAATAAGTCAAATATTGTTAAGTAAGAAATAATTGACCAGAATCAAAAAGTTGCAAATGTCGACTCCTACAAGTCCATAAGTTACCAAAATTGGTTAACTTCAAGACCCACGCATACTTATAAAAAGGTCATGCATCTAAATCAAATAATGACTACATTGAAAGACAATGCTTTGTCTTCTAAAGAAAAATATGAATGAGAGTCTAAAAAATCAGAGATAATGTTAATTAACCTTACAATGCAACCACCTGGAACCACACTTAATGAGGTAAAACATCTGTGTTTATTAAGGATGTTCAATTAGATAATTAAATATAGATACATGTAGCTCAAGTCCTTGTGAACTCTCAGACAGGTTTTTGCTGTCATAGGTGGTGTACTTTGGCCACAAATTAAAATTAAGTTTTTTCATCAACAGAAATAGACCTAAACAAGTCTGTCATTTTCTGACTTAGATAAGTCTAAAATTGAAAACACATTTTTATAACAAATACATGTTTTGACTGCTTTAAGTGAAATACAGAAATCGACCTGTTTATGTCTGAGCTCTGACTGACTAACATAGAAAATGAAAGTGGGAGTGGGGCATCCGTGTACTATGGACACATTATTGTTTTTAAAAGTATTCTCATGAAATAAGTTTTCTGGCTTGTAGGTATTAAAGTTTTTTTAACTGTGTGGTAAAAGTGGTCTGTTTTCCAGATTTTATATACAGATCGATTGATGCACTGATAACATATTTTCTACAAAATTTGTTGGTCCAACTGGTTTATGGTCAATCATTGCTGATGGTGAACAAATTTCTGACAGATAAAATTTTGTATTTCACATATTCTTTCTATTCACATTATATACTGTAATGCTTTTTCTGTTTATAAACTTTACTACATGTGTCAATTTTCTTCCCAACCTGTAGCTTGAAAACAACATGAACTAGTTTGGTTATCTTTATTTTTTTTAAAGCATACAATGTAATACAAACTACATATTGACCATGTTGACATAGTATTTATAATAAAATCTGTAGACTTGTGTTTGTTACTTATCATGCATATATAATAATACAGCTGTTCCATCATTTTTATAATGTGTAACTTGTAGAACAGGCATCAGATTTTTCTGAAATTACTGAAAAAGAAGGAAAAATATAAACTTCACAGTCTCTTGATAATGTGGAATATAAATATAAAAACATCATTTTTTTTTGTCAGTGGTTACTGGTGCTACAGATGGCATTGGAAAAGGATACACACACCAAGTAAGTTCTCCTTTTTAGATTATTACATGTACATGTAGTTACTGACTATTCAATAAGTAAATATCTTTTAGTTTGTTTGTGTTGTAGAATTGTTGCTCTTTTCATAACTCTCTTGTATTCATGTTTACTGTTTTATTTGACTTACTGTCCTTTCCATGATATTTTGAGTAGAAACTTGTAAATGAAAACATATGCTTGGCATCTTTGGAAAGGAATGTTTTGTTTATTTGTTCTGCAGCTTTAAAATATTGAGTTGTAGTGTGAAAGAAATTTTTACAACTGTAATACAGCTTCTTTCTGTTTGCTGATAGTTAGGATAGTAAATTTACAACACTCATAGCTCAAGAAAAATGTATTCAAAATTTTCTTGGCTGCTGATGGGAGGGATGGATCAGTTATTATATTTGGTCTGCAGCTTGATTAGGCCACATTTAAAAGAATGTCTGTTTCCCCTCCCCCGGGTCTACCCTTTGTACACAGACCAGGAAGGCAGGTTCTTTTTTTTTTTTTTTTTTTAACTGGATGTGATTGACGTCATAGCATGGTCACATGAATGGTTTGACTTGTCCAGTCCAATTTGAGTGTATTTATTTAGATTGTCAATCCTTCTGCTTTCAAGCACTTTCCAAAAATGGAAACAAATTATTTTCAGGAAAAAAATAATTTCGATTTTATTGTGGAAAATAATTTTTTGACCCGGGGGCTTATTTTTGACCCGGATGGGGGGAGGGGAAACAAACATATTTTTAATTTTGGCCTTATATTGAGTTGAAGGCCTTAAGACATTTCTGCCATGAAGCTCCTACTATCATGACCATACCTGTTTGCCATTATTTGTAAATTTACAACACCCATTGAAACATTTATACATGTTATATGGCTTCATTGAAAGGAAATGATAAATTATTTTTCAATATTCATGTTTCCTCAATTAATGGCTAGTAGCTTATGCAGGTCCAGACACTTAATATAGGAAGTAGGTAATTAAGATTACATGTTCAAATCTAATGTTATAAGTAGTTTGAAATGATTAAAGCATATGATCATATCACAAGAATACTTCAACAAAGAATTTGTTGTTATATTCAAGTTCAAAAAGTCTTTAAAATAAGCACAGGACCAACAGGAGATTTCTCGTAAAAATATATTTGGTTCTGTTGTAAAACCATGAATACAATTCACTCCAAAACATTGCAAAAAGAGATCCAATTTCAACATATGCTTATGGAATACATTTTATTGTTCACAGCTAGCCAAGAAAGGAATGGACGTTATCTTGATAAGCAGAACAAAGTCAAAGTTAGAAGATTGTGCCAAAGAAATCGGTAAATCTATTTTAAGATAATTACAAAGATTGTCATAGAGTTATAGAATGGTCATTTTGAACCTGTATCCTGGAGCAAAGTCCAAGTTATATATAATATTAAAGGATTGAGCTTGAAAAAAAATAATATCTTAGATCAAAGAACATGAAGCATAGGAAGTTTATATATATGGTTTTGTAGAAAAACAGATTTTCAGTCAATATTGTACATGTTGTAGAAAAGTGATTTTAAAACTTATTAGTTGACTAAACAAAATGAATATCAATATCAATGTTTCACGAAACAAGGCTAATGAGAATGCAATGACTAAATCCCAAAAAATTTATCAAAAGACATACATCAAACACAACATATAAAAACCAAGGACTTATCAACACAAACCTCACTGAAAACCAGGATCATCTCATCATAAAGTTTAGCAGAACCTGGCTCCACATAAATAACATAAACAGATGAGTAAAGGGTTTTTTTCTGCTCTTTGTGAATTGTGCTTTTCAATTTTCTATATTATACCATTCTTTTTGAAAATGCAAATATTAGTGTCACAATGGTTTATATATGTGCATTAAAACCAGATAAAAACACTCAGTTGATCAATTCACTCTTTGAATTCATTGAATAGGTGGTTACCAATTTTTTTAGACTAATTTGATATTTAGCAATGCCAAAGTTGAACAATTGATACACATTTTGTTTCATACATAACTTATTGATATAAAATTTCTTAATCATTTCTGATTCTAATGTTCTTTTTTTTAGAACAAAAGTTCAAAGTAAAAACCAAGATAATTGTAGCTGATTTTAGTGCTGGCTTACAAATATATGATGTAATAAGAAGTCAGTTAGCTGGACTTGACATTGGAGTTCTTGGTAAGACTATTTGTCACTGGCAGAAAAACTAAATTTACTTTTATATAACTATAAATTTGATTTTCTCTCCATTACTTTCAGGGAAAAGAACATTATATGTTTATCTTAAACATGTTGAATGGGAGTAATGGGGTCATATTTTTGAATTTGACCACACAGTAAAAATTCAAATATATCATGCATGTAAATACATCAAGTTAATATAATCATAGCTATAAAACAGTAGAAAAAAAAACCTTATCACATGCCTTACTTCGTATATGACCTTAAAACCTGGTTGACTTTATGTGCTTGTAGGTTGAGTCCAATCCCCAGTCTTTTGAATTCATCGGTGTTTGTTGTGTGTTAAAGTCTATTTTGGCAACAATTACAAAAAAACTGTAGGAGGACTTTCTAGTTTTCTACACAATTTGTTAATTGAATTTGCAAATGTTTATTCAAATGTATATCTAGGAAAACAGAATTGGTTTGCGTTAAAGATTTATTGAAGGTGATATACTAAAGATTGTGTCCTTTCAAAATACCAATTGCTAAAATGTTTTATCAATTTGCAGTTTGAATTCACCTCTACAAATGCGTCAACTGATTAAGCATTCTAGGTCATGACCTAATTGAAAGGTTATTAGCATGAAGCAAATGAGGTGTATACAAATAAATCATCGCATCTAATTCCAGTGACATTTTTTTTTGAATGAACAGTAAATTAAAGAATGATTGTGTTGTAAATTTCAGGAACAGTAACCTCCCCTTATACAGTATTGTAGAAATATTTGAGTTCTTTTTTTTTTTTAAATAGTTGTATAGTTGTAAATACATTTTTTGTAAATGTGATTTTCAAACATAGATTATACATTGGATAGAATTTTTCATGCAGTATACACATGAAGATACATTTTTGGTATTTCAGAATTGTAGAATTACATTTTACAAAAGTCAAGCGATAATGACCAGGCTACTCCATTAATGTTACTGATGAAGGTTATTTTTAGCTCACCTGACCTGAAAGGTCAAGTGAGCTTTTCTCATCACTTGGCGTCCGTCGTCCGTCGTCCGTAAACTTTTACAAAAATCTTCTCCTCTGAAACTACTGGGCCAAATTCTACCAAACTTGGCCACAATCATCCTTTGGATATCTAGTTTAAAAAATGTGTGGCGTGACCCGTCAAACCAACCAAGATGGCCGCCATGGCTAAAAATAGAACATAGGGGTAAAATGCAGTTTTTGGCTTATAACTCAAAAACCAAAGCATTTAGAGCAAATCTGACATGGGGGTTAAATTGTTTATCAGGTGAAGATCTATCTGCCCTGAAATTTTCAGACGAATCGGATAACCTGTTGTTAGGTTGCTGCCCCTGAAATGGTTATTTTAAGGAAATTTTGCAGTTTTTGGTTATTATCTTGAATACTATTATAGATAGAGATAAACTGTAAACAGCAATAATGTTCAGCAGAGTAAGACCTACAAATAAGTCAACATGACCAAAATTGCCAGTCGACCCCTTAAGGAGTTATTGCCCTTTATAGTCAATTTTTAACAACTTTTCATCATTGTTTGTAACTTTTCTAAAAATCTTCTTCTCTAAAACTACTTTGCCAAATTTAATCAAACTTGGCGACAATTATCATTGTGGTTTATAGTTTAAAAAATGTGTCCGATGACCCAGCCTACCAAACAAAATGGCCGACATGGCTAAAATTAGAACATAGTGGTAAAATGCAGTTTTTGCTTTATATCTTTGAAACCAAGACATTTAGGGCAAATCTTTCAAGATTTTAATGTCCATCAGAATAAGATATATCCCCTCACAAATTTTCAGTTGAATCGGACAACCTGTTGTTGGGTTGCTGCCCTTAAATTGGTTATTTTAAGAAAATTTTGCAGTTTTTGGTTATTATCTTGAATACTATTATAGATAGAGATAAGCTGTAAACAGCAATAATGTTCAGCAAAGTAAGATCTACAAATAAGTCAGCATGATCAAAATTGTTAGAGGACCCCCTAAGGAGTTATTGCCCTTTAGAGTCAATATTAAACAACTTTTCCTCATTTTTGTAACTTGTATAAAAATCTTTTCTAAATCTACTTGGCCAAATTTAACCAAACTTGGCCACAATCATAATACTAGGGTATCTATTTTTAAAAAGAGTGTCTAATGACCCCTCCTACCAACAAAGATGGCCGACATCAGTAAACACATTAACAGGTGAGCGACACAGGCTCTTGAGAGCCTCTAGTTATCTTTTGTGGAGTAGAGATATTCAGTGACCTTTGGAATCATGATTGTCTGTTATAACTTTTTTGTTAATCAGTTTGCATTTTCAAACAAAACTATTATTGAATCTTTGACTGGAGTTAACTTTAATACCTTATTCTGTGTAATACTTTTTGTATGTTTTTGTTTTAATGATTGTAAGCTTTATATATCAATGTTGCTGTATTTCTACAAATATGTAGAGAAGCAATGGTGTTTGGTGTGTAGTAATAGATGTTTCTATCTTGTTCACTTGTTCAACATCTTACAAACTACTATAATTGGATTGAGAAAGGCTATTTTCTATGAAGACAAACCAGGGTTTTATCTTGCATAAACATGCATGATATATACATTTTGTCTCATCAGTTCAATAAGTTACCAAGGAAAGAATACATGTTTTTTTACATTGAAAGGACTGTGCTTATAAATTTAGTTTTAGTTTTGAACATTTTAGGGAAAACTAAAGATCTGATAAATCTTATCCTTCATGACCCACTTTTATACTTGAAAAGGAAAAATTAAAGCTCTGTATCATTGCATGTGGTAAGAGTGCCAATGAGACACTATTCATCCAAGTCACTATTTATAAAAGTAAACCATTATAGGTCAAGGTACGGTCTTCAACACGGAGCCAAGGCTCACACCAAACAGCAAGCTAAAAAGGGCTCCAAAAATTACTAATGTGAAACCATTCAAACAGGAAAACCAACAGTCTAATCTATATTAAAATCGAGAAACACTTTAAAAGAACAACATAAACAGACGACAACCACTGAACATAAGATTCCTAACTCAGGACAGATGCAAACAATTGCAGCGGGATTAAACGTTTTTATATTTTTCTCCATATTTTTATGTACCTGAAATATCTCAAGTGTACTGTAACACCACTGTTTCAGGTTATGGGAGTGTTGCTTGCCAGCAAGTGTGTTTATTCCTGCCACATGCTGTGTTTACCTATCCCAAGTCTAGAGCCAGTTATTCATTGGTTTTGTCCATTGTTTTTATCTATCATATTTTGTATTTTTTTTTATTATTGTTTTCTGTAAAAGGCAGGGATTAGTTTTCTTTTTTGAATTGTTTTATTGTCGAGCCTACAACTTTTGTTGCAGAAAGCTAGACATAGGGATAGTGATCCCGCAGCTACAGCAGCGGCGTTAGCTAACTTCTTACAGTGACTTGACTGTTAGTGTTGCTCTCCACCAATTGCAACTCATTCAAAATTTTGACCAAATTGCAATTTGTTTTATAAAATCAAATTGTTCAACTGGTCAGAAATTTGAACCAACTGCTGTAGAAAACCACAGCCAAGTCATGAAAGTGCAAGGTGATCAAATAAAACATACTTACAATCCTATAAGACTTTAACTCCACTTTAAAGCTTAATTTGGACAATTTTATAGCAATTCAAAATAAACAGTTCCTCTTCAGCATGGAAATGACTATAATATAACTATACAAACTGATAAACTAATTTTGTAACGACATCATTTAAGTGGAGTTAAAGTCTTATAGGATTGTAAGTATATTTTATTTTATCACCTTGCACTTTCACATTTTGACTGAACAATTTGTTCAATATTCTGACCAGTTGAACAATTTGGTCAAAATTTTGAATGAGTTGCAATTGGTGGAGAGCAACACTAACAGTCAAGTCACTGTAAAAGCTTTATATTAAAGAAGGTGCAAGACCTGGATGCTTCATACTTTGTATATGGATGCTTCATGTTAAGAAGTTTCCATCAGTCACATGTCCAATGTCCTTGACCTCATTTTCATGGTTCAGTGACTACTTGAAAAAACAATTAAGATTTTTTGTAATGTTAAATTCTCTCTTATTATAAGTAATAGGAAAACTATATTTGGTATGTGTGTACCTTGCAAGGTCCTCATGCCCGTCAGACAGTTTTCACTTTACCTCCACCTCTTCATGGATCAGTGAACAAGGTTAAGTTTTGGTGGTCAAGTCCATACATGTATGTCAAATTCATAAGAAATAGGTCTAGTATATTCGGTGTATGGACTAATTGAAAGGTGTACATGTCTAGCTGACAGGTGTCATCTGACCTTGACCTCATTTTCTTGGTTCAGTGGTCAAAGTTAAGTTTTTTAGTTTTGTTTTTTTTTCTAATACTAATTGCAATAGGTCAACTATACTTGGTGTATCATGTGTATGGAAATATTTTTTTATCTATTTGTCAGTCGCGCAGGTTTTATGTGACCTTGGCCTCAATTTCATGGTTCATTGCTCAGTGTTAAGATTTTGTGTTTTGGTCTGTTTTTCTTAAACTATAAGCAATAGGTCAACTATTTATTTGTTGTATGGAAGTCATGTTAGCTGTACATGCCTGCCAGGCATGGTTAATCTGACCTTGACCTCATTTTCATTGTTCATTGGTCAATGTTTACTTTTCTTGGTTAAGTTTATTTGACAGTTGTGATAAAGCTTTATATTTAGGACTATCAACTTAATATCAATGATTAGTAAAGAAGATGAGACATTTCAGCGTGTGCACTCTTGTATTTTGTTATGTGGGGACATGTTGCTTTCTATGGGGTATTGGGTTTGCTCATTGTTGAATGTTGTATGTAGACCTACAGTTTTTGGCATATACATCATTTTGTTTTTGATGGCTAGTTGTCCCATTATTGACAATCAATGTACTAACATCTTCTTATTTATTTTTATAATTTAATTTCAATTGTAGTTATGAACAGGGTAAAACAGTGACTTTTGGTAAGGGGAACTTTATTACCTAGTACCAAGGAGCCCCAACCCAATCAGATCTTTACATGCCTTTTGTGGATTATTGGCCTTGAAGCAAAAAAGGTCACGGTCACAGCACCTGTTTGTTAAAATACTACAATTTCAGCAAATCTTTTATTTTTTACATGAAAAACAAAATAAAGGTTACATGTATATGTCATTCTCCAGAAATTTCTATTTTTTTTTAAATATTAAATCAAATGTCAAAGGTTTTGCAATTAACTTGTTTTTAAAGTAAATTTACATGAAATCGTAAAAAAAAAAATATTTATTGGTAGGGAAAAACATTATTATGAATTGAAAATAGACATTGAGTCTTCATTGACAGTATAATTCACATATATCACATAATTTGTTTTGATTAATGCTTTCTCCTCAATGATTTATTGAGTTTTAATATCTATATATACACTAAACAAATAGATCAAGATCTCTGAATAGCCTTGGAACTCCTCAAATGTATAAGTTATTTTGTTTATGAATGATATCATAGTCATTGATAACAGTAGTAAATGTTTATTGGCCCACTACAAGTAGAACATATGCCATCAAGTCTGTTTGTAAGTACATAAGAAAGTGTAAATTATATAAATTTTGCTGTGCTCACACACTTGTATGTAAATAATTGCTTAGAATATATTTCCTAAAGATTTAGCCCTCTGCAGATGTGTTTACTGAATTTAAGATATAATGATAGTAAAATGAGAAAAAAACCAATTGCGAAAGTATGTTAGGTTGTTCATACCCATACAAAAAAAATGATCATAATGATTTTTTTACTACATTACATGTTATATAATTGTAACAGTTTAGCTAGGATTGTTGTCACTTAGTAAACAAAATATTTCCCTTGGAAATATGACTTTGTATAGCAACATTCTTGTTTAACTATCTGTGCTAGAGTCTCCTTTTTAAATGAAGTATGTAGATGAATATTGAGAAAGATAACTTAATTTTTGGTTAAGTATTTTCAAAATTCCAAGAATTGTCTCCCCTGAACAGACAATTACTGTAGTAGTATGACATGTACACCAGAATGCATGTACTAATCCTAGCTATTTTGTTCATGCTTTAAGCCAGATGGATGATACAGGGTCAGTTTAACTTAAATCAAGATGTAAGGCATCAATAAAAGTACCAGTATTATTAATTCACATCAAGATGTGCATTTGTAGGTGTTAGACTTCAATATTGGTCTACTATTTATGCTTATGTTTTTATTTACAGTAAGTTAAAATGAAATACTAATAATCACTTAGGCTCCAGGGATCTCCATGGATGAAAATTGAACCATGGAGGAACTTTCACCATTACAAACCATGTCTACGCTGTACAGTGTAGCGCGATCGGAAGTATTTTATCCCTCCATACAAGGAATGGTGAACATGCTAATTCATTGCTTATTTAAATTATATTTATTTGAATTTTCATTATAGAATTAGAAGTATCAATATGTTCATTTATGGCCGTTTTTAACCATTCAAATTCCAAGTCTTCATGGTCCCCCCTTAGTCGAGAATGGCCAAAAGCTGTCATGAAGGTCCCCATGTATTTTTGGTAATTGTTATGGGGGTTAAAAATCATATGATGTGGAGCTTATTTTTCATGGACACTGTCAAATTCAGAACCCATTACCGGTATGGCTGATTTGCAGCAACAACAAAACGATTCGTACGGGTTATGTAAAAGGTTAAAGAGATTTGTAAAGCAAATGCAAAGGTTTTTAATGACTTTATCAGACAAATTGATGCTGTGCAACATGCATCTTTCGAGTCTGAGAATAGAAACCGGAAACGCAGATGTATCAATTTAATTGTAATATACGAAATGAATTCGGAATTACGATACGATATTTCTTTACAGGAAATATTTATAAGTTTTTACTTTTAAACTTTTAAAGTAATTCTAAATTATCGTTACAGCAGTACTCGTTATTTGCGATGAAATAATATTTACTGTTTTGCGTCTTATTTTGTTCTTCTTAAAAAAGGGGGTGCTCATTGCGTAAGTCAAAATAAAGCACGTGTTCCATTTGTTATATATATATATCTTTATTTCTGTTAAACTGTTTTCTTTGTAACTGGATTATTAATTTATTTATTTAATCTAAATTATCATAATCATTTGTTGAAACTTAGTTGATTAATTCGACAAATGGATCGTCTATCCTCAGATAGTATTCTCCTGTCTGGTTTGTTGATCTACCTGTACAAGCTCAGGTACAAGTGATTAGCGATCTTAATCCGGATATCCCTCAGGCGTTAGAACTGTGTTGGATTATAACATAAAAAGCCTAAGGGTTATGCAATTACATGCATTTGATTATAATTGATAAAACAAATGGCGTCGGGCTACAAAAAATGATGAAGTTTTGAACGATGGCGGAAGACAATTTAACGATGGCGCAAGACAATTTAACGATGGGGCGAGTCATTTGACGATGGCGCAAGCCATTTGAACGATGGCGGGGCGCCATCGTTAAACAGGCCATGGAGATCAACCTATTTTTGGTATCTTGTTATATTAACCTCTTTGCATTTAGTTTTTCAACAGTAAGAACAGAATATACAGTTTTGCTCTTTGCCTCACTTTGGTTATTATGCATTTATGGAAGCTTGACCTACGCTGAACATTGCATTTCCAAAAGAACGCTGGACAATGCTTGAGGCATAATGATGTTTTCAAATTAACTGTATTTAATTTATGTAGAATTTTTTTAGTATAAAATTATTATATTGTATGATGATGCCTTCATAGACAGTAAACAGCTCTAGCATATCAGATAAGTCTTCTCTGTCATGCTATTTATGATGTCCATTATCACTGAACTTGTTCACATTTTTGTTTAGGGGCCAGCTAAAGCACTTCACTGGTTGTGGGATTTTCTTGCTGTGTTGATGAAGACCTATTGGTGGCCTGTAGCCGTTTTCTGCTCTTTGGTTGGGTTGTTGTCTCTTTGACACATTCCCCATTTCAATTCTCAAGTTTATATTCAGCAAAATGAATTTTTAGATTTTTATTTACTTGAATGTTTCCTGAGTGGATATGCTTATGAAGAATAGCTTAAGGAAGCTGGCTTGTCATGTTTTAGATTTTTTGTCAGATTTTCGGAATCCTCTGGTTTTATCCATTTGAATGCCTTGAAAAAATTTGCCCGGTGACCCCCATTTTTCTTTTTATAAATCTTTTACATGTATAATGATAAGCTTTCTGTTAAAGTCTTATGAAATTTTAATTACTTTTTAACAGTTTTTGAGAACTTCAACTTGTCAATGATAAAGCTATGAAAAGTCAAGAGAGAATATTTTCCCGCCAAAATTTCAATGGCTAATGTCTCGAAAACAAGCACGGTGACCTATATATTTTTGTTGCTCTTTTGATTCCTTTATTAATCCCCTATCTATATAAACTAGTGTTTTGAAAAGTTAATTACTTTGAAACTGAGAAGCGAACTTCCTTAAGATTAACCTTTGATATTTTGATATAACTGTCTTTGACCAAAAAATAAACATTTACAGAAATTAATGCAATAATAAAAAAAAAATGGAATTCTGATATAAAATTTATTATCTAGATGGAGAATTTTATGAATAGCAATAATTACCTAGTAACCCCACATTTTGTCGATTCTTCAAAAATCAAAAATAACAAATGCACCCAATGATATATGAATTTATGGTATATGGTAGAAATCACAGTAACATGGAAAATTCTTACGAGTGATAAAACTCATTATCTTGACTATGCAATGCATCTTTAAGGGAATATAATTGAATTAACCATATTACCAATGCCAATGAATATCCCATGATGCTCTATATTTATATCTGGCACACAAAAATTGAAGATCATTAATTGTAGGATTGGTTTAATTTCATTTTAATGACTGATCATATATCATTAATGAATTTGCTTTCATAGCATGTATTTTCAATTAAATGAAGATTATGGGCATAAAAGTTTTACTTTAGGGTTATTGAAAAAAGTTTTTTAATAAAATGTCTCAACTTTTAACCTAGATTTCTCTTTATCAGTTGCTTATATTTGGGTATTTGATTTTTATTAAGATTTATTTGGATTTTGAAGAAAATGAAAAAATTTCCAGAAGAGTTTGATCATGTGTTATTGGTTGATAACCTCTGAATTTGCTCTTTGTCCTTTAAAGTCATTTTTTATGGAATTTTGCATGTCCACTCTACCACATTTTTCTTGCTTGATATTGAAAGACCAGTTTAGGCTCCTTATATTAAGGTTTGCCCCCCCCCCCCCCCCCGCCCAAAAAAAAAGCTTATGATAAATGTAACTAATATCCCAACTCTAGATAGATATAGGAAGACGTGGTGTGAGTGCAAATGAGACAACTCTCCATCCAAATAACAATTTATAAAAGTAAACCATTATAGGTCAATGTACGGCCTTCAATACAGAGCCTTGGTTCACACCGAACAAAAAGCTATAAATCTAACCCATAGTTTATGAAGTGTTTGGTTCAGATCTTTCTATGTACTCATTCAGTGTTTTTGACCCTGATTGACAATAACTTGCTCTAACCTTTACCATAATTAACTGTTCAATATCATAAAAACTGCATATGAAAAAAAGAGTTGTAGTTTGATTATGCTAAATGGAATAAAAGTTTTCCACAACCATTCTTATGGTATATAGTTTACAAAAAGTGTACCTAATCCTGCCAACCAACATAGTCACTATAAGTCAATACAGTGAATATAGATTGGTGGGGTCAAATGCAAGCATTGTCTATTGTCTTGTATAAATTCATCAAAGATGCTGTAAACAGTTAAAAATAGAGAACATCTGACAGTCCAGATTTACGTTCTGTATATAACAGGCTATTATTTAAAGTTGGAATTATTTTTAATTATGGAATTTGTTAAATTTTCTGTGCTGGAAATTTTTTAATAAATTCCATGTTTATTTGGTATAATAATGTTTTGAGTGGTTCATTACACTTTCCATACAATGTATTTTGTATAGATAGTGTTGTGCGCGGCACAGTACATTCTATTGAAAATGTACTATCTTCTTTGTAAAAGAAAGTGTTGTGCGCAGCACAGACCATTGGAGTACAGAATAAGCATGGAATTTACTAGAAATTTCAAGCACAAGAAATTATAAAAATTCCATGATTAATAATAATTCCAAGTTTAAATAATAGCCTGTTATATATATTTTTGTCAAAACTGGCAAGACTACTACTTACAGGAGTTATAGCCCTTTACCTTTATTTTTTCTAAAATTTAAATTAAAGTTATTTAAGTTTTTAAAATACAATAGATTCTGTAAATAGCAAAAACAATAGGAAGGAAAAGATGTACAAATAAGTCAACATGGCAAAAGTAATCAGTTGACTCCTAACAGAAGTGACCTTTCAAGAATGATTTTAACCAATATTTTTTGTGGAAACTAATGTTGATATATATCATAAATTAGTGTTCAAAATTACATGCATATTTAATCAATTACTGTACAATGCTGGAATTAAATTGTAATGCATACATTTTTTTTTTATATGAATAAAACAAAAAAATATTAGTCCTCTAAAATACTGTAAATTCAGAAATTACTGTGATGTTTTTATTATTGCGAAAAATGCCACAGGGTTTTAATCGCAATAATTTAAACTCACATTTTGAATTTTTCATATTAATTAAACAGGATTTTTCTTAATATCACAAAAGTGAAATAGTGTTTTAGTCCGTAATCACCAAAATAAATGCATGCAATAATTTCTGAATTTACAGTATAGGAATGTTGAGTCCCATTAAGTATAAGTCAACAAGGCTTTCACCAAAAACTGTACTTGTGAACCGTCTCAACTGAAACATGATAAAACTATTATCTTAAAAATCATATTATTATTTATCAAATGAAATTTCCTAGCAATGCAATTAAATATTTAGTGTTGGATTAATTGTTGTAACATATTAAGAAATCTGAAACTGTGTTTTATTTTGAAAAGAATTTGTAATCCTTTATTTGTCATATTACAATTACGCAAGCAATATTCTTGATTAATTGTTAGAAAGCAAAGACGTAATGTTTCCTTGGGGAATGTAATGTTTCCTTGGGGAATAAATGTTTAACTTAAATATCTTTGCACTGCTGTAATAAAACAATAGGTGAATGAACTGTTCTTGCGTTTAATATTGTGGAGAATCACAATTTATATTAATCTTTGGAATATATAAAGTGGGTGGGTTCAAGGAAAAATATATTTGTTTTCTAAACATAATGAATGGAAAACATGATTTTTTTTGTTATATACTGAGTGCCAATGAAAACGCAACACTTTTGTTTTTCAAAAAAATCTTATAATTTTTATATTATTTATATTAGAATTTTGTATAGTTGGTTCAAAATGACTTTTAAGACAATTGTCGACAATTTTACGGTTGAGTGATTTTTTGAACAAATGCGAAGTAAGGGTTATTTTGAACGGAAATAAACCGAGTTCACTGCTTTTCAACATACCCACCATTTTCACGATTTTGTCATTTAAAGCTTGGCTAATGTCATAAATTTTCCCACCCTTATTGTTAACAAACTGCAATAAACATCTGAGTAAATGCCAGGACTTTCTGACAACCAGCGACATGCAGTTTTGGGCATGATCCAATGAAGCCTTTCACAGTATACAATTACGAGAAGACTGAAGTTGTAGCCTCTACAATAACCCAAATCATCCACAAATTCAAGCAAAATGAATCATTTAATGATAAGCCACATCCCGGGATACAAAAAGCAAGAAACGCTCAGCAAGACCGATACATTTGGTCTTTAACATATCCGATATCGACTCTGATGGCTGTTCAAAGGTCACGAGAGTTCAATGGTGGTCACGGTAGAACCTTTGGAGCAATTTCAGTAAAGCACCATTTGCGCAGAAATTGTTAAAGAGAACCAGTCTTTCCTTAGTGAAATCTAAATGGCTGTCTTGGGTGAACATCGAATTCTGTAGACCAAAAAACATTCATTATGTACCAAAAAACATCAGTGGTGGTTACATAGACATTTGGCATGCGCCTTGGCCAAAAGTCTTGCTTTTCGCCGGATTTTGGTCCAATCGAGCAAATTTTGCATCAGATTTAACATGGTTTAGACGATGAAAACCACCATTAACATCATAAAGTCAGCTTGAGTTTGCTTTACAGGACAAGTGGAATAAAATTCCTCGGGATCACATTAAACGTCCGGGATGATCAACTCCACGGCGCTGTGGAGATTGCACTGCACCCATGGGCTGTAACATTTTGTGTTAGGACTGTGAGTTGATGATTCGACATTGGATGTTTCGTTTACCTATTGCGCACGAAAGATGACAAGGAAACAGTTTTTGTTTGATATTGATCTATTGTTAAAATTGTTAATTTTCAAGAACAATTTATTTTGAAAGATTATCATTTCTAGTATAAATTTTATTTTTGAAAAACCAAGTGTTGCGTTTTCATTGGCACTCAGTATATAAGATGTTTTAAGCTTGTGTTGAATTTCTTTATTCACATTTATATCCATGTGACAAACATCAGGACAAATTTAAGTCATATAATTCTTCAAATATTAAAATAAAAAGTTGAAGATGTTTTATGTACATAAATGGCTATATATTTCACTATAAAACATTTGTATTGACTTTTTTGTGCCCAATATTCTTTATCTTGTCAAAATCTTCAGAAATGTACTGTTATTGAATTTTTGTCTTAAAATTTATCTTTTTCTTTTTAAGCCATGCATTGTTAGTTTATTAATCTATGAGTTTGAATGTCCCTTTTGTATCTGTTGTCTCTCTTTTGTCTTCCGGTACTCTAAATTCACCAATATATTTTCTGTAAAATTAGAATAATACAAAACTCATTTCATAAATAAAGTATAGATAAGAATACCTAACTCAAAGGTAATTTCAAAAATAAGGAAGTTCATAAATTCTGAGAAAATCAAATTTCAGTCTTTATCTACCAAAAAAATGAATAAAAGTCTTTTTCCCCACTATTTTATACATGCACCAATGATCCTCAACCAACCTGCAGCTGCAATTCATATGACATCTCAAAGTCATTCTAGCGTATACATGTATGCATTCAATTATATAACTATTACATGATTTTGTAGTTTAGTTTAAACATATTTTATTGTTCAAAAATGACAAATGGATTAGAACAATAAAATATGTTTAAACTAAACTACAAAATTTAATAGTTAATTGAATGTATACCATGCATACGCTAGAACTGTAGTTGGTAAAATTCACTGTCCTTTATTTTCTATTATGAAAATATTGAAATTCATGCAAATTCATGTACTTTATGTGTGTGATAAATGTTTACATCAATAATTCAAACAGAAAAATATAATTTAAGTTTGTATTGCTATCAAATGGTGTCTATCTCTCCTTAATTATGCTCTGTAAACTTTTCACATTTTTGTTCATCATTTATAAAGTGAAAAAATAAAATAATATATCGCTTTTAGCAGCCAGTATGGTCCAATTTTGTCAAAATGAGCTAAGAAACATTGATGATGAATGGCATCTAGACTAATATACACAATATGAGCCCATGCCTGCTAAATTGTTTATTTTAGACTTTTTTATTATTTTGAAAAATGATTTACATTGTTTTTTAAAAATCAAAAATGGGAATTTGAGTCAAATCGGTGAACATGAATTTGACAGCTAGTGCCCATTTTAATTCTGTTCTTTCTTTACATAAAACTGAATTTCCTACTATGTTTAATAATCCAGATATATGATATTTTAAATATAATGGTAGTCTTATTGTATATATGTTTGAGAAGTTATTGTATTTATTGGAATTTATATACTTAAGGTTAATCAGTAAATTAAAAAAGAAGATTTGTCCTTTATCGGATACACCATCACTTTTGAAAAGCATTGGGTAAAGTTTCGTTCTTTAAGTTTAATTATTGTTCCTGCAGATATTAATCTGATTTCTTTGTACTTCAGTGTACAATAATGACTTACACTGTTACAGATGCATCTTGTTCTAGTTAACTGACATTTGGGGCATTATGGATTTTGAACATATTGAAATTACAAAATTTAAATTTAAAATATTGTACTTGACTAACTGGTTTGTGTAATGGCTATAGATATTGCGCTAATGTTTGGTACAGTAGTCTATTTTGATGCTTTATGGATAGAGTTTCTTATTCTCTTATGAACAATTCTTTTATAATTAATGCCTGCAGATCAGGAGCAGATTATGATAGGTTATGACTAACAGGTCGAGTTTGCATTTTCTTCAAGTTGACAGACAATTTTTGATAAAAACTGTTGAAGGGGCATTTTTTCTTGTTTAGTATAATGAATTAAGCATTTTCTCCATTAATTAAGTACTTATGATATACAAATACACCACAAAGCACCTTTAGTTGTATGCTTAGAATTGAACAAACTTTTAATTAAAAATAACGATAATATCTTTTACCTTTTTATCTTTTCAGTAAATAACGTGGGGATGTCATATGATTTCCCTATGTACTTCTTGGAAATCCCTGATCGAGAAAAGGTAAATATAAAGGATTAAAAGATTTATCTTCACAATTTTAAAAAGATACTAGGGATTTGCTTCTGAGGGGTATTTATGTTCTGTTTTTATAGTTTACGCTTGGTTTACTCAAAATGAAATAAGTTCTAAAAGATAAAGATAGCAAGAATTTAAAAAACTTTATACTTTTCTCAGTTTATTGAAGGCATTAAATATGCATGATATAGAAACAACCTTAAAATAACGACAAACATACATGCACAATAGGAAATAGTTCCTAAAATACATAACAAATCATTGGCATATTGATGGCATTTCAATAGTCTTTAAGTATTAGTTAAGGCTTAAATTTAATTCATCAGATAAAAAATTTACATATTACTATGCATATTGTTTAAAAGCCTTAACTATAAAATGCTTCATTTAAAATCCTTAAAGTCCATGAAGAATGAACCCCAAAATATCTGAATTTACAATAAAGCAAGTGAATATTGCAATCATTGAATTAATAAGATATGAGAGCATCTATTTGATGTTGTTCAAGTATAGCCGAATGTATCATAAATACACTGAAAAAAAAACTATACTCAAAGCCTTAAGGATGTATTCTTCTGACTCTTCAGTCTGGTTCAGTCTCCAAAGCCGTAACTACCCTTGAGGCAAGTGAGGCAATTGCCTCACTAAAATTTCGACACTGATTTTTTTTTTATACATATATATATAATAGTCATTTGTTGTTCTGTCTCAACCTTAATTTCTATAACTTGTCATCATTCCTTTTAAACTATTCTTCCTGCATATAACTCAGCATCTCAACGGGTGATGTTTCTCGATTACATTAACCTAGTAACGATAATCATCATGGATCTTTAGCTAAAACTGGCTCTTGCAGAAAAAGGAAAAGCAACACTGAAGGTAAAGAAGGAATAATTCTAGTTAACCATTTTTTTTGTGAACAGAGTCTGAGTATTGCATATAACTTCATTAGGATAAGTAGACTGACAAATCAAGTACTGGTCTTCGGAAGGGGGCAGTCCTGTCTGTGTATTCATTTCACGAACTTTAGTCTTTCTCTTTACAGATAAATAAAATATAAATAATATGAAACATGAATGCATGCATGGATTAGCTTTTATCCATGATTCTTTAACCTTAAAAATTGAAAGAATATTCAATATTCCAATTTGATATTGAGGAATGGTAGAACCTTTAACACAGGATTTTGTCTTTACTTATTCGGGACTACGGAATTTCGTTTCTTTATATTCGGGGTTTCGGAATCGGACACCCCCAATCCCTAACCCCTAAATTTATAGATTCTGGAACTAAAATACCACCAACTATTTCCAGAAATAATTTGAAATTACGGAACTACATGTAAATGTCAAAAACTCCATTCCAATTCCCCTGTACCCATATCATATATATACTTACTCTATAGATAGAATCATATACATGTATCTTATCTCATTCTATCTCTAGTTTGTCTACTCTTTGTCAGCATAAAAGCAAGTTTAATATTTTGTAACTGCGACTGTATGATGGTGCTTACAGGAAAGCTTAATTCCCTTTTGCAAACAAAAACTGTAACTACCGATGCTGCTATCGAATTGCTGATGGAGAAGGAATTGGAAGAAGACATTGATCATTGTGTTGATGATAATGTGCTACGTTTAGAAACATAGACTGCCCTGAAACGACTGAAAACTTGGAAAAGAGCATGCATGAGTGGCGAGAGATTGTGCGGTTTTGTCATGCTCCATGTTCATCGCGATAACGATATCAGCAGACCAAATTATGATTCTGAAATGATTTGACTGAACCGGCAATAGAAAAATTTGGCAAACTCTACTGAATCGATGTTTGTTCTATGTTCTGGCAGAAGACTCAAATCAGTGATATTTGGATGATTATCTTACATATAAATTTAAAAATAGTTGTTAAAAATTTGATGTTAGTAATTAAAAGTCTTAAAATATGAAAAATTTATATAAAAAGTGTCCAAATTCAAAACATTATCAATATAAAAATGCCTAGAATGCAGGATTTTGCACCATTCATTTCATACCCTCCGGAAAAAAATTTCGACTCGCTTGCTCGGCTCAATTAATTTGCCTCACTAAAATAAGATGCCTAGTTACGGCCTTTGTCTCGTTGAAATCTCATTCTTGAATTATTTTCAAAACATGTGATAGAAGCGGAAAATATTAATGAATTTTAAAAATATTATAATCAAACACAAATCTGTTAAAAAAATTGTGTATTTACAATGAATGGTTTTTGAGTTATCCAGTTTTCAATTTTTACGACCGATCAAGTCAGTATTTTTAGCCAAAATTTTGTTACAGTCTTATAAACCCAAAAATCAGGTTAAGAAAAAAAGTTCTATAAATTTTTGGCTCCTCAGAGGTCTACATCCTTAAGGTCTAATAAAAATTAACAGTATACTCAAAAGGAGTCTGGCAAATTTGAAAATCACTCAACTCAACATTGTCATGTCCCAGACCAAATATCACATTATTTTTTTATACATAAGCTGAGTAATATACAATTGTAAAGTTCTGACATATTAACAATTAGTCCCCGCACAGTCATACAGTATACCAGGAGTCTGATATCATTAATTGGTGTATAATGGCTATTTTGATATATCTGTATCCAAAGTTCTTAATTTAGAATATTTTTCTTTGTAGAAGTTAATGGACTTACTGCATGTCAATATTACATCTGTAACAATGGTATGTATTGCCAAGTACAATATCAGCAGAGATTTAGAGATTATTTATGATATCTTGTTTTTTTAGAGATAATTTAAGATATCTTCTTTTTTTAGAGATTATTTAAGATATCTTATTTTTTAGAGATTATTAAAGATATCTTGTTTTTTTTAGAAATTATTTAAGATATCTTGGGTTTTTTTGGAGATTATTTAAGATATCTTGTTTTTTAGAGATTATGTAAGATATCTTGGTTTTTTTAGAGATTATAGAAGCTACCGGTATCTTGTTTTTTAGAGATAATCTTAGGTACAGTTTTTTAAGATCAATCAAATAAAATCCCATGTAGAATGACCTTTTACAAAAGGTGTATCATTTGTCCTCAAAGACGCCAAGTAACAGAAAACCAATATTAAATACCAACATCATCAATTAAATGAGAATTCTGTTTTTTCATATAACTTGATTGTACATTTAATGAGCTGCCTACCTCTTAGTATAAGGTTAAGCCTGTTACTATCAGACTTGACAGAAGTTGTAGTTCACATTTACCAACAAAATCAATGGAAGTTAGTACTCTAAGAATAATAATGCGTACATTGTACTACAGATTGGTATAATTAAATGTTGTCTAAGTATTTAACAGATATTTTATTTATTTCTTTTAAAAAAAATGCTGACTACTGGCCTAACTCAATGTTATGTTTTAATGCATTTTTGTAATAAATGCAAATTGAAAAAAACTGAAAATCCCACATACATGTTAAGATATTTTCTCAAAAACAATTTTTAAATGTTGTGTTTTACTTTTGGGGAAAATTATATCTTAATCAAATATGGACAATTTCATGTTAAGGCCAAATAAAAATATATCTGGTTCCAGTTACCCAACGGACCCTGAATTAAAATAACTAAACTGATAAATTTCTATCAGAAGTATCTGTTATGGCTAAAATGCAAGAATTCATAACAGAATGCAACAAAATTAACTAAAAATGTATCATGACCTTTTTATTGTATTTTGTTTATTTTACAACCAAACACATGTAAAATGGTCAACTTCCAGTAGGGCGTGTATAATACTGGAAACAATTTAGGTAAACACACAATTTTTTCTTGATTTTAACAATGCAAAAAATAGAAAAATGTTTTTTTTTTTTTTTTTTAATTGCTGACCTACCCGACCCTATATTTTAAAAGTATGTAACTTGAACCACACATATATTTTTATTTGGCCTAAGGATCCATAATTCAGTTTGACAGCTTATTCTGGTAATTTTTTGAGGTACCTCTATTTATGATGTGTTTAAACTCATACAGCATGTACAAGGCATATAAAGTAGAAAATTGATAAAGCAAGTGTCACAATTTCTAAAGATAACTGTACAGAAATATCAAACACTACAAAATCTCAGTTTCTAGAAGAAAGTCTCATTACTAGGGCTTTATTTTTTGTTTACTGGGCATGTGCTACTACATTTAGTCATATATTAGCCTAGATTATGGGAACCTTGGATTAAAAAACCATAGCCAGTTTTTATAGTGGCTAACCTGTCAATTTTTTGGTATTAAGAATATTATTACAATCATTTCTGAATTTACCGTATCAGAAATTCACATTTTAATGGTAATATAAATGAGGAAAATATTATATTTTTCCACAGATGACAAGTATTGTTTTACCTGAAATGGTGTCACGGAGTAGAGGAGTGGTCATCAATGTAGCGTCTGCCTCAGGTGTAAATCCTAGTCCTCTTCTTACTGTATATTCAGCTTCTAAGGTATGTTTTAATGTATACTGTCTAGATGGTTATAAAACATAGACTTTGCTTGTAAATCAGGCACCTTTATAGCTTGAGCTGTTTGAGCCAAGACTCTGTGTTTAAGACGGTACTTTGACCTATAATGGTTTATTTTTACAAATTGTGACTTGGATGGAGAGTTGTCTCATTGGCACTCATACCACATCTTCTTATATCTATCTATCTATAGGGATATGCATTTCAAAAGCAAACTCACCATGTGAAAAGAAATTTAGAATGAAGACTCACAGGACTAAATGATAAAATCATTTGACAATTTAATGCATCTGAGTACTTTACTCACATGAAAAAACAGTTAAATCAACAAGTGTAGCTTTTATTAATTTAATAGTTTTATATTAAATGATTTTTTTGTGTTTATCTAAAAAAAAAAAAGGCTTTTTGTCAGTAGTATTAACCAGGAAATAAGTTTTGTTGTTCCTTCACAATTTAAGTAACGGAGGATTACTCTGAATATGAAGATTGTCCAGCCCATCTTGCCGCCAAACTAATCGGATGTTTGTTTCTTTTCACATGCAGTTAACTTTATCTTTATCAACATTGTTTATAGGTTTTTATGCCCCATTTATTATCATTATGTTTTCTGGTCTGTATGTCCGTCCGTTTGTTTGTCTGTCCGTCCCTCTGTCCCGCTTCAGGTTGCAGTCTTGTAATTGACTGCTCCATAGGCTTACATGCAAAACAGATGATCTTTGAAAATAAAAAAATAAAAAATGCTACATAGAAAAAAAAATTCATGTTCATATCATGTATGTATTAATGTGAAATAGTGATTTAATAAAAAAAAAAAAAAAGTGGGTCATGCCACGAAGAATAAAAAGTTATGTAAACCTGAAGTCAAAACATTTTTTTCTACTTTCTGTTTGCTGTTTTTACTAGGCCTCACCACTTCCAGTAAACACGATATCCTTCCACTTTCCTGGATTGATATCCCCCAAAAGATGCAAGATTTTTTTAAAGTCTATATATATGTTTCAATTCAGCATAAACCTATAATCAAACAGAAAAAAATTCAGAAAAATATGCACTATTTTGTTTCCCTCCATGTTTTGACATGCACAGGAAACTGGAGTTGTAATACAAGACAGGTACCTTTAGGTTACAGTTTTGGTTGAGGTAGTCTTTGATGAAGTTGAGGTCCAATCAACTTGAAAAAGTACTAATGTCCCTATGATATGATCTTTCTAATTTTAATGCCAAATTAAAGATTTTCCCCCATTTTCACGGTCCATACAACATAGAAAATGATAGTGCGGATGGGGCATCTGTGTAGTAGGGACACATTCTTGTTAGCCCATACTTCTGAAGAGTAAAAGAAAATATATGAACCATCAGATGTTTAGTTTTTTAAGTTTTCATTTGTCAGTTTCAATTCAAGAGTTTAAAAAAAAAGGTTATGGACTTTGAGCTCTATAACTAAGATTATTCCATTGGAGGTCATTTTGTGTTATACAAATGTCATCGAAATTAAAAGTAAACTGTTTGTTTTATGATGGGTGAAGCTTATTTTATTAATATATATGCAGTGAAAATAATGAATATATTTTATGATTGCAAAGTTAACATATATAGTTAATAATTGTATTGTGAGATCTTTGTGATATTTTATTATCATGATTATGAAAAAGCTAATTTTATGTTAATATTATCTTACTGATTTTTATGTTTATTTTTTTTTCAGGCTTTTGTTCATTACTTTTCACTGTGTCTAGAACGAGAATACAGGGACCGTGGTATCACTGTACAGGTAATTAAATGACAAGAAATTATACTTTGAAAACAGAAATATTACATTTCAACATTATGATATATATGTAAATAAACTACACAGATGACCATCGATATGTTACGTTAGTTGTAGCCTCAATCCTGTCCTTCTTTGAGGCTTGCATGCAGATATTTTTCTCTATTAAGGACATGGTAGATGTGATTGGTGTAGAATCACCATACAGGGTTCAATAAAATACTGATTTCTTTTAGGCTTGCATGCAGACATTTTTCTCTATTAAGGACATGGTAGTTGTGATTGGTGTAGAATCACCATACAGGGTTTAATAAATTACTGATTTCTTTGAGGCTTGCATTCAGACATTCAATAAAGTACTGATTTCTTTGAGGCTTGCATGCAGACATTCAATAAAGTACTGATGTCTTTGAGGCTTGCATGCAGACATTTTTCTCTATTAAGGACATGGTAGATGTGATTGGTGTAGAATCACCATGCAGACATTCAATAAAGTACTGATTTCTTTGAGGCTTGCATGCAGACATTCAATAAAGTACTGATTTCTTTGAGGCTTGCATTCAGACATTCAATAAAGTACTGATGTCTTTGAGGCTTGCATTCAAACATTCAATAAAGTACTGATTTCTTTGAGGCTTGCATTCAGACATTCAATAAAGTACTGATGTCTTTGAGGCTTGCATTCAGACATTCAATAAAGTACTGATTTCTTTGAGGCTTGCATGCAGACATTTTTCTCTATTAAGGACATGGTAGATGTGATTGGTGTAGAATCACCATGCAGACATTCAATAAAGTACTGATGTCTTTGAGGCTTGCATTCAAACATTCAATAAAGTACTGATTTCTTTGAGGCTTGCATTCAGACATTCAATAAAGTACTGATGTCTTTGAGGCTTGCATTCAGACATTCAATAAAGTACTGATTTCTTTGAGGCTTGCATGCAGACATTTTTCTCTATTAAGGACATGGTAGATGTGATTGGTGTAGAATCACCATGCAGACATTCAATAAAGTACTGATGTCTTTGAGGCTTGCATTCAAACATTCAATAAAGTACTGATGTCTTTGAGGCTTGCATTCAGACATTCAATAAAGTACTGATGTCTTTGAGGCTTGCATTCAGACATTCAATAAAGTACTGATGTCTTTGAGGCTTGCATGCAGACATTCAATAAAGTACTGATGTCTTTGAGGCTTGCATTCAGACATTCAATAAAGTACTGATGTCTTTGAGGCTTGCATTCAGACATTCAATAAAGTACTGATGTCTTTGAGGCTTGCATGCAGACATTCAATAAAGTAATGATGTCTTTGAGGCTTGCATTCAGACATTCAATAAAGTACTGATTTCTTTGAGGCTTGCATTCAGACATTCAATAAAGTACTGATTTCTTTGAGGCTTGCATTCAGACATTCAATAAAGTACTGATGTCTTTGAGGCTTGCATTCAGACATTCAATAAAGTACTGATTTCTTTGAGGCTTGCATTCAGACATTCAATAAAGTACTGATGTCTTTGAGGCTTGCATTCAGACATTCAATAAAGTACTGATTTCTTTGAGGCTTGCATTTAGACATTCAATAAAGAACTGATTTCTTTGAGGCTTGCATTCAGACATTCAATAAAGTACTGATGTCTTTGAGGCTTGCATTCAGACATTCAATAAAGTACTGATGTCTTTGAGGCTTGCATTCAGACATTCAATAAAGTACTGATGTCTTTGAGGCTTGCATTCAGACATTCAATAAAGTACTGATGTCTTTGAGGCTTGCATTCAGACATTCAATAAAGTACTGATTTCTTTGAGGCTTGCATTCAGACATTCAATAAAGTACTGATTTCTTTGAGGCTTGCATTCAGACATTCAATAAAGTACTGATGTCTTTGAGGCTTGCATTCAGACATTCAATAAAGTACTGATGTCTTTGAGGCTTGCATTCAGACATTCAATAAAGTACTGATTTCTTTGAGGCTTGCATTCAGACATTCAATAAAGTACTGATGTCTTTGAGGCTTGCATTCAGACATTCAATAAAGTACTGATTTCTTTGAGGCTTGCATGCAGACATTTTTCTCTATTAAGGACATGGTAGATGTGATTGGTGTAGAATCACCATGCAGACATTCAATAAAGTACTGATTTCTTTGAGGCTTGCATGCAGACATTCAATAAAGTACTGATGTCTTTGAGGCTTGCATTCAGACATTCAATAAAGTACTGATGTCTTTGAGGCTTGCATTCAGACATTCAATAAAGTACTGATTTCTATGAGGCTTGCATTCAGACATTCAATAAAGTACTGACTTCTTTGAGGCTTGCATTCAGACATTCAATAAAGTACTGATGTCTTTGAGGCTTGCATTCAGACATTCAATAAAGTACTGATGTCTTTGAGGCTTGCATGCATACATTCAATACAGTACTGATTTCTTTGAGGCTTGCATTCAGACATTCAATACAGTACTGATGTCTTTGAGGCTTGCATTCAGACATTCAATAAAGTACTGATTTCTTTGAGGCTTGCATTCAGACATTCAATAAAGTACTGATGTCTTTGAGGCTTGCATTCAGACATTCAATAAAGTACTGATTTCTTTGAGGCTTGCATTCAGACATTCAATAAAGTACTGATGTCTTTGAGGCTTGCATTCAGACATTCAATAAAGTACTGATTTCTTTGAGGCTTGCATTCAGACATTCAATAAAGTACTGATGTCTTTGAGTCTTGCATTCAGACATTCAATAAAGTACTGATTTCTTTGAGGCTTGCATTTAGACATTCAATAAAGTACTGATGTCTTTGAGGCTTGCATGCAAACATTCAATAAAGTACTGATGTCTTTGAGGCTTGCATTTAGACATTCAATAAAGTACTGATGTCTTTGAGGCTTGCATTCAGACATTCAATAAAGTACTGATGTCTTTGAGGCTTGCATTCAGACATTCAATAAAGTACTGATTTCTTTGAGGCTTGCATTCAGACATTCAATAAAGTACTGATGTCTTTGAGGCTTGCATTTAGACATTCAATAAAGTACTGATGTCTTTGAGGCTTGCATTCAGACATTCAATAAAGTACTGATGTCTTTGAGGCTTGCATTTAGACATTCAATAAAGTACTGATGTCTTTGAGGCTTGCATTCAGACATTCAATAAAGTACTGATGTCTTTGAGGCTTGCATTCAGACATTCAATAAAGTACTGATGTCTTTGAGGCTTGCATTCAGACATTCAATAAAGTACTGATGTCTTTGAGGCTTGCATTCAGACATTCAATAAAGTACTGATGTCTTTGAGGCTTGCATGCAGACATTCAATAAAGTACTGATGTCTTTGAGGCTTGCATGCAGACATTCAATAAAGTACTGATGTCTTTGAGGCTTGCATGCAGACATTCAATAAAGTACTGATTTCTTTGAGGCTTGCATTCAGACATTCAATAAAGTACTGATTTCTTTGAGGCTTGCATTCAGACATTCAATAAAGTACTGATGTCTTTGAGGCTTGCATTCAGACATTCAATAAAGTACTGATGTCTTTGAGGCTTGCATTCAGACATTCAATAAAGTACTGATGTCTTTGAGGCTTGCATGCAGACATTCAATAAAGTACTGATTTCTTTGAGGCTTGCATGCAGACATTCAATAAAGTACTGATGTCTTTGAGGCTTGCATGCAGACATTCAATAAAGTACTGATGTCTTTGAGGCTTGCATGCAGACATTTTTCTCTATTAAGGACATGGTAGATGTGATTGGTGTAGAATCACCATGCAGACATTCAATAAAGTACTGATTTCTTTGAGGCTTGCATGCAGACATTTTTCAATTCCATGATATCAAGTAGCTATGAAAATGTGTACCCACAAAAATAGATAAGTCCAAACTATCAGAAAAATAGAGAAACATTATTTTTGAGATGAAGTTTCCATCTTTTAACTGATATTAAGGTGTTTGATTTGATATTTTTCATAACCAATTTTTTCTTTCAACTAGTTTTTTCTCACCTGCAAGAATCAAGATAATTGTATCGAGATTTAAAGTTTGAACTGCATCTTTTAAAACCTCACCAGAGTAATGTGTTGAGGGGGACATGGAAATACTGAGTAGCAGTGTGTCCGTCTTTCCGTCCATCAGATCATGTTAGCTCAGGAATAATTCTTTTTTAAAGCATTTTAAAGCATTTTAAATCATGTGATGTAATATGCCTTTAAACAAAATATTTATTTCAATTAAGCTTCAATTTTTTTTTCAGTATCAAATGCGTAATACATGTATTACTTTAAGTCCTTCTCAAGGTCTGACAATTAGACACTCCTTATACAGATCAATTCAGTTTGAAATCAGTACATGTACTAAAACTTTTCCATAAATTTTTAAACAAAAGTTTTCCCAACAGAAATCTGGTTAATGATTAGGGTTAAACAGCATTTGGGCAAACAAGACAGGGGATTCAAACTGTTTTCCTGCATTAACATATGAACCTATTAATCTATGCTTTTTCAAATTTATATGTTCCTTTGGGTGACAAATGGAGGTCAAGATTAATATTGATGATTATCACTTATGCCTTTTGGTAATTATGGTCCTTAATTGTTTGGAAAATATCAGTTTAAGTCATATTTTGTGCATTTACAAGTGAACAAAACATATAATGATTTTCCAATTAATTCAATGTCCCTTATAACAAAATTGAAGTAAAATTAGATATTGAAGAATAACCTTGTGCCATTCAGGATTATGGTCCTTGGTTGATTCCAAAATGGCATTGTTTTTGTTTAATAACTTGCAAACTTAAGACTCATAGTTACTCTTTATTTACTGATATTCATATGTCACATCAGGCGACCACAGTGTCTGTCAAAATAGAAAATAACATATTTGTATGAGGGTTGTAATGCCATTTACTGTCAGGCTTCAAATGGTCATTTTCGGCTACCGTTAGCGCCAAATTGGATAAAATTTTACTGTGAATCGTCAAAATATCCTTATCCTGATTTGTCAAAGGTGTCAAATAATTATCGTTACCGTCATTTTCGGGAAAAATTTAACGTGATTTGTCAGAGTCAGTCAATTTTTTTGTCTTCTAAAAGAAAGTGTACATTATTTTGTCATCATGGTCATGCACCAAAAATTATTTGGATAGAATTTTTACCGTTTTTTCGTCATGAATGTACCCCTATTACCACCCTCTTGTATGTGTCAGAGTTTGAGTTTATTATAGATAGATAGATACTTTATTCTCAAGCCAATTAACAAAGGTACTAATAATACAGAATACATAATATTTTAATCAATTTTAACTCTGATCTTCTTTTTCAGAGTGTATTGCCATATTTTGTTGCCACCAAAATGTCTAAGATAAAGAAAGGCAGCTTTTGGATCCCCTACCCTGATCAGTATGCTGCCAGTGCTTTAGATACTGTTGGTTTTGAGAAGACAACAAACGGATGGTGGTCACATAGTATTACTGTAAGTATATTTACTGGAGATTCCTTGTTTTCACTCCTTACCTGTTATTAAGATATTGTAATGTTTTAAAGTGACATTTTGTATAGGTGTCCTAAAATAGAAGAAAGCAATGGGTCTGGTTTATGAAATGGCATTTGTAGCCAGGAATTCATTTTTCATTTAAATGAAGGAAACTAAGCAAAGTTATCCTATTATTTCAACTGTTTTTTCAAATAAAGAACATTTTTTTCAATTAGAATTTGTTTTTAACTAAGCCTAATGTAGCCTTATAATAAGCTTTATTTATTTTCTATTTTAAGGCATTTGTATGCAAAACTGTCTGCCATTACTTTTAAAAGATCTCACACAAGTTCTCAGAAAATTGTGTATGACAATTACAAAAACATTTGATGTCATAAAAATATGATTCTTGCATGCATATGACATCTAAAGATTATTTGTAGCTATTTATAACTAAGGTCATCAAAAAATTCAGCTTGATACCCAAAGGTGTAAATATATCTATGAAAGGTAATGCAGATAATTTAAGTACAAAAAACTTTCTATTTTGTATTTTAATTAAAAATAAAGGTTTTTTTTCACTCACATTTTGCTTGTCTTTTAAGGATGGTTTATTTAGAGTTCACCAATGATTCACTGACTGAGCTTTAAACTTTGTCATTTTTTCAGTCTAAAAGTGTCATATTCTACATTAATTCTATAATGCTTAAACTGGGAAATAAACTCATCATAGATACCAGGACTAAATTTTATATATACAAAATGTTTTCTTTACCTTTATTTTCAAACCAATTCTCCTACTGCTTTGTGATCTGATTTCAAAGTGAACCTTGAGAAAAGAACATAGGCCATTGTATTTGAAGGCTAATAAACAAAAAAAGGTGGAAAAATAAATTACAACTACCGGGTACATAATGTTTTCAAGCATTAAAGAGTACAATATTATATTTCTTAAGATGTTTTGTCTAGCAGATGGTGTTATAAATACTTATACTAGTTCTTATATTGGTTCATCATGTTCATATGACACAAAGAAACAAACAAGATGGATTAGAGAAATGATTGAATATAGGTATCCGTTCTGTTGAGTGAAGCTACAAATCATCCAATTGCAATCTCAAAAAAATTTAGAAATAGATTTCAGGTTTCTTGAGTCATTTTACTCATCTAAAGAACTGTTGAGTAGTTGATTTAAGGTCATTTCATTTTAAATCATACTTTTTCCTTAATTAGATTGGTGAGTGAAAATTATCTTTATTTTTTTTTTTACTTCTGCAGTTGTCACAAAGCTTTTGTATTTGACTACATGAAAAAAAATGAGGGGTTTTAAGACCTCTATTTGACCCAGAAAATTAACAATTTGATGGCCATTTAAGAGCAAAATTAATATATCCAAAATAACAAAGGAGTAGGTTTAAAAAGGCCCATAAATGGCTCCTATTTCTAGCTACAGTTTCTATTGATTTTCCAGACAGAAAACATCGAGTACATTTGTTAATAAAAAAATCTTTTCACATAATGTTTGTCATAACATTTTATAATTATCTGACTTGAATATTTACTTTTTATACGACCGCAAAAAATTGAAAATTTTTTGGTCGTATATTGGTATCACGTTGGCGTCGTCATCGCCGTCGAAGACATTTGGTTTTCGCACTCTAACTTAAGTAAAAGTAAATAAAAATCTATGAAATTTAAACACAAGGTTTATGACCATGGAAGGAAGGTTGGGATTGATTTTGGGTGTTTTGGTCCCAACAGTTTGGGAATAAGGGGCCAAAAAGGGCCCAAATAAGTATTTTTCTTGGTTTTCGCACAATAACTTTAGTATAAGTAAACAGAAATCTATGAAATTTTAACATATGGTCTATGACCACAAAAGGAAGGTTGGGATTGATTTGTGAGTTTTAGTCCCAACAGTTTAGGAATTAGGGGCCAAAAAAAGGTCCCAAATAAGCATTTTTCTTGGTTTTTCACAATAACCTTAGTATAAGTTAATAGAAATCTATGAAATTTTAACACAAGGTTTGTGACCACTAAAGGAATTTTGGATTGATTTTGGGAGTTTTGTTCCAAACGAATAAGGGGCCAAAAGGGTCTAAAATTAAACTTTGTTTGATTTCTTCAAAAAATGAAATATTGGGGTTCTTTGATATGCCAAATCTATCCGTGTATTCAGATTCTTAATTTTTGGTCCTGTTTTCAAATTGGTCTACATTAAGGTCCAAAGGGTCCAAAATTAAACTTTGTTTGATTTCATCAAAAAATGAATTATTGGGGTTCTTTGATACGCCAAATCTATCCGTGTATTCAGATTCTTAATTTTTGGTCCTGTTTTCAAATTGGTCTACATTAAGGTCCAAAGGGTCCAAAATTAAACTTAGCTTGATTTTAACAAAAATTGAATTCTTGGGGTTCTTTGATATGCTGAATCTAAACATGTACTTAGATTTTTGATTATGGGCCCAGTTTTCAACTTGGTCCAAATCGGGGTCCAAAATTATTATATTAAGTATTGTACAATAGCAAGAAATTTTCAATTGCACAGTATTCCGCAATAGCAAGAAATCTTCAATTGCACAGTATTGTGCAATAGCAAGAAATCTTCAATTGCACAGTATTGCGCAATAGCAAGAAATATCTAATTGCACAATATTGCGCAATAGCAAGAAATTTTCAATTGCACAGTTTTAAGCAATAGCAAGAAATACTCAATTGCACAGTTTTGTCCTGTTTTCAAATTGGTCTACATTAAGGTCCAAAGGGTCAAAAATTAAACTTTGTTTGATTTCAACAAAAATTGAATATATGGGGTTCTATCATATGCTGAATCTAACCATGTATTTATATTTTGGATATTGGACCATAATAGGTAAATGTCCAATTTAAAAATTTTAACTTTTTAAGTTTAAGTTCTTAGACCACATTCATTCTGTGTCAGAAACCTATGTTGTGTCAACTATTTAATCACAATCCAAATTCAGAGCTGTATCAAGCTTAAATGATGTGTCCATACTTGCCCAAACTGTTCAGGGTTCGACCTCTGCGTTGTATAAAGCTGCGCCCTGCAGAGCATCTGGTTTGACATCTGCGCTTAATGTTTCCCAGACCTTAATCTGGTAAAATTTATATATAATTTTAAATTTTTAGCAAAATTCTCTATTTTTGGCATATTTGTGATGTAAAATTCAACACTTTGAAAATAAAACTTTATCATGATTTTTCATCGACTTGGAGCATGTTTCACCTTGAAACATTGAACATAATCATTGATCAGGACCAATTATAGCCGGTACCAAAATTACTCGTTTCACTTCGTTTGTTTAAAGATAATTGTCAGTTTGAAAGACTTGACGTTTAACACAAATATGTACTTGAAAGATGTTGTTTGTATAGACGAACATTATGGTAAATTATTTAGTTGGTTACTTGCATATGCTCTTCATTTCAAGGTCCAAAGTCAATATTTAAAAATTCAAAAAATAGTATGGGTTTTTTTTGTCAAAAGACTTTTTTTGTATTTAAACGCTTATAATTAGAAGGGCATATTCTGTGACATCATTGATATAAAAAAAAATACATGTTTTTATACGCCTGCCAAAAATCTTTTGCATTGTATAATGCTATCATGTCGTCGTTGTTGTCCGAAGATGCATTTACCTTCTGGACATGAAATTTAGTTTAAGTAAATGGATCTCTTTAAATTTTTACCAGAAGGTTCAATACCACTAAAGAAAGGTTCTGATTGGTGTTGGGGGTTACAACTTGTGTTTAAGTGTATTAATCTCCCTGAAATTATACCACAAGTTTCCATACCACAAAGGGATGGTTAGGATTGACTTTGGGGGGTTATGGCTCAAGCCATATTTTTTGGGGGAAGCCAATAGGCAACACCATTATGTGTATTGCACAAAAGCAAAAAATTGAGTAAACTTTTTTTCAGGGTTGGGTTGGGGGTGGTGGTCAATTTGCAAAAGCACAAAAGCAAAAAATATATAAATTAAAATCATATAACCAAATCTAAGTTCTTTGACTACAGTTATTCTGTGTCAGAAACCTATTATGTGTCAAATATTTAATTACAATTCAAATTCAGACCTGTATCAAGCGCAAAAATTGTGTCAATTTTAGCCCCAACTGTTCAGGGTAGGACCTCTGCGTTTGTATCCGGCTGCGCTCAGGGAAGCAATTTATTCAATCTTATGTTACCCCAAAAAAGGAAAAACTAATATAAATAGATATATTTAACCAAAGTTTCACATTTAAATTTAAAATTAGTCCAAATAAGCCAATTAAACATCTTTCCCTTTCTTAATCTTAATCATATACAATTCTTTTCATGCAATAACTGTTGAGCAAATATTTAATGAATGCATTAATTGCTTATCTTATCATGCTTATATTTACGTGCATTAGCTTATAAATATAAACTAACTTTTGTTTGAACTTAAAAAATCACAAAAGTGGATTAATAATATTTAGTACATTTGTACTGCATAGTATTTTACATAAGTCAGCTAAAAAGTCTACTCAGTCTTCCAACTAAGCCCTTTAGAGTGAAAATTTCACACCTTCTCTCAATAATAAAATAGATATAAATATGTCATCCACTACTGATTAGGGGACATATGATATTACATAAAACAGATGTTTAAAACAAAAACTGAGTGTGTAAATTTTTGATAAACCCTCAAGTTAAGAAATTACAAAAGTAAAAAGTAAATATTCTGATTTAGTTTTACATCTACACATTACCTCATCAGATATTAAAAAGAAGAAGCACGAGTTTTGAATAATGTATTATTTTTCATAGTTTTATATGTTATATTTAAGCTTTCCTATCGTTAATTATCCGTTTTTAGATGGTGACGTTCCCTTGTCACCATCTTACGGTGTTTATATATCTCAACTTGTATGATTGCTCGTGTATGTAATAATGTTTTAGATTTTAACGAGAAAAATTTATGTATTACTGAAAAATTATTACACCAGGGTTTTCGATATCACAAACTAGTCAAAACATTTACTAAATTTTATCATCGGTATAAAGACATCATTCGTAAATATAGCTCAACATGCAGACTTCTAATACGTTTAGGTATTTCACATCCAATTTTTTATGGAAATATTCTTTATAAAGCACAAAGGTGTCAGTATTCACCTCAGAAACTTACAAAACCTTTGAATAGACTTATTAAGAAGGGATATAATTACGATTCTGTTGTCAAGTCATTAAAGATTGCATATTTTGGCGTTAATATTGAGTCACTGATAAGGTCTTTGCATCGGAACTAAACACATTTACTCTAAAAACAGTTGTTGGCATGACACGGGTTATGTTCTTCTCATATATGTTATGATGGTATGATACTAAACCCCTAACGGGAAGGATTGTGCCTGATGTTCATATGATGAAATCATAATCTTTTAGTCAGTTTAATTGAAGTCTGGAGCTGGCATGTCAGTTAACTGCTAGTAGTCTGTTGTTATTTATGTATTATTGTCATTTTGTTTATTTTCTTTGGTTACATCTTCTGACATCAGACTCGGACTTCTCTTGAACTGAATTTTAATGTGCGTATTGTTATGCATTTACTTTTCTACATTGGTTAGAGGTATAGGGGGAGGGTTGAGATCTCACAAACATGTTTAACCCCGCCGCATTTTTGCGCCTGTCCCAAGTCAGGAGCCTCTGGCCTTTGTTAGTCTTGTATTATTTTAATTTAATTTCTTGTGTACAATTTGGTAATTAGTATGGCGTTCATTATCACTGGACTAGTATATATTTGTTTAGGGGCCAGCTGAAGGACGCCTCAGACTCTGGGTGCGGGAATTTCTCCCTACATTAAAGACCTGTTGGTGACCCTCTGCTGTTGTTTTTTATTTGGTTGGGATGTTGTCTTTTTGACACATTCCCCATTTCCATTCTCAATTTTATTAATACAGGTAAAAGTAATGTTAAATTAAACAGACATAGAAAAATCCAAATACATGAGTCTGATACCTATTCATATCTATATTTATGTTTATATGGCTTATATGGCAATTTGAGGTCTAGGTTGGGCAACTCAACAGTAAATTAAATGGCATCTATACTAATATAAACAATATGAGCCCATGCCCGGTAAATTGTTTATTTTAGACTTTTTTTATTATTTTGATAAATGTTTTACATTGTTTTTAATCAAAAATGAGAATTTGAGTCAAATCGGTCAACATGAACTTGTCAGCTAGTGCCCATTTTAATTCTGTTCTTTTTTAACATAAAAATGAATTTCCTACTATTTTTAATAATCCAGATATATGATATTTTAAATATAATGCTAGTAGTAAGCTTATTGTATATATATGTTTGAGAAGTTATTGTATTTACAATGTATTGGAATTTATATACTTAAGGTTAATCAGTAAATTAAAAAAAGAAGATTTGTCCTTTATCGGATACACCATCCCTTTTGAAAAGTATTGGGTAAAGTTTCGTTCTTTAAGTTTAATTATTGTTCCTGCAGATATTTGATTTCTTTGTACTTCAGTGTACAATAATGACTTACACTGTTACAGATGCATCTTGTTCTAGTTAACTGACGTTATAAGGTTGCTGCCCCTGAATTGGTAATTTTAAGGAAATTTTGCTGTTTTGGTTTATTATCTTGAATATTATTATAGATAGAGATAAACTGTAAACAGCAATAATGTTCAGCAAAGTAAGATCTACAAACACATCACCATCACCAAAACACAATTGTGTCATGAATCCATCTGTGTCCATTGTTTAATATTCACATAGACCAAGGTGAGCGACACAGGCTCTTTAGAGCCTCTAGTTTGTACAATGCATGGCTTATAGAAATAGTCAAACAATACGGTCATTTGACCACTTTAGGAGTTATTGCCCTTTATAGTCAATTATTAACCATTTTTCGTAAATCTTAGTAAACTTTTAGAAAAATCTTCTCCTCTGAAACTACTGGGCCAAATTAAACCAAAATTGGCCATAATCATAATTGGGGTATCTAGTTTAAAAAATGTGTCTGGTAACTTGGCCAACAAACCAAGATGGCCACCACGGCTAAAAATAGAACATGGGGGTAAAATGCAGTTTTTGGCTTATAACTCAAAAACCAAAGCATTAAGAGCAAATCTGACAGGAAGTAAAATTGTTAATCAGGTCACGATCTATCTGCCCTGGAATTTTCAGATGAATCGGATAATACGTTGTTATGTTGCTGTCCCTGAATTGGTAATTTTGAGGAAATTTTGCTGTTTTTTTGTTATTATCTTGAATATTATTATAGATAGAGATGAACTGTAAACAGCAATAATGTACAGCAAAGTAAGGACTAAAAATAAGTCAACCTGACCAAATAGTCAATTGACCCCCTAAGAAGATATTGCCCTTCATAGTCAATTTTTAACAATTTTCATAAAATTTGTAGATTTTCAATAACATTTTCCACATAAAGTACTGTTATAGATAGAGATAATTGTAAGCAGCAAGCATGTTTAGTAAAGTAAGATCTACAAACACATCACCATCACCAAAACACAATTGTGTCATGAATCCATCTGTGTCCATTGTTTAATATTCACATAGACCAAGGTGAGCGACACAGGCTCTTTAGAGCCTCTAGTTTGTATAATGCATGGCTTATAGAAATAGTCAAACAATACACAATTCATTAATTTTTTTTTGGCACCAGCTTTCTTGAAATTGTTTCAAAACAGAATTAAAAGTTTATCATATTCACCAGTCAAACAAGGATTTAAACTAGTTTGTATGGGACCCTGTTGTGGTCTTTGTAAATTAAAATAGCATGTATATAGTTTCTGCTATAGATTAGAAATTATTGCTAGCATTTATTTTATGCCATTTTGATTTCAGTAAAAGTGAATACAGATATGTATCAGATATCAGAATGGGAGTTCTTAAATTATTCAAAACCTTGCAATAATAATGGACTTTTATGATCAAAAGCTAGTATCTAAAAGGAAATTTTGTAAAATTTTATTTTCCCTTTTTTCCATATAATTACTAATTAAATGTTTTCTTCAAGTTAATCTACTTACAGTTAAATTTTCTTAAACTTTTATTAGATTCTTAAACCATCCTGGATTTTTACCAAACTTAGACAGAAGCTTCTTACAATCAAATTAAAGATTGTATCTAGAGGAACATTTTTGATAATTTTTCTCCATTTTTGTTGATTCAGGACTAACAACAAAAATAGAAAAGACACGGCAGGGTTCCATGGAACCTTTGCAAATTTTTGTCTGTTGGTTTTCTTTTTATATTTTGCCATGGCTTTGTGTGTTAATTTTGACTTTTTGGGTATGAAATTGTAACTTTTGCATCTCTCTCACGCAAAATGTTAATCTTTCAAACTGATACAATATTTTATAGAGATTTCTGGTATTGTACTTTCAATAAATTTGACTCTTTGCCATATGAGCTAGGTTGTGTCTTGATCTAGTTTCAAACATGACTAATGATCTGTATACAAACTTGACACAGTATATTCACTGTAAAAAATGCATTTCTTATATATGTCTTAAATGTCATTTATATAAAGTTAATTAGCCTTTAAAAAAATCAGTTTCCTTATAACAGTGCCCTCATTAACTGAAGTTTGACATTTAGATATGCTTCAATCAAACAGTAAAAGATCCTACATGTAGTTCAAATTAAAAATAAAAAAATAATCTGAAATATGGGATATTGACCTTTCATACCTTTGATTAAGAAGATCATGATCTTTCATGAAAGCATTTATATCAAAGATTCCTTGGTGAATAACTGAAAGTTAATTACATATACATTTATCCATTTATTAGCTTTTACTTTTTGTTCTTAAAGAATAGGTGTGAGTTGTAGGCGGGAATGAAAATAATTATCATTCAGTGCAGACTATCCCTTAGGATAAAAAGCTTTTATAACAGCTGGCCTGAGAACACAGTCATTTCCTAGTGCATTTCTTTTAGACAATGAACTTAAATTAAAAAAATCCCACCTGCTCTTTCTCAAAAAGATTTTTACAGTGTTGTTTACTACCAGTGAGACAAATAATATCAAAATTATAGAAATTCTACCAGCTCTAACTCAAAATATTGGGGGTGTAAAATTCAGTTTGACAGCTTCAGACGTGATAAATTTGACCTTTTTGAACTGGACCAAATCACTACTTAACATTAAGATTCAGCACCCAAATTTTTTTAACATGTAATTACACCCCCCTACTTAATATTTCATGCATTTAATATCAAGAAATAAATTGGGAAAGTGTATCAAATAAAACATGCAAGTTATACACTGTTTACACTAGGAACTATATTCGTAGACAATGAAAAACCAAAGGACGATAACTGTGTCCTTGGACCAGCTGTTCAGAAGTACCTTTTTTTATTAAAGGAAATATAAGTTCTAAAGGACTCATTGACTTATTGTCATTAAGAAATACCAAATTACCTAAATTTAATTCAGATATATATATATATGATTGAAAGGAGATATATTGTTAAGTTCAAGGAGAGGACACCACAAAGACAATCCTAACCATAAGACTGTTATTCAGGGGCCATGATAGAGGGTAATATACAGTCATCAATTATAGACCGTAGTCTATACAATTTGTAAAGCTCTTAATCATCTGGAGTCTTGAAAAGATGGGAATAAATTTAACAAAAACAAACAATGATGATGCCATTAAAACTTAAATCTCAAAATAGTGGACAACATTAGGTATGACATACATCATCTACTAACAAGGGGCCTGAATTCGAACAGTCACAAGATGTACATCATCTACTAACAAGGGGCCTGAATTAAAACAGTCACAAGACATACATTATCTACTAACAAGGGGCCTGAATTATTTGAACAGTCAAAAAACATACATCATCTACTAACAAGGGGCCTGAATTCGAACAGTCACATGACAGTCACATGATCATGTTGCATGTTAGACTTGTTTTTCGAGATATCAATCTTCACCCTTTTTAGTCTTGATCAATAATATATTTAAAGTTTTATTTAAGAAAATAAATTTTTAATACAAGCCACCTATATTTGTTAATTTCTGTGTCATTTGGTCTCTTGTGGAGATATGATGGATAGTTGTCTCATGGCAATCATACCACATCTTCTTTTTATAGTTTAAGGTTAGTATGTTCTATATATTGCATTGATGTTGATTATTTGTCTTATCTTTCTTTTTATGCTGCCTCCTTTAAGTTTTGCCCTTGTCCTTCTGTACGCCCCAATTGGCCAAAGTTGATTTCTGTTCTCTATCTTTAGTTTGCCTCAATCAAATGTTACGAAACTTATACACAATGTATTACCAAAACACAGAGGTCAAGTTTGAATTTTTTATGGCCTCACTTTTACTGTTTTAGAGTTATGCACCTTTACAAATAGAAAAATTGCTGAATTATTGTTTCCGTTCTCTTACCTTAGTTTGCCACAACCAAATAAAACTTGTACACAATACTTATTACAACAAAACTAGATCAAGTATAAATTTGGGTAGCTTCACATTTAGTGTTCTTCAGTTATGTTCCTTTATAACTTTATATGATATGCAAAGGGGGGGGGGGTGCATCATCTGTGTCCTATGGACATATTCCCCCTTGCTTACACCCCTATCCTAAAGGATATATAGTGATTCACATAGCTGTCAATCAGTCTGTCTGTCTGAATTATTTCAGTTTCAAGATTTTTTCACATATAACCCTGTAAACAAATTATTTTTAATCCATGGTTGTGACTTACATTTATATGTTTTATTTTTAATCCATGGTTGTGACTTACATTTATATGTTTTATTTTTAATCCATGGTTGTGACTTACATTTATATGTTTTATTTTTAATCCATGGTTGTGACTTACATTTATATGTTTTATTTTTCAGGGATGGTTATTTGATTTAATCCCAGAAAGTCTCATGCTGAATTCGGGTATGAAGATTTTACAAGGTGCCAGGAAGAAGGGACTTAGAAAATCTAATGCTCCAAAAAAGGATTAAAATCTTTTGTTTTTATTTATATTTGATAATAAAAATGATGAAATCATGTAACACTTACGTCAGTTATATTTTCTTAGGAAGTGTTGTAAAAAAAATTATGTTACCTTGTTACCAAGATATTTATCATTACTATTGTTTGGTTGGAACACAAATTCTTGAAAGAAATTACATTTTTAATCCATTTATAAAAATAATGAGACAACTATCTACCATAGATCATACAATATGAATGTTAGCAGCTTTAAGTCACCATACAGCTTATATCTGCCTACTTTTTAATGACAATAAGAAGGCACTATATAATTAGTTTTTTTGTTAATCTCTGTAGATGACAAAGTATTTGTTGTCCCCTGCATAACCCATTGGGGGGGGACATGGAAACACCGGGCATCCATCCCTCTGTTCCTCTGTGTGATCGTCCCTCTGTCCATTCTTGTTTGCCCTCTCACAGGTACAATTCTTGCCTGATTCATATAAAACTTATACAATAGGTGAATATCAACAATATCTCAGATAAGTTTTATAATTGTGGACAATCGACTTTTTTAAAAGAGTTATGTCCCTTGGAAATATTAAATTTATGGAAATAGCCTTGTTATTGCTCTATAATTCTTTCCAGATTTTTATAAAAGGAGTAGGTGTGTTAATGCCCTGTTTTGGCACAAGGAAATAAAATGTTTCAAAACTGTTTCAAATTGGCACAAAATGTTTAGAAATACATAGGGTCAACAAGTATAAATCAAAACATAAAAGATTTTTATCTGATGATGTCACAATTACGTCGTGTTATGTACCATTTTCACAATAGTCTGAAAAATACAGAAATTATGCAGTTTTCCATCGATATTTCCATTGTGGAAACATTGTGCGCAGCCAAGGAACAACAAAATAATTTAAGAGAAGCTTTATTTAAACTATTGACATAATCTCACCAAATATAAATTTGTTTCTTGGGTGTGCACATACTTTTTCAATCTGAAACATACTTAAAAATTGATGAAAAACATGGAAAATCAAGAAATTTTACAAAATATTCAAATTTAGTTATGGTTTGTGGCCATGGTAACTCGTTCAATGTGAAATATGTTTTTATTATCTGATTACCTTGTACCTCAATCTAGTTTGGAGTAATTTAAGAATATACATGATAACTTTTAAATTTGCAGTAATATTTGGGCCTAACAAGGGCTTTATTGCCCCTACTCCTTTATAGGTTAATATCAATCTGAATGTTCAGTAAATTGTAGGTTGTTAAATTTTGTTATTTTTTTAAATATTCTTTATATGGGAAAAGTTTTTGATTTAAAAAATTTATAGGATGTTTCTAAATAAAATTGCAACAAAAACTGCATTTATAACAGAGTAGACAGATACCAAAAGGAAATTCTAAACTCATTTTAGGTCAAAGAGAGACAAAAAAAACACAGAGTACAAATCTAAAAGTACTCTTGGTTATAATTGTTTTATTCTTATCCTTCATTTTGCTAATATGTTTTGTCTATTTGCCTTTTTGTATCTTTTTTTTTTTTTGGCATATGATGTGGCTCTGTACATTTATGTAATTGTGTCAATGTTTGTTATTATAGTGATTAGTTATAACACAAGTTTGACTGCTGTACCCCTATTTTTGACAATTTTACCTATTATGTTTGTTTGGTTTGTTCACACATCGTCGTCAATATAATGGAATTTTATGGAACTGTCATACACGTGAGAGGTTAGGCTAGCTATAACACAAGTTTTAATCCATTATTTCAACATAAGAAAATGCCTGTACCAAGTCAGAATTATGACAGTTATTTTCCATTCGTTTGATGTGTTTGAGCTTTCGATATGCCTGATACACAAACTCATTTTGAATTCTTTGTGGTTGACAAACTTATTTTCCCTGATGCTTAGTTCACAAAGTTTCACTACTGCCTGATACACACGCTCATTCACACTGATGCCTGGTACACACGCTCATTCACACTGATGCCTGGTACACAAACTCATTTACACTGATGCCTCATACACAAACTCATTTACACTGATGCCTTATACACAAACTCATTTACACTGATGCCTTATACACAAAACTCATTTACACTGATGCCTTATAAACAAACTCATTTACACTGATGCCTTATACACAAACTCATTTACACTGATGCCTTATACACAAACTCATTCACACTGACGCCTTATACACAAAACTCATTCACACTGATGCCTTATACACAAACTCATTTACACTGATACCTCATACACAAAACTCATTTACACTGATACCTTATACACAAACTCATTCACACTGACGCCTTATACACAAAACTCATTTACACTGATACCTTATACACAAACTCATTTACACTGATGCCTGATATACAAACTCATTTCCACTGATGCCTGATATACAAACTCATTTCCACTGATGCCTTATACACAATCTCATTTACACTGATACCTGATACACACTCATTTACACTGATGCCTTATACTAAAACTCATTTACACTAATGCCTTATACACAAACTCATTTCCACTGATACCTGATACACAAACTCATTTCCACTGATACCTGATACACACTCATTTACACTGATGCCTTATACACAAACTCATTTACGATGATATCTGATACACACTCATTTGCACTGATACCTTATACACAAACCTATTTACACTGATGCCTTATAAACAAACTCATTTACACTGATGCCTTATATACAAACTCATTTCAAATGATGCCTTATACACAAACTCATTTACACTGATGCCTTATACACAAACTCATTTCAACTGATGCCTTATACACAAACCCATTTACACTGATACCTTATACACAAACTCATTTACACTGATACCTTATACACAAACTCATTTACACTGATAACTTATACACAAACTCATTTACACTGATACCTTATACACAAACTCATTTCCACTGATTCCTTACACACAAACTCATTTTCACTGATACCTTATAAACAAACTCATTTACACTGGTGCCTTATACACAAACTCATTCACACTGATGACTTAAACACACACTCATTTACACTGATGCCTGATATACAAACTCATTTCCACTGATTCCTTACACACAAAGTAATTTACACTGATGCCTTATACACAAAAACTCATTTACACTTATGCCTTATACACAAAACTCATTTACACTTATGCCTTGCCCTTATACACAAACTCATTTACACTAATGCCTTATACACAAAACTCATTTACACTGGTGCCTTATACACAAACTCATTACCACTGATGCCTAATACACAAAACTCATTTACACTGATGCCTTATACACAAATCCATTTACACTGATACCTTATACACAAACCAATTTCAACTGATACCTTGTACACAAACTCATTTACACTGATGTCTTATACACATACACATTTACACTTATGCCTTATACACAAACCCATTTACACTGACGCCTTATACACGTACTCTTTTACACTGAAGCCTTATATACAAACTTATTTACACCGAAGCCTTATACACAAACTCATTTACACTGATGCCTTATACACAAACTCATTTACACTGATGCCTTAAACACAAAACTCATTTACACTGATGCCTTATACACAAACTCATTTACACTGATGCCTTATACACAAACCCATTTTCACTGATTCCTTATACACAAACCCATTTCAACTGAAGCCTTACAAACAAACTTATTTACACTGATACCTTATACACAAACTCATTTAAACTGATGCCTTATAAACAAACTCATTTACACTGATGCCTTATACACAAACTCATTTCAACTGATGCTTTATACACAAAACTCATTTATACTGATACCTGATACACAAACTCATTTACACTGATGCCTTATACACAAACTCATTTATGATGATACCCGATACACACTCATTTGCACTGATACCTTATACTCAAACCCATTTACACTGATACCTTATACACAAACTAATTTACACTGATGCCTGATATACAAACTCATTTACACTGATGCCGTATATACAAACTCATTTCAAATGATGCCTTATACACAAACACATTTACACTGATGCCTTATACACAAACCCATTTACACTGATACTTTATACACAAAACTAATTTACACTGATACCTTATACACAAAACTCATTTACACTGATACCTTATACACAAACTCATTTACACTGATACTTTATACACAAAACTAATTTACACTGATACCTTATACACAAAACTCATTTACACTGATACCTTATACACAAAACTCATTTACACTGATACCTTATACACAAAACTCATTTACACTGATGCCTTATACACAAACTCATTTACACTGATACTTTATACACAAAACTCATTTACACTGATACTTTATACACAAAACTAATTTACACTGATACCTTATACACAAAACTCATTCACACTGATACCTTATACACAAACTCATTTTCACTGATGCTTAGTACACAGTCTCATTTTCACTGTGACTAGTTACACCAATTGATGTTCACTGATGTTTGTTAAGATAACCCTATGTACATGGATGTTTATAACACATGTTTACAACCATGGTGAATTATTTATGTTTCAAATTAAGACGGATCCATTACAAGACGAAGTAGATTCCGGTTTTCAGAATAGTCCTATATGGACCGAAAAAATAATGAATATTGGAAAATGAGATGCTGAACTATAAAGAATAGAGAATAATGTGCAAAACATATAAAGAATAGACAAAAATGGCCGACTAATTAAACAATATAAAGAATACAGAAATGAAGGACCCCCATCTAGATCTAAATACATATTTCCAGTATTATATATTAAGACTTTATAGTACATAAATATCAGTTATGACCGTTCTAAAAGGATAGGGAAGTTCATTGATAAAATTGATGTTACATGATCGATCGTATGATGACCCTGGCGTGGGTTTTAGCAGTTGCTGTTTCATTGACATTAATCTCGCTTTTCTTTCCATTCATAATAAATACAATGTCTTCTTTGCATCCTCATATAACATTTTAAATCATTAAAACAAATGAAATAATAATGTTGACAGACTTGCACCGGTGAACGGAAGTTATAAAAGCAAATATTGCCCATTGACTGTCATTAAGAATTACATTTAGTTTTTGTGTAATATTTCAGCAGGAACTATTATGATTTAATGTTACTTAAATGTTTGAGGAATAACAACTAATAACGAAGTACTCCCATCAATAAACTATAAATGAATCAAAATAAAGATCATCAACCATAATTGTTTAAATGATCGGAGGTCATGTGACGTTTTTTGAACTATTAGATTTAGTTGTAACACCTTATTGATTTATTTAAGACATAAGAAAAAATAAAACATGATTTTTGATAGTTAGATCATTAATAAAAGTGAAATAGAGAAATAATAATTCGCCTTAAGCCCCCAGTTTGGTTCAACTTTGTCAACATAAGGTAAAAACATTGCTGATTTATTTTATTTTTTTTAAATTAATAATTTGACCTCATTGCCTTAGCTACAGATGGGTTACGCATGAATAAGGCATGTTCAGTTATTCAAAGGAAAATAATGTCAAATAAGAGTTAACCCTTTGATTGACTGATTCGACCCATAGAAGCTAATTCGTATGTATGAGTAAAAACGAGGATTAGAATAAGATTTTAAACTATAACCTAGAGAAATCTAAATGCACGAGTTTGCTATCTATTTTTATCGATTTTATTTTGCAATTTGAGAAATATTTCAGCATTCTTTACAGCTTATCCCCTTTTAAGATACCGTTTAAACTTTTAAGTTGCTCTTCGTAAAACATACTGAGCGGGGCTATTTTACAAAGTGATTACTTCATTGATTGTTAATTTCTGTTTTTCGCTCTCCCTCTGAATCGTTTCGCTAGCCAAGGGTTACAATCCAGTCCCCTCATGTTACCCTTGGCTAGCGAAACGATTCAAAGTTTGAAATGTTAAAAGTAAAGATATACTTACTGTCTGTCATAAAAAATACTGAAAATAATCCTGAAATAAATGATCATAGTTAAATGTTTTTGGTGATGTCTGAAGACTTGCAAAAGAACAATTTTTGTCTCAATTTGCATGAATAATAACTAGGTATTCTCAAAAAGAATGACTTGTGTCTTAATTTTTCTTGACAGTTTTTGATTTATATTTGTATGAAATTTACTCGACAAATTCTTGACATTATGAATTCTGTCTAAACATTTCTTGACAAGTTCTCGATATTTGTATGCTGTCTTGGAATTTCTCGATAGGTTCTCCACCTTCTTTTTTTCGCAGTATGTCTTGACATATTCTAAACATTTTGAATTCTGTCTTGAATATACTTGAACATTCTGAGTTTTACAAATCATGAACAATGTACAGGATATATCTTTATCTTTATTTCTCTCTATAGAATATACTGTTATTTTAAGTTACACGTATTACAACAAAACAAAAGTTGGGCATATAAATATTTTGATAATTAAAAATTTGGGTATATAAATATTTTCATAAATATGATTATGGCTATGAATTCTAAACATTAACAAAGGTATGCTGATTAAAACCAATTAAAAAATGGGTTTGTAGATGTTGATTCTTACATCTTATAAATAATTGCTAAGTGATTGAAACCAATAATACTATAAACATATTTCATTGTTCATACATAATAGTCGATGTTAATCAGGTAAATAAACAATAATTATGCCAAAAAGTGGCTTTTCATAATTAGCAATGTATTATTGTATCCTATATCTTCTAAGTTAAGTTTAGCAATAAAAGAAATGAGTCTAAAACAGCAAAAGAAAGTGTTTAAACTGTGAGGAATGTGTCTAAACAATTCAGGAGAAATTTACACTGTTGAGATAGTGTCAAGACATCTTTAAGACCGTCAGGAATGTGTCGAGATATATTAAGACAGTTTAAAACATTCAAAAATGTGTCGAGATATATTCAGACATTATTAAAAATGTCAAGATTATGTCAAAACCTAATCAGACAATATAAAGAATGTCAAGAATATATCGAGACAAATATAAGACAGTCAAGAATTGGTCGAGACAAATGAAGACACTTATAAGTTAACAAAGAAAGTGTCCAAAAATTCCTAGAAAATGTTAATACTGTCAAGACCTATGTCAAGAAAAATCAAGAACTTGATTAGACAATTTCAGAATTTGGTAAGATTTTTTTTAAATTTTTCAGACAAAGAAAGAATGTCGAGTACATGCAAATTCAAGCAAGAATTGATCTTTTTAGACTTATTTTTACTTTTGTAGAGTATATATAATAGCCTTTCGCTCTGACCAAACCATCTTTTAGCATTTAGAATCCAAGGCTACTTGATATCTTGAAAAATCAAATAAGTATAAAATTAAGCGCATTCATCAATTTTTAATGAAAAATCATAAACAGGTAAATTTGGGCTAAAAAAAAGTCTATATATATTTCTCTTCCACCAAAATATTCACTTAGAAGAACTGTAACTTTTTTAGTTTGTGAAAGTGAACAATTTCACTGAAAGTAATTATTTGTGTCAGGGAAGGGCTACTTTTACACATGAGATCACCCCCAGTTTTTGATGGGGTTCGTGTTCCTTAGTCTTTAGTTTTATATGTTGTGTCTTGTGTACTATTATTTGTCTGTTTGTCTTTTTCTTTTTAAGTCAGGGCATCGTCAGCTTATTTTCGATCTTTGAGTGTGAATGTCCCTCTGGTTATTTTCGCATGTTTTATATGTTTTAAATTAACATGGGTGAATTTGTGGTTTGACCGTTGTAGATCGCTACTTGGGGATGTGCATACAGGTGTATTATGATATATAGTACAAGTATAATATAATAAACGAGTTGTGTTTCCTAGAAGACTGTTAAATTGGGTTTGCTCTGTTTCCTCTTTTATAAATCTTTATAGAGAAGTTATGCAATATATATAACTGGCTTCTGTAAAAAAATAAAACTTAATTCAGTTTACGGGTTACTCGATCCAGTTCAACATCAATAACCTCTAGGAAAATTGTACTAAATCGTAAAGTATAATTAATGCGTTACAATAACCCTTATTTATTAATTGATATAATAACTCCATCAATAGGAACGTAATCTTTTGTGGTTTCATTTTACTTGAAACCGCGACTCTGTAATTTTTGTTTGTTTATAGAGTTCATATCCGTTCCATACATGCTCCGCAATACTGCACTTAATATGACCTCCAGGTCATATTGAGTGTAGTGTTACAAAGTATTGAACGGAACGGATATGTGATTTCTGCGCCGGAGATTGAAGGCAACTTTGATATGCGAATAAAGACAAAAATCAACAATTAACTTCCGGTTAAAGTTTGATTATTTCAAGTTCAATGGAAAAATAATTCTACAAAACAATAGAAACCGAAATTATCTGTCAAATCGGCTACCACGGTTTTAGTATGAATATAACTCCATTGAATATTCATAAGAAAACTTGACAATGTCGAACGTTAGAACATGTTCCCTTTGTCGTTTTGCAGTAAAAGTCGTTCATTGATTTTAATTCTGATATACGTTTTGCCCTTAAACAAACAGACGAACATTTATAAAATATATTTTACTTCGACAAAGATAAAAATACGAAACTTTAAAGTGAAACAAGTGCAACAAATAAAATCACAAAAATACTGAACTATGTCGAAAATTTAAAACGGAAAGTCCCTTATCAAATGGCAAAATAAAAAGCTCAAACACATTAAACGAATGGATAACAACTGTCATATTCCTGGTACAGGCATTTTCTTATGTAGAAAATGGTTACTTAAACCTGGTTTTATAGCTAGCTTAACCTCTCACTTATATGACAATCACACAAAATTCCATTATATTGACAACGATGTGTGAACAAAACAAACAGACATAATAGGTTAACATGTCAAAAATAGGGGAACATCAGCCAACATTGTGTTATAATCTTAATTACTATAAAGCAAAACAAATATGTAACAAAGAAAGCACAAAAAGGCATATAGATTAAGCCCATTAGCAATAACAAAAGACAAAAATTTACAATATCACAATAACATAATGACGGAATGTATAAGTACAGAGCCACGACATGGTATCAAAGATAAAAAAAAAAAAAACCAAAGACTGCTACAGTCCCGAATTATCAAAATATAAAATATATATATATCAAATCACGTAAGTCGTTACTGTAAGATTGCTGTAGTTTTTCTATCTGATTTGGACTTCTTCTTGATAATAAGTATATGTTTCTATAACATACCAAAAATCAGGCAACACATTCCACACTAGTCTACCTACTCTAGGATCGATGTGAATCTGATATGAAGTCCAAATTCTGTAGACTTTTTATATAACTTTTCGCCTCCTGGCAATATTTTATTTTTTTGGTTTTTTTTTTTTATATATTTTGATTTATTTTGTTATTTGTTATTCTATTTTCTACGAGAAATCGGGATTACAAACCAGCGGTTACGGGATAAACTGTTTAAATAACGCGCTTTATATTTCAGAATCAGGAGACCTTATAACTTCATACTTTTTGTGCAGATTTCTTATGTTATAAAGTTTCCGTCTGTGATAGGTCCATCGTCCGTGACCTCATTTTTATGGTAAGTTGACTGTTTATGCCATGTAAAATACTCACTGAATATAAGTAATGGATTAAATATGTAGTCCAGTCAAACTAAATTTAAACCTCAAACTAATTGCAACAGAAAAGGTTTTAGTTCCAATATATAGCATTAAGCCCCAAATATACACAGAAAAGTCCCATAAAATCTAACTTGAGGAAAACACAAAATCAGCATTTTATTTCTTATGGAAATTAACATTAAAAAGGGAGATAACTCCGCAAAAAACGAGTCTTTTTTGTCAGCTTTTGGTTGATTTTCTTAAAAGTCATGTAAAGTATGATATGTTGATGGGGTTATAAGTTCGTATTTGACTACATGTATATTCTATAATCTTCTGCTCATGAAATGTACAAAACCGAAGTGTTATGTTTGGTTTTTTATAAATTGCAAATTAATGGCTTTGTGACCATTTTGAAAAAAATAATGTAAATATTTGGTATTGTTTTTATCTGTAAATTATATTTCTTCAGCATCTACCTAGTTTAAAGAAACTTTAAACCACAAAGAGAAGAATTTATGCTTAATTAGTTTTATTCAATTTGAGATTCTTTACCTTGACATGCTGAAAAATCTAATAAATGGTCCACTAACGAATTATAAGTTTTATGCTACATATCTTGGTAAAAGATATGAAAACACCTTTAGAGTTGTTTGTTATACTCTAAAGACGGCTAAAATATTAAGAATATTAAGAAACATTTTGTTGAATAGAAGCGGTAAAGTTATAATTTTGTATCAATATTTATTTATATTTCTGCCTTTTTTGCACAGTTATCTCCTATATCAATGCAAATCTTCATAATAATTTTTTATTTTCCTCAAGTTAGATTTTATGGGACTTTTTTCTGTGTATATTTGGGGTATAATGGTAAAGATTAAAACTTTAAAATCTTCTGTTGCAATTACTTCCAGGTTAGGGTCAAATTTATGCTAGATTGACTGGACTAATGTGATACGTGAGTTCCTTGAGAGTTCGAAATGTCTGTCAGAGCGAGTTTTCTTGACCTCGACCTCATTTCATAGATCAATGACCAAGGTTCAGTTTTCGAGTTCAAGTTTGAATGTAAAATATTGGAAAGGTGTACATGTCCGACTGACACGTTTCATCTACCTAAACACATTTTCATGGTTCACTGAACAATATATAGTATTTGTGGTTTGGTCTATTTCTCATCTGGAAATGATCCTTTTCGCAACACGTTCGAGTGATATTGTTTCAGTATCACTGTATATTTATTTTTTTTCACTTCGAAACACACTATTTTGTTTCTTGATATATATTTTACAACATGATATTCACTTATGTTCACTTACCTTACCTGGGAACTCGATTCTCACTGTCAATGCCTACATTTTAATAAGATACAAAAATTATACTTTTCACCTGAAAATCTTCTTATTGAATATTTTATTAAATTCTGATCGTATAAAAAAGTTATAAAATGTCTGATGATCAATATAAAAAAAGAAGATGTGGTATGATTGCTAATGAGACAACTGTCCACAAGAGACCAAAATGACACAGACATTAACAACTATAGGTCACCGTACGGCCTTCAACAATGAGCAAAGCCCATACCGCATAGTCAGCTATAAAAGGTCCCGATAAGACAATTTAAAACAATTCAAACGAGAAAACTAACTGCCTTATTTATATAAAAAAAAAGTTTTGTCTCCGGAACGGGACATATGACGTCCTACAGGTATGTACAAAAGGGTGGCTTCTGTCTATTCATACATTTTGTATTTTTTCTATTCTGGCTATCCCTACATAGGAGATTAGTGAAAGAACAATAGATGTTGTTGTTTTTGTGTTCTGTTTTATTGTTCCTTTTAAAATTCTTATACGATGATGACTGATGTACCCATATTCTGACTATTTTATTTATTGTGTCTGTTTAGTTAACGCATAAATGTAAATGTAACGGAATTTGACGAGACTCTCATCAAAGTGAGAGAGTTAGCGCTATAAAACCAGGTTTAATCCACCTTTTTTACATTTGAAAATGCCTGTACCAAGTCAGGAATATGACAGTTCTTGTCCATTCGTTTTCGATGCGTTTTGTTGTTTGATTTTGCCGTGTAATTATGGATTTTCCGAATCGATTTTCCTCTGGGTTCAATATATTTGTGATTTTACTTTTTGCAAGATATGTTGTTTCAGTCATTAGTCTCTAACTAGAAACCGTGTAACTTTACCTGTTGAAACTAAATCGACATAATTATTTAAATGAAATTTTTGTAAAAGTATTATAATTTATTGCTTCTTATATGGAATTTCTTGAAAATAAAATAATTTGAAAGAAAAGGTTTTGAAAGCACCCAGTATTCTGGAAATATTTATTTAAAAGAAAATTGTAAAAGAATTTAAAAGTCTAGTAAAAACTGTTTAAAAGAAAAGGTAGTTACAGCCTTTAATAGTACCCATGAATTTCAACTTTAACGTTAACGACTTAATTACTTTCATTAATTTAATAAATAATAATTTTTAAACAACAACAAAAAAGCTTTCTGTCAGCATAGGCTTTCCCACGTATCGATAAACCTGAAGATCATTAACGGCATTTTCTGAAAATTTAATATGTATACGAAGGTATAATTGATTTTATCAACTTCAAAACTTTATATCTAAGGATTCGGTCGCAGTACTTAAAATCTTGCAATCCTTTATGGGTGGATTTAACATAGATAAATAAAGACTTAAAATAAAAAAAGCAAGAATGAGATTGTTTAATTTGATTTATGCCTTTTTGTGCTTCTCTGTTGCACATTTGTTGGTTTTTAAAGTGATTAAGAGTATAACACAATGTTGACTGCTGTACCCATTTTTTAACATTTTTAACTTTAATGTCCGTTTGTTTTGTTTACGCATTGATTTTAGTTCATCGTTTTGCATTAATCAAGTTGTTGACTTTCTTGTTTGAATTGGTTTACATTTGTAATGTAGGTGCATTTTATGGCTGACTATGCGGTATAGGTTTTGCTCATTGATGAAGGCTTTACGGTATTTATAGTTGTAAACTTCTGTATCATTTGATCTCTGGTGGAAAGTTGTCTTATTTGCAATCATTTTATATTTGTTATTCTCGTGGTGTTTTGTCTGATGCTTGGTCCGTTTCTGTGTTATGTCGTTGTTCTCCTCTTATATTTGATGCGTTTCCCTCGGTTTTGGTTTGTTACCCCGATTTTGTTTTTTGTCCCTGGATTTATGAGTTTTGAACAGCGGTATACTACTGTTGCCTTTATATATCACATCAACTTGTTTTGACACATATGAAATTGTTGTCATATTTTCTCATCAAATGTCAAAGCTTCTTAATATATGGCACTTTGTCTTTGCTATTATTTTCTACTATAGTTTTGCAATTAAATTTATGTCTTATATGTAACTATTAATAAACTGTTTTGCCTTTTTACAATCCATAAAGGTTTGTATGACGAAAAATTTACATCATTATTGTTTATAAAGTGTGACAGAAATAAATCGTAGTAGAAGGTTTGTGAAGTTTTTTTTTATATTTGTCATTTTATTGTTATATTTAACATTGCCATAAAAGCGGAAGGTTTGGCATGCCACAAAACCAGGTTCAACCGACCATTTTTTTTCTTTAGATATCCTGTACCAAGTCAGGCAAATGGCCCTTGTTATATTATAGTTCGTTTCTGTGTTTGTTACATTTTAATGTTATGTTTCTGTTGTGTCGTTGTTCTCCTCTTATGTTTGATGCGTTTCCCTCTATGTTAATTTGTAGCCCGGATTTGTTTCTTTCTCAATCGATTTATAAGTTTCGAACAGCAGTATACTACTGTTGCCTTTCTTTTACGTTGTGCCTTGTTGAGTACTAAATCGTCTTACAAAGTAATTTTTAACGCAATATTATGCTTTTATAATTTCAATGTACTGGAAAAAAACAGTTATTGTGAATTACAATATAAGTAAACTGTTAGTTTTTCCTGGTAAATTTTCTGCTTAAAATATCCATTCGTATAATGCTTATGTTAGTTCTTCAAATAACATTGTGATAAGACGGTGTATGCCAAACTTTTCAATTGATAACAAAACAATTTCAATAAAAATCTATTTAAAAATAAACACAGCATATAAAACGATGAGCTGAACTTCCCGTTCGGAGATGTCTGTTTATAACAGAGCAAGCCGTTCGGACAAGTCTGTTTATAACAGAGCAGGCATAGGTATATCTTCAAACGTCTTTTGCTTGCGATATTCTGAGGATTCAATGGCTGACATGTGGGAATCCTGCAATTAAAATACTTGTTTTAATAAAACTGTACAATACTATAAATGAGCATAACGATGGGTGCAATATGTTGAGCGGGATCTGATTACATTTCCACAGCACCTGATATCATCCCCGATTTTTGGTGGCGTTAGTGTTGCTCAGTTTTTAGTTTTCTATGTTGTGTTTATAAACTGTTGTTTGTGTTGCGATCCTTTTTGTTCATTGTATTGTCAGCCTGTTTTCGACTTTGTGAGTTTGTGTATCCCGTTCGTATTTGTCCATTGTCTGTAAACGCGAGAATAATATCCCATTTATAAGAATATTGTGATATCTTGTACATTGGTTATCTTTAATTGTATGGTTACATATAAGACAAATGATATAATATTTAAAACTTGAACAGAAATCTATATTAAGCTTTTATGTATTCAGAGATAAATTGGGAATTAGTTTTATATAGACTGGAATCGAATTTTGACAAAGGTCGAGAAAAATTACAAGAATTATTATAAATAAGGATTTCACTGACACCGTGTCTACCTAGTATATGGCAAAATGATGTTAAGTTTAAATATAATTGGTAGATTAAACTGAAAACAAAGGAATAATCCATTTATCTCTTTTATCTTCTGAAATATTACCGATTAAATTGTTTTAAAGTATGTATAGAAACCAAAATAAATCGGCAAAAAACAATCTTTGGAATATTTCTTTTTGTAATCCATCATATCTCAAAAATATATTTAAGTTATAAAAGTTATAACAGTAAAGCAAATTCATAGAAATGACTGCATTATTATCCACTGTATCTCTGAAAATAAAAATATATGTAATATTTTTGGCTGGAACTAATTATTTTCCAATTGCTCAAGAATGTTTATATTAGAATAATAAGATATTAAACAAACCTGTCGTTTTCCGTATGGTGGTTTCCGACAGAGTTCACATTTTCCTATCTGTAGGCAAGACCGTAGTTGCCATACACATTTTGGTGGACAATGGCATTCTAGAAAAAAATATAATTTTATTATACACTACTCATAAAAAACAAAAAACAAGAGATTTTGAACGCTATCATTCAAAGAAACATTCAACCTCTTTCTTCTGATATAACCCTTTAAGAACATTCTAAAATTAAAAAGGGAAAAGCAAATGAGTGTTATTTCCTCGCAGATTGCAAAGTATTTGACTGGCGTTTTGATATTTTATACGTTTGTCATATATCATGGATTTAAAGATTTTATGTTTAAAATGTCAACAACACTGGTACATTTTTAAGAGACATGTTAAGAATATACAGACATCAAGAATGAAAGAAGTTGTGGATCAAAATTTAGTGTAGCAACAACAACTATAAAACATTACTCATGTTAAATTATAAAAAAAGTATAAACAAATTTTCTCAGAAAAATGTATAATCTATTTTTTTGGTAATTTGTTGCTTTTGTTTCATAACTAAACAACATTACTACTGGTAAGATATTTGAACAAGCTATTTATAGGATTATGACCAATTCAATATCTAAAGTGGCATATAGTTTTAGTAAATTAAAATACATCGGAGAATAATGTTATCGCTTACATATACCATAAGAACTAACACTCATAACGATCTTTTACAGCCGATTTATATGAGTATGTAGCTAAAGGTAATATCTTTGGTTTGCTTGCTTGCTAGCTGAACCTTGTAGTCATTGTTAGGTTAGGTTAACTATCCTCCTTTAAGAGTAGACTTGTTCGACAGATAATGTAAGACTAGACTAGTTTGAAAGTAGGATAGTATACCTTACATAACATGTTTCACGGTTCAACTAGCAAGCAAGCTAACCAAAGATATTACCTTTAGCTACGTACTCATTTAAATCGGCTGTAAATGAATCAATATGTTTGCATTGTATCCTCCTTAATGATTATTAAAATTTTTAATATAACGTCCAATTACAGCATTAAAATTAGTTTTCTCCGTTACCAAATGTTAACAAATTGTTTTCAGATTTAGATTCTGATTCTGACAGTCATGAACGAAACCAATCGAAGAAACTCGTTAAATTAACTGGTTTGTTTACAAATCACTTCTAAACTAGTTTACATGACTCATGATTTTAATTATACAATTTTTAAATGCATTCATAGGTAAAATAACAAAAATAAAGGACTTGGAGGAAAATTCTAAACGGAAAATACCAAGTCAAATGGCAAAATCAAAAGCTCAAACATAACAAACAAATGGATAACAACTGTCATATTCCTGACTTGGTGCAGGTATTTTCTTTGGGGGATTTAAAGCTAACTAAATTTCTCAATTATATGACAATCGCATTAAATTCCATTATACTGACAACGATGTATGAACAAAACAAACAGACATAAGACAATAACAATCAAAACCAAGAGGTAAACAAAGACTCACAAAACCAAAGGACATTTACATCAACAGTTATAAATAATAAATAAGAAACAACACGAACTGCACTAAAAACCGTGAGTGAAATCATGTGCTCCGGAAGGGTAAGCATTTCCTGCACCGTATACGGCACCCGTCGTGTTATTTCTTTGTTCAGTTAGGTAATGATGGAAGGTTATTATGACTGAGGAAGAATAATAGATATTATTTCTAACACACTTTTATCATAATTAGCCATCATCTCATGAGGGCGACCGTAAATTTCTTGAGTGATGACCTAAATTTGATTTATTCATAACGCTGTATTCCTCGTTCAAAAAAATCAACGTACTTTGAGCTAGCTCTAGAGTAACGTATCAATTTAGACAATCCATATGCTGGTGCCGCTGTAATGTTGCTACACAGAAAAGAAAAGGAAAGTTGACTGTAGGAAAATTAAAATCATCGCGTTTGTCATAAATTTTGGTATTCAACCTACCATCAGTAATGATTTCGAGAAAAAGGTCTACATATGACGCAGATTTATCTGTGTCGGTAGTATCTTTAATTTCAAATTCACTTGGATATATTAAATGTAAGTGATCACTGAATCCATTATTATTAAGAGACAGTACATCATCAATATACCGAAACATTATTACATTTCCACATGTGTCTTGTTGCTCGGTCTTTCCTTTGAAGTTGGTTTTATGCTTTTCTTCTTTAAATATGTGTACACATTGAAACTATTATATATCAATATGATTGCTTCTAGGCGCTATTTTAAATTACTTTAAATTACTTTGTGTCGCTTATTATTTCGCAGTTAGTATGGCTAGCCAGTACACCTGCACTATTAACTTTGAAAGGATGCTTTACACATGTAACATTTATAATTATTTAGAACAGACGAGAATAGAAATTCTTTTAGATTACATAAATGTCAATTAAAATAATTCTGTTTCATTTAATAACTTGTCTGAGGTTTTGGAATTTTTATTGAAAGTTCCATACCAAATCCATAAATTACTAAAATTGTTCCAAGAATAGGATGTCTTATATTAACTTAGATGTTGTGTTTTATGCAATTTGAATCCATTCCGGATATTAAATAGACTTTTGATAGTTCTCGAAGACTTTATTTCTATTATCATGCTTGCAAGGTACACGTGTTCCCTTTGTTTTGTTTGGTAATATTAAGCGACATGTATGATAAACTGCAGATAATTTCTATTCAGTATACATTTTCTAAATGAAGAAAAGTATAAAGAATAACTGCGGAAAATAAAAGAATTGGGTCTTATTATACTACTTTAAAAACAAATATGTGTACAGTAACCCTTTCAAGTACTAGTTTTCAATGTGTACAGTAACCCTTTCAAGTACTAGTATTTAATGTGTACAGTAACCCTTTCACGTACTAGTATTTAATGTGTACAGTAACCCTTTCAAGTACTAGTATTTAATGTGTACAGTAACCCTTTCAAGTACTAGTATTTAATTTTACATCTCAATTAATGCTTTGTTCCACCGGTCATGATGAAAGTTATTTCACCACACAAGGGCTGTTCGTGTATACTTTGGTATTTTTCGTAAGTAATAAAAAGCAACAACAAAAATACTGAATTCCAAGGATAATTCAAAACGAAAAGTCCATTACCAAATTGCAAAATCAAAACCTTCAATACATCAAACGAATGGAAAATAACTGTCATGTTACTGACCTGGCATGGTACACGAATTTAATGGTGAAGAAACTGGTGGATTAAACCTGGTTTTATAGCGTGCTAAACCTCTCATTAGAGGTTTCCCGAGTTGCTACCGTACCAACCGTAGTACGAACTGGGAGCCGTCATTGAACTTTTGAAATTAATTCATATATGCCCTTAATGTCAATGTAATTTTTATGAATCATTAAAAAAAATATTTGGATGATTTTTAGCTACAACTTGGTATAATTTTTATGTCGATATGTTACCTATTCATAACAAACGATATTGTGTGTATTCGATTATGCTTTCAACAAACCGTTGGTAGTAACCGTTGCAACGAACGGTTTGGAATTATGATTTATTTCCACTGAAATTCCACAGGCAAAAATAAGCTATATATATAGCACATTCGAAATTTATCTTATGTTTGCCTGAGATATTAATTTAACAGTAGTAAATGAAAAAGTTGGCAGTGGTTTTTTTTTGGGGGGGGGAGGGGGGGCAAGTTTTAAGAAAAGATAATAAATTAAGAGCTATTTTAACATTCGAAATTGACCTCATCCAAAATGTATAATGTTAAAGGTAAATACAAAATCTGTCCATGATATTGAGATTGCTCAAACTTTAGAAAGTGTATAAAAGGTATTGTACAGTGTATAAATGTAAAAACGACTGAGCAAAAGTAGAAGTATAACAAAACACATTACTATTGATGAAGTAACTTGTTTCTATTAAATAATCCGGAGGATTTCTGTGCATTCTTTCATACAATTTCAAATTGTAGGTTATTTTAGTTGTTAAAGTTCATTATCTATAATACCATTCTTATATTTTTCTGCAAGTTGCAAAAATCATCATTCAGACGTATGAGAAATTTTATCAAAATTTAAAGTACGAATAAAGTGTCAAATAAAAGATTCACACATAAAATATTGAAAGAACACACGTGTCAGTACAATAGACCACTTTCGAGTTCATCCGTCACCGGAAAAAACTCGTCAATTATATGCGCCTTTATGACGTCATTTACCAGATAGAGGGTGTCGCCTGTATCCCTGCACTATTTACGTTCATCAAGCGTCTTGATGATCGTCATTGTGCAGGATAAACTAGAAATTATGGTTGTTCTGTAGGTACTTAATGACAATTCCCTAATGACATCAATGCTGATTGTCAATTTTGAGAATTCAATTTGTCGTATAATTCGTACAATATAGAATTATAGTTTTCCAACCACTCGCTCAACATTGGAATGGAAGTGACGACGCCCCTAAACGCACAAATGACGTTCACTAAAACCAGAGTTTTTGACGGAAATGCATCGAACTCGAAAGTTGTCTATTGTATTTTAGTCATGATAACAGTAGCGGATACAGATTCTTTCAAAAGTTAAGGACCACTATCTGCCTAGGAGGGAGCCCGCTTCGGTCATGCTCCAGTGATTCGCAATATAATCAACAATTTTTTCTCTCCCAGAAATGGGAGCCTCCCCTCCCTCGACATAAAACATTTTAAATCACGGTCCAATTTTCAATGTGTATTATAAAACTGATCAATTTATCAATTTGTATAGTATTTAAAAAATTTCATGTTTGGTACTCTTTACCAAATTATAAGATATTAACTTCATATTGCACAGTTAAAAAAAAAGAAAAAGTTAAGGCTTGACTATTTTTCTCAAATTTAAAACTAGAATAAGAGAAGAGAAATACGTTTGATTATTTCAGTATTTAGATTTTAAATATATTTGGCTGAGGTTTATTTGATATGATTTATCACAAAAAGAATATAATAACAAATAACAGATTGTTACGAGGTACAAATATATAAGCATATTTCATTATACAAAAATGTTATACTCATTAAGATAAGTGAATAAAATTTAAACTTTAATTTAGACATATAGATTCCACAACTTCAACAAGTGTGTTACGATATTTCTCCACTCGAGACAGTTAAATTTTAATATTTAAAGCGCTAGGCTTGCCGAGCTTTTTAAATACTTAAAATTTAACTGTTGAGAGCGGAGAAATATCGTTATACACGAGTTATCGTGGTGGAATCTGTTTCTTTAATGACTTGCATCCTTCCTTTTCAAAGATTTGAAGAAAATTGTGTACTTTTTATGTGACGTCATCAGGCATGATTGATTTTTTTTTTCATGACGTCACAATACGATAATTTAAAGCCAAGAACATTGAACTTCACAGTTAAATTCGACCAATGATTTGCCGAGAACAGATTTTCCACTAGTGAGGAGAAATATTTTTCTCACACCGATCAATAAAAGAGCCCGGTCAATAAAAGTGCAAATAGCACCAAAATTAGAAAAATAACTATAGCAGACTTTCAAGCTTAATCTTCAAGTGTTCTTTCAAAGATGACTTCAAACAATAATACAATAAATCTATCAATTAGACATTCTTATTCCAAGTCCTAGCGGAATATTTTTCTGCATTTTTTTATTTAGATTTATATTTTGAGTTATATATTGTTAAATAAGCGATAAATATGATCAAATTTTGTTATAATCATTTTAATGCAAAAACATGGAAGACGAAAACTATTAATGCATAACAAAAAAATAGATGATCATGATCATTGCGGAAGAAACCCCTTGCTACACTTCTATATTCAAAGGAAGATGATAGAAATCTTTTTCATTTGTAAATCATGTTGCGTTATTTGTGAATTCATTCAAAGCCAGAACAGGTTTTTTTAAAGGAAATATATACCATGCCGAGACATTTGTGAATCTGCCCATTGAATAAGATGTTCAGAAATGTTATGTACTTTATTAAAGAAACCATCTTCTCTTTGATCATTTTCCCAACTGATTTCATTAAGTTAATATAATTTCGCGTTTTTCATAACAAATTTAGCACTAATAAACTTATATTACTAAATAACGACAGAAAAAAAACATTTTAAAACCACAATTATTAATTTTATATATTGGATTTTTTTCACTTCCTTGATATCCTCCCACCATTCTCACTTTTAAGGATCAAATATCCTTTATCATTCATTAAGTTGTATAGCATAAACGGCGGTATGGGTTAAACAACAACGTGAGTAGAGTCAAAGACCAGAAAAATAGTTAAAAAAAACATCAAGTATTAATTGTATTTTCCTCAATGAAAAAAAAACGTTCAAGATACTAATACACACAATGAAAGTCGAGAATTTATAGAAAAAAATGTAGTTGCTTGTCTTTTCTTTATTGTATGAACACTCCTAGATGGCTTTTGTGTTTTCATTCAAATTGTTTCATTGTCTAAACGTTATGTGTACTTTTGAATAAAGGACTTAAAAAAATGCAAAACCTATACAATAATTTTTTCATACACATAGAATCGAAAATAATAATACTATTTCATATATTTCTCTTTCTGCTTTATGCATTGATAATTTAACATGGAAGTGAGTCAAGGAGAACAACCACTCTGATTTATATTTAGATACATCGGGTCTTGCGCGATCGTCGTATGAGTATCAATGGTAGCAACTTATTGAAGTTCATATTTGTGTTATATATTTGATAAACAGTTATTAGTGAGGCCTCCAGTTCACTTATAGAAAAAAATCATATATTTGACATTAAAACTATATATTGAAGTCAATGGTAATATAAAAAATTAATTGATTTTATTCAAATTAACTTTCTAAAAATAAATGCAATATAGATGATCTAATAAAAAGATATTGTCAATTGTTGTCCCTTATGTGTTTGTTTCTGCATATTTAGACAGTATATACCATCTTATAACATAAATTCAGAGCTAAATGTATGATGAAGTTCGCGTATTTGTTGCGTTAGCTCTGCATTATCCCATGGAAAACGTCTGTCGTCAAATCATCATATATGAAAACGTATAAAATTTAAAGAATATGCTGATTACATTCTAAGTAATACCAACAAGAATGTGTCCCAAGTACACGGGTGCCCCACTCGCACTATTATTTACTATGTTTAGTGGACCGTGAAATTTGGGTAAAAACTGTATTTTGGCATTAAAATTATAAAGATCATATCGTAGGGAACATGTGTACTAAGTTTCAAGTTGATTGGACTTCAACTTCATCAAAAACTACCTTGACCACAAACTTTAACCTGAAGCGGGACGAACGGACGGACCAACGAATTCGAACGGACCCACAGACCAGAAAACATAATGCCCTCTACTATCATAGATATCACAATTTAAATTGGGTACGCTAGACGCGCTTTTTATCTAGAAAAGAGGGGCGAAAGATACCAGAGGGATAGTCATAGATCGAAAATAAAATGACAACGCCATGGCTAAAAAAGGAATAGGCAAACAGACAAATAATAGTACACAAGACACAACATAGAAAACTAAAGACTACGCAACACAACTCCGCCAAAAGTTGGGTGATCTCAGTTTCTCCGGAAGGGTAAGCAGATTCTGCTACAATTTTTGCACCTCTCGTGTTGCTCATGTTTTTACAGACCCGGTAAATAGTCTAATTCGGTAGGTCACATTAAAAAAAGATAAACAAAAGCAACAGAAGAATACCGGTGTTCATTGAAGCTCAACTCAATAAAGGTATAAAGGCAAAAAAACGAAGTTAAAACAGAACTCAGAAAGATGTTGACAAATGAAAATAAAAACTAATTCCTTGACAGAAAATCTTTTGCAATTTTTGCAAAAAAAAATGTAGCGGTTGATTTATAATAATGACTATAGCAATGATAATACTTGTCGAAACAAACGTGATGACTACTTGTCGCGTGATACTCTCGGGTAAACTCCACCAGCAGTGACATTGACCCAGTGGGAAACAATCTAATCATTTATAGGTATCAAGATTAAAATTAAGTACGCAAGACGCGCATTTCGTCTACAAAAAAAAACATTAGTGACGCTCAAACAAAATATTAAAGCAAACACATTTACCGCTGAATTGATTATGGCACAAAGTTTTTAGCGTCTATATATGAAGGATGCAATTGAAAACACGGTTAACATTGTAAAACCTGATACATTTTTAAATCCAAAGGCCATGACAGAGACTGATATTAGACAGGCATGACACCAACCGAGAACCGTTAAATATCATTGGCATCCACTTTTCTGTGTAATGGACATGGAGCTAGAAAAGCATTACATTGTTGATGTGACATAACAACAATTGATGCAATTAAAAATTTATCGAGAACTGCTTTCAGAAATTTTAGCCACACAAGAAGTTATGTAATTCGAAAATTGAATTTTTTGAAATATTCGGATTTCTCTGGAACTGAATTTTAATGTGCGTATTGTTATGCGTTTACTTTACTACATTGGTTAGAGGTATAGGGGGAGGGTTGAGATCTCACAAACATGTTTAACCCCGCCGCATTTTTGCGCCTGTCCCAAGTCAGGAGCCTCTGGCCTTTGTTAGTCTTGTATTATTTTAATTTTAGTTTCTTGTGTACAATTTGGAAATTAGTATGGCGTTCATTATCACTGGACTAGTATATATTTGTTTAGTGGCCAGCTGAAGGACGCCTCCGGGTGCGGGAATTTCTCGCTACATTGAAGACCTGTTGGTGACCCTCTGCTGTTGTTTTTTATTTGGGCGGGTTGTTGTCTCCTTGACACATTCCCCATTTCCATTCTCAATTTTATGTTTAATAGAAGAAAACCGCCATTTTTACGTCAAAACTGAAAAACAAGATCTGTAACTATGTTACTTATAAAGAGTATTGTAACTTATTATTTGATATAACATTAACTAAGCTATCTTCTGTTTGATCTTAAAATAGCAGCGTACATCTTAAATTGTCTCTCATATTTTTCAAACTTTATGAAAATTATGTAGACAAGAAGCGCGTTTCGACTATAAAAAAAACTCATATAACCTCATCATAGATACCAGGATAGAAATTGTTTTCACCGGACGCCATTTCTTTTACAACTAACTTACAAGTTAAGCTCTAATCAAAAAAAAAAAAAATGCTCAAAATAAAGTAGGAAGTCGAAGAGCATTAAGAACCCAAATTTTCGAGAAAAAAGTTAATTGCCAAATAAGGTTTTGGTATGAGAACCCAAATATTTGTTAAATCTGGGGTCACCTATCCATGGGTAAAACGTCCTTAGTATTTCGAAAAATTGTGTTAACATTTGATTCATAATTTAAACCATAAAAATGATCATCTTAAACCACAATGTATCCTTTTTGTATTTTGCCAATGCATAAAGAATATCAGATTTTATGCTTAACTTTTATTTCAAATTAACTTCAATTTGCAAAATGTTGCAGTGATATAACATTGTTTTTTTTTTCATTTAGCGTTTTTCATTATCATGGATGATACAGATTTAAAACGAGATAAAATTTAGATAAATAGCGAACATAAATAAAATCTTCATCGTTTACTTAAACCAAGATCCTAGCCCAATGAGATCTTCACACGGATTTAGGATAATATTTATCTACCCGTTTATTAAAGATTTTTTTATAATGCGTGTGCCCTGTATAAATTTAATCAAAATGTTCACGTTATTTTTTTTTATTGGAATCTGACAAGGTGTGCCGTAAATCCAATTGCTAAATTAAATAGCTTTATTTACTTGTTTGTCGACAAAATTATTACTTTATGTTAAGGAAAAATTTACCACAATTATAATATATCCAAAGACGTTGCAGTGTTTTAGAAGCCATAAAGCCAACTCATGAAAAACACGTTTCTTTTATAAAAATGAGGGAATAAACTGAAGACATTGCTGTTGAAGATAATATTCTCTGAATTGTAAGATATCAAAGGCAAGCTTATCGTGATAACAAAAATATGCATGCTTAATTCTCGAGACTTATTCTCCAGTGTATTTTAGGTTGGACGGCGGATATTGACTGATCACTGGACGATGACAGTACAAAATCTTAATTTGTTTCCACAAATTCTTAAACTTCGTCTCAATGGAACCATGTATTATTCAAAGTTAAACATTACAAGATATACTGAAAAAAGAAATTTAAACCAGTAGTAACTATACTGTTTGCTTTAATAAAAAAAAAAAAAAAAAAACCTTATATTTCAGTTTAAGGTGAAACGTACTAGCAACAGGTTCCATTAAACTTATGGTTATCGGCAAAGTTTATTGAAATTAATTGCTTCCATTTAAAATTACTGCATTCTCAACACAGTCTAAATTAATGCGAACGTTGTTTTTATATAATAATAATAATAATAATAAATTCTTTATTTAAAGAGGGTAACTCAATTAGAAATGGTCTAATTTTCATTGAGGCCCTCAAACAAAATACATGCATACAGTTAACATTCATACATTCATACATTAATTTACAATATATATTACTAGTATACACACAATTCAATCATTGAAATATACAAAGGGTAATAAATGACAATATTTGATATAGTTTTGTTAGAGGAAAACAAATTAGTTGACTTGCATATAATTTTCAAGAAAATGATTATAACTATGTTTCTTGAATAATTCCACATTAGGACATTTCTTTATTTCGAGTGGTAAATTATTCCATACTTTGGTTGCAGAATAATGAAAAGATTTTTTATAAAAATTTGTATTTGGTCTTGGAACAAAAAGATCATTATTAGAGACAGATCGTAAGTTGTGGCGTTGCACATCATCAATATTTAGTATTGCTAAGTAATCAGGTGTTAGCCCATTTACAATTTTATACATTAGAATTGATTGTTGGTATTTTATTCTTTTGGTAAAAGATAGCCATTTTAAAGAAGAAAACATGAAATTAGATGGAATAGAAATATCGCATTCCAGTATAATTCTTGTTACAGTATAATTTTATCGCTGTTTAAAAGTCTCACAATGTTTAAAAAATATAAAATATTAATACAAACTTCATGATATAAAATAACTTACGTTGAATAATCTTTAAGTACTGTTTTGGTATTCTCCATGGCCAGGTATGGACAAAAGTTCCGAGCATTAAAAACATAAAAACAGAAATGTGTGTAAGTTTCATTGTTGACTGAATGTTCACCTGTTCTTCTTTGCATCCATATCAAAGTTCCTCTGCATTATATATCTCCCTCCTGTAGAGATATCATTCACACCTACCTTAAATCATATAGAACGATTACGCAGTAATATTATTTTAGTTCTATATTTGATATGAATTATGTCTGATAATTAATGCTGATCTAGAATTAAAATAGTCAGGTAATAGAGTGATTGTATTTAACTTTCAAAAATTATATCAATATGAATGATTTTGGTTCTATGTACTCGTGACAACTTGACGTTAATAATATAAACAGACAAACCATTGATGTTTTACAAATGAATTGAAAAATTCCAGAATAAATGAGAGCTAAGATCAGTTTCAAGAGATGAAACATTGAAATAATTGGTGTTTTTTCAACTCAAATTTGTATTGCCATATAAACTTTAAACTATGAGGTGTGACAAATACAAACTAATATACAATTTAACTGAAATTCATATACACAATCATGTATTATATTAAAAAGTCCAGAGCTACCTGTCTTCAGTTCTAATGACATTCTAATTTAGAACCAAAATTCATTTTTATTCGGGGTTTATGTTGCTCAATCTTAATTTTTCAGTTTCAAATAGGACGTCACTTGGCGTAGAGGTTTAAACTTATTCGGATGTGTCTACTTTTGTGTTTCAAATGTCTGGTTATGTAAATGTATTTCAGTTGTTTCCTGTAATTAGTTAATACTTCAGTTTTATCATGTACATCTTTTGAATACTCATTTTATAAAATTTACTGTTTGCAAAAGTATAAATTATTCTAAATTATAGGATTTTTCTGGTAACTAACAGAAAACCCTTGCCGTTTTTGGCACAACCTTTTTGATCTTTTGGTTCTCGATGCTGTTCAACTTTGTACTCGTTTCGGCTTTCAAACTTTTGTATCTGGGCGTCACACGTAGGTCTTGTGTGGACAAAATACACTTCTGGCGTATTAAAATTTTGATTTTGTTGGCTGTTGTTCGTGTGATTCTTTGTCAATTGTGTTCTCCAATTTATTTATATTGTAGTCCTGAGTTGTCATTTTGATTTTATATTTCACATGGCCATAATAGTGCGAGGATTGGCATGCCACAAAACCAGGTTCAACCCACCATTTTTTCCTTTAAAAATGCCCTGTACCAAGTCAGGAATATGGCCATTGTTATATTATAGTTCGTTTCTGTGTGTATTACATAATAACGTTGTGTCGTTTGTTTTCTCTTATTGTTGAGTGTAAATTCACATTGCGATAAGACGTGTCACGGTACTTGTCTATCCCAAATTCATGTATTTGGTTTTGATGTTATATATATATGTTATATTTGTTATTCTCTATGTGTGTTACATTTAAGTGTTATGTCGTTGTTCTCCTCTTATATTTAATGCGTTTCCCTCGGTTTTAGTTTGTTACCCCGATTTGGTTTTTTGTCCATGGATTTATGAGTTTTGAACAGCGGTACACTACTGTTGCCTTTATTTAAGTTCGTAAATAAATTATAGTCTCTGCTACACTAATAAGTTTTATTATTTTTTTATCAAAATTTGGGAGGCTTTTTTCTCAGTTTGATCGGGTTAATGCCGCTTTTCAAAACATTTTAAACTTATGGCTCCTTGGTATCTTCACAAAGCGTAAAATTGTAAAGGTTCATGTTTGTATGAGATAGGGGTTGACTTGATTTAATATATGTTGACCTTTTGTAAAGTATATATGTAGACTCAGATCGACGTCTAGTCTCTAATAGACGTCCGTTCCTCAAATCGACGTCAAAATCTGACGTCACGTTCTTAAATCAGTCTCAAATAATTTGACCCTCTATTCGACATCCAATGTGACGTAATGAGTTATAAAAGCGAGTCTAGCATAACTCGCGGGTCTACATTGATTAATGTCATTGAACAACAGGATTCTGATTAAGTACAGATGTACATAAATCCAGCCGGTTTTAACATTTTAACATGCATCATATAACAATAATGTGCAATTGCATATTAAACATTTTGGTGGAAGACGTTCTTATTCTCGATCTACATCGTCGATTTCCTTTCTTTTTTATAGAAACAATTAAATGTTGGTACGTCTGTACGACAATAAGACAACAACACAAAAAACACAGATAATCAAAAAACATCTATAGGGCAGTATACAGACTCAAACAATTAAAAAAAATAAAAAGTTCATACAACGAACTTCAATTAGTGAACCAAAAATAGGACGTTGATTTGAAAACAACAAAAAAGACGTCCATAAGAGGGACATAAAATTTGTCATCGATTTGGAATGATATTTTATTATTTCGTCATATTTGAACGTCGATTTGTTATGTTATTTTACTATTTTGTCAGATGTGGACGTCGATTTGAGGACTGGACGTAATTAGAGACAGTACGTCGATCTGAATTTTACATAGATGCTATTTGATTTATTGCATAAACTTTGAAGTCTTTTGTTCATGGTAGCTAGAGATGTTTTTAAGTTAAAATTTATCTATTCCAGACCTATGGCATTTTAACCCTTTCTGCAACCATTTTATAAACACAAATTTAATCAACGTGTGGTTGCCGATTATCTCAAAAGTGTATTGGATGAGTTTACGGATCATAACCTTTATCAGCTGACAGAATGAATCAAAATGCGCTAACGGGTCTTATTGAAATTGACAACCTTGTGTAATGTGGGAGGCACTCGAAGGTATTTTCGTTTATCAAACATGAAAATTTATTTGTTAATCATCGTTGAGCCTCGGGCATTAAAAATTGATAACCTAACTATCTCGGTTGGATAAATCCGATAATCCACTGGTTAGAATTATTAATGGAAGAGTATATATTTTACGACTGGTACATAAATCTAATATTTATTTTATAAATTGTTTTCATTTATCTTCGGTAAATTCCGATTTGTACGTCTTGCTTATACACGACCGAATGAAACTAGCTTCAAAGGATCAGACTTGAACATGTGCATTACAATGAAGAGAGATAATTTTATGACATCCAAACCGATTTACCTTAACCATTAAAATGAGGTTCACATGAACGTTATTTAAACTTACATAATTCTATCATACATATAATTTCCTGTTTGCCATCATTGTTCGTGTATTACTAGTATTATTTTAATTGTTATAACCGTGATATTGTATCTTAATTTTGAAAATGCATTACGGGTAATATGTGCATAACAGGAAACCCTTTTGCAGTCGAAGTAACAGGGATGTGAGATTTCTGAAAAATCATAAAAATCAAAGTATACTTTTCAAGACATGAATTTAAAAATTTGAAAGCTGTCGTAGAAAATAGTACATACTTATTTCTAGCAATTTACGTAATCAGTTAGTGATATATTATCTAATCAAAGGGGCGCTAATTTCAAGCTATGCTATAAAAATAAAGAAACACAGGATAGCCAGCAGTAAACCCTGGCTAAAGAGTCAAGTGTGCATGCAATTAAAGAATGTGGCTCCATTAAACATATTTGTGGGCGTTCACCCCCACCCTAATAGTGGTTTGACAGCACTAAATAAGAACAAACCATGAACAATCAGCTGTAAATGGCTAAATTCATCAGATTGCCACAAAATACAACAAAAAACATAGTATACCTATTTAAGAATACTGACAATTACTTAAACCAAGTTCAAAGCTAATTCCAAATAATGAATAAACCATATTTTCAATCATTCAGTACACATTCGATGAATTTAGTGCAAAGACGTCATGAACAGTCTATACAAGGTCTGTATCGACAGGATATATCTGTTTTTGAATGTTGCAATCTGCGGCAACCCTTGCATCTCTGGTATCTTTCGTCTCTCTTTTATCTTTCCCACTGGATAACCAAAACATCAGTTATTTCTGGTTGAAATTATTAATCTAAAGGACTAAATATTGAGCGTCTTTTCATAATCCAAACGGCGTTTCGTATCGCACTGTATGCTTTGAAATACGTTTTTTTTTAAACTGAAGATTCTTAAACATGCAAAGCATCGATGTCATCGATGTCATCTTTCATAGAACCCAACGCTCTTGCTAACTTGACCTTTTTCAAGATACAGGTTGTCCTAAACTATTTCACCTTTACAATTATGTCATGTAAAACCTAAATATTTAAGAGTGCAACTATGTCAATTTTGTATGCAACTCTACTGATAAACGTGACGGGTATACGACGTCAATGAGTTATCATATTTCTTGTTATTTTGACCGATAAGAAATTCAATATCCGTTTTTAAATAGGGAAATGTACTCGTCAAACAGATTCAATCCTGCGAATATGTGTTTATATTCGAACGCTTAAATGTGTATTCATATAAAAAAGTTTATTTTGACTTTACATCGAAGAGGTATTGTAAATATTCTCCTCTATCTCCAAAAAAGCGCCAATTTTAAAAAGTATACAATGATCGTCTTTTTTTTAATTCACAGTAACAGAGCTTCCATGTGCGTACATCCGAATTCGTACGATAATATGTTAAATTATAAAAAGAATACCATGCCCAAGATTTGAAATACTGAAGATAATACAAAAACACAAGTGTGTCAGAATTCAGCATTTTTAATATCAATCCACAAAATGTGAAAGAGGAAACATTCTGACTGAAATAATTTCACTTATTTTCTGCTTATCGAGTTGGTGTCCATATGAAAAAAGTAAAATAACAAAAATATAAAACTCTGAGGAAAATTCAAAAATCAGTTGGCAAAATCAACATCTCAATTAAATCTAACGAATAATTTACAATTAACACAATTGTCATATTCCTGACTTGGTACAGGCATTTCAACAACGGTTTACTACTTTTGGACTTGATTCCAAACCTCATGCATAATGATTTTTTTATTTGATATTAATCTGGTTATTTTCAAAATAACAGTAATGGTACCAATTTTACTTCACTAGATCTTTATAAAAACGTAGTGCTCTAGGCCAAGGTACTTAAAAACCAAAATAAATTAATGAAAATGTGAGCAGCTTATATAACATGTATAACAAAAATGCAAAAGAGTATGGCCAAACCCGGGCAAACAATCAGAGCTTAGCATAAGAGATATATATATTCGTAATTGAAACTTATATTTAAAATTTTGTAAGAGCAAATTTTAATAACACAATATCTGGAGTAACATGCCGAAGTACGTCAAAAGTGTTACATGTACAATAACTTGCTTAAGATTTTATGATAGTTACTTCGATAAGTACACGGGAAAGTTCCCATGGGATGACGCAGTGAATACGCATAGATGTAAAGAGCATAGACAACAGTGCAAGTAGCCTGTGAGTTGAATATTTTAAATGTCGTTCAGCAAGACCATCATTGTCAGCAGCTTTTCCACAATTCAATCATTTTACATGGTCTTTTACAGTTAACATATAACATCATCATCAAGATAATGTTAAACGCCTTCTTTAACTCCATCTTTGAATGTTGCAGAAAATACAGATTTAGTATAGAATTGATATGATCACGCCACATCTGTGCACTTTCGAATGCACCAAATACTCCATGTGCAATTTGTGAAAGTGGAATATTTTATTGTTTTCCTGTCTAATTCTGTTCCACAAACCACTCATCTCTCTTTACTTGTAAGTTTATTTATAACCCATCAGGTCTCTGTTTTTCACTCTATTGTTTACTTAACCATATGCATATTCCGACAATGAATGTCTCTTCACATGCTCGAGGCCAAAATATTTGAAATCTATCTAACGTTTAACAGATGTACAATAATTAGGTACAGAAGTACTGACTCAATTGATCCCAAGGTCATCCCTGTAAAAACAAAGAACTGTAAATGAAAGGAGTTTTTATTAAACGTTAGTTGGAACACACCCGACAGCACAAGTTAATCAAAATATACGTCTGAATGCTAACATACAGCCTTAATTTTAAACGTCAGACAAGAGCCAATGAAAGCATTATAAAAGCTCCAAATCATTCTCAATGTTTAAGCAATTCTTGACTATATCGATAGGTGGCAACAAAATTTCCGACACCACATTGTTCATATTAATTGTATGGTGGAAATTAAAGCCTATTTTTAACTTGTAATCCGAAGTTAATTTTGTAAGGTCTACCAATGTCAGAAGTGAGCAAAAATATTAAATTGATAATCAAATTTATATACGTTATTTATTTATTTTTTGGTCAAAAGTTAGAACCAACGACCAAACATGAAGACGGTGTGACCGTCATGCATAACATTGTTGAATTAACTGTTTTCAACACTTTTCCTATTATCGAAAAACTAATGATTTTCTACCCCAGGAAAAGATAACCTTACATGAATTTATCAAAACCTTTTCGGAATATTGGGTCCTCAATGCTCTTCAACTTCTTATATCATTTGGTCTTTTTGAATACATACGCAATCCGTTAGACATCTTATTTTGCTATTAACATTTGTGGATCCAATGAAAAGATATGCATTGTAAACAAAAACATTTTAAAATCACTCTCAACGAATAGGTAGAGGGTGTACTAAGGTTAAATTTTAAAAAAATCTAGAAGTTTCAAATTGATACTTAAAGTCAAGAGAGCATAAGTTCAAGAATAAAAGAAGCTAAAACAGGGCGCTACTTTAGGGATATAATTTTTTTTAAATTGAGGGAGAAGGCTGAGTCTGACTTTAACCTTATATTTGTATTTATATCATTTGGTTCTCAAATCTAAAGAAACGATATCTTGAGTCTACTTGATTTTGGAAATGACCTTTATATGCTATTTGAAGTGTTAACTGAAAAGTAAAATGGGGGTTATTGGGCAAAATATTTTACCCTGAATCGTAGGATAAGTTTGTATACTAAATTTAGTCCTGGTATCTATGATGAGTTTATTTGAACATCTGAAAAATTCGTAAATCTGAGATAAGTAAATCCTTAAATGATCCAGGGGGGCTATGGTGCCCGGTCCCTCTTTTTGTGGGAATAATGTGATTGATTATATAGGGAAACACTGAAGTATAATTAGAGCGCCCCCGCTTTTATGTCAGTCAGCGCCCCCCCCCCCCCCCCTTTATGAAAAGTTCTGGATCCGCCACTGCATAGAATACAAGAATGTTTAAGCCAAAATATTTAGGTCATAATTCTTTCGTCATTAGTGTTCTATTCTAAAAAAAAAATTAAAATGCATTACTTCAAACTTCAAAATTTCAATGATTTGGTACACCAGTATCTTAACCATAATATAAAAGGGATGGTTATGTTATGACCTAAACATTATATCATAGTACTATGTGGTCCCTGTGGATATAGTTTGATTCAACAGAGCATTAGAGGTGATGCAAATTAAAGAAATATATGATGACAATTACATAAAAATTAGATAAAATTATAAAAAACATTGTTAATGTATGTCACTTTTTAAATAATGTGAATAGTCTTTTACAACGAAAATCAACTGACATGACAGCTTTTTCAGGCGTTCACTTATTGTATTGGATATTTTTTTCATAGTTTTACCTTTGCTGTTGAGTATTTATTTTGAAGTACATCAGAAATAATATCTTCCTACGATCAATTCAATCGGATCATATTAAATGATAATTATGTAAAGGTGTTCCAGGCGCGGATCCAGCCATTTCAAAAAAGGGGGGGGTGGTGTTCCAACTATATGCTCCCATTCAAATGCATTGATCGGTCAAAAAAAGGGGGTTCCAACCCCCGGACCCCCCCCCCTGGATCCGCCACTGTGTTCACTTATCATAAGAGAACCAAACCCAAGTGTAAGCTGTAATATGGATATATAGTTGTCCATGGAATAATCCCACCCGGCAGTAAAATCCGGCCATTCTACTCGGGGCGAATGTCACACTATCTTAATGCTGATAACACACCAAACCAACTTTATGAGGGGTCTATATGTTGCATTTTATTATACAATATTTCTGCCCCTATCCCCATTACTGAAATGGTAGTCCAAACTTCACCGCCCTTAAGATTGTAGTGTTTGTCCTTGTCCTACCTAAATATGAAATACTTCCAACTGAATGTTAATAAGTCACCAATCAATCAATAATCGACAACGTGATGGTTGTTTTGACTGTGTGCACTATACTCAGCAGCAAGAAAACAGTTTACTGAGACCAAATTATATAATAACTATTACAGTGTTCACAATTGTTCACACTGTTGCCCATTAAGAGCTTGAATATAATAGACATTTTTTGTAGTGTGAAGACATTGTGTTAACCTCAATGATTTCTTTTGTTCTTAAGTATCGGTCGGTTGCTTTCTTATTGGCGCATATCTTGTCTCCCTTATACAGAATTTGGTATAAAAGATAGAAGTCAAGACCATAAGCAAACAAAAAGGACAGAAAGATAAATGCGTTTGTCCACAAAACGTAGCAAACAAATTAAAATATAATTTTGAACCCTATAAGAAACCAGAGTTAACTATGTTGTTTTACGAGGATAAGCAGGGTTTTTTTGCCACAGATAACCGATAAAATGTAAATGACAAACGAGGACTCCAAAGACATAATTGTAAAGGTCAAATATTGTATTTAAACGACATATGCAAGTGCGCATGCTTAGCTCGCGCTTATGAATATTTTGGATTCATTCCATGTTTGAAAAAGAGATGACATATATGTGAAAAAATTGAAAATAACACGTTATATAAATGTCATGCGTCATAAAAGCTTTGAAATATATCACCTGCTTAAATAAACTCATTATAGATACCAGGGCTAAATTTAGTATATACGCCAGACGCGCGTTTCGTCTACAAAAGACTCATTAGTGACGCTCGAATCCAAAAAAGTTAAAAAGGCCAAATAAAGTACGAAGTTGAAGAGCATTGAGAACCAAAATTCCTAAAAGTTTTGCCAAATACAGCTAAGGTAATATATGCCTGAGGTAGAAAAGCCTTAGTATTTCCAAACATTCAAAAAATTGTAAACAGTAAATTTATAAATATAACCATATCAATGACAATTCATGTCAGCACAAAAAGTGCTGGAATTTGATGTTTGAAAAGTTTAAAGTAATCGAGATCATGTATCATAACACCGTTATGAATGGTCAAGTAAAGTATACGATCACTGATATACGTCATATACATTTTACATAATCATTATATCATATCATCTACAAATTTAGTTGACATATAACTTATATAATAAGTGAGAATCGTATGTAATCACGAAATCACGAAAGATAAACTTTGTTAAATTACACGGAGCATGATGCGAGTTAGACCTCAAATTACCTGTAAAGGAGCCATTAACAATCACTCTAATAGTAGGTTGAGATGAACTTTAATTTATAGCTAGTGTGGAAATATTCAATCACGAAAACCTAACGTTGATCATTGAACCTTGTAAAATATACCATGATCACAGCAACACTCCCATACGGCAACAAAATACATTTCAATTTTGAATAGTTAAATGCTTTATTGTATTTAGCATTATTATTATCTATTTCTCAGGATGTTTTAATTGTTCCACACACATAATCAACCATTTGTAGTTAAAACGGGTATTTTTATTCGTTCAAAGAACTGTTCTCTTTGCGTATGTGTCTAATCATGATTGGATTGTTCCATCACAAATTAAAACATAAGAATAGCTGTCTTTCATTATTATTATAATAGTGATTGGTGTGGAAATCATAACACCTTATAGTAAGTGCTCAAATGTGTGTAGAGAAAGAAAACATGATATATTTATACGAGAACTAGTCAACTAAATTTTACTGAAAGTAATCATTCTTCGACTTCTACTTCTACCAGATCATAGCCAAAATGCACAAAGTGATGATCTTTCCACGACTTTGGTGCGAATACGAACCCCAACCTCTATAATGAGAGCCTTTGTTATTGCAACATTATCGACTTCAATTAATATGGAAGTATAAGTCTCGCATCTATTCGTCCTTGCTTTGAAGATCCACACTTCATTGTATTGTGCATCTTTCTTACACTTGTGTGATCATCATGGTGCTTATGCATAACATCATAGTGCTGCTTCTCTATTACTTAATTATATTTAAATTACACGAAGATATTCAAATTATCGCCATTTGAGAATCTGGGACATTATCATTGGTGGATAATTTCATGAATAATACGAGGCAGGCATTACCTGTGAAAGGGGACGAAATCTATGATTTTTTTTTATTCAAACATATCTTAATTTCAAAACGGAAATACCGTAACGTTTCCAATTTTGGTCCTGTTGTTAGGGATTTTAGGTGTGACGTTATTTAAGTTATGACGTCATATGCAATGTAAACAAAGAAACGCTATCATTAGGTAACGTTTTTTCATATCAACGAATTATTAAAAATGAAATTGATATTGCGTTCCTTCCTATTTTATACTAGACTGATAAATAATTATTTTACTCAAAATTTCATGCAAACGAGCCCGGAAAAAGGAAGTACATTGTAGATTTCTGCGCAGATGCGGCAATTCAAAATATGACATAAAAAAATGAACGATTTTGAGTTCATTAGTACAATAAAAATTTCGGGGAAATTTTCCCTACTTTTTTTTTTTTTTTTTTTGAATTTTCTACTGTTATTGGGGACTTCGTCCCCATATCAAATTATATCAATTATATTTAAAACAAAATGGTTCTCAAATAAAGTAAAAAGTAAAATCACAAAAAAACTAAACTCCGAGGAAAAAAGGAAGGTCCTTAATCAAATGGCAACATCAAAAGCTCAAACACATCAAACGAATGGATAACAACTGTCATATTCCTGACTTGGTCTCGGGACGGCTATAGTGCAGACGATAAGGTGTCACGATATCACAGTAGCATGGGTTCGAATCCCGGCGAGGGAAGAACAAAAAATTTGCGAAAGCAAATTTACAGATCTAACATTGTTGTGTTGAATTTTAGACGAGTTGTATATATATATAAAATAAAGCAATTTTAATAAGATTTAATCTATAATTGAATGACGATTACAATAAGATCATAACATAACCACCTTGTCCCCAGACATGGATGCATTGGGAAGATTAAGACGTAATCAATAATCTGCTTAACATTATTCAGTTCATGATATATAGTATCATATATAGATAAAATTGGATGAAAAAAATAAGAAATAAAAGTACAAATGTTAATACTAAAAATTTTATAAATTGAAAGCGTCAATTCTTCTCACCATCTAATCAAACAAATAATCAAACAGCAAATTTCGGCACAGCCTTTACATTTTGAGGAGAGGACCTATACCTTTTGATTGCAAACTAACGACACCTGCATTTCTTAAATAATTCTGGATATAATCAAAATATTTTTGATCCGGGTTAATGCGGGAGAATTTCCATCCTTGATAACCATATCGCAGATTTAAACTTATGGGCATCATTGAAATAGAACCATTACATTAAGTAATTGTTGATATTTCAAAGCATCTATTATCAGCATTTAAATGACTCTATTATATTCCATTACTTTCACGAAAACTTTTCATGAAGAACTTGATTGAGTTTATTAATTGATTTGTTGAGCTGTGTTGAGGTTAAAGTTGGAACAGTGGTGTTTTTAGCTGTTGAAGCGGTATGTGCAGATTTCCGGTTAACAGTAACAGGCAATTTCTTAGGTGCCGAAACATGACATGCCGAATGGCTTCCAATATTGACGGACATGATAGTAGTTCATGCAAAGACAGATTTCAGTTAAACACTGTTATAGATATAACATTACCAATAATATAAAGTGCTTGGTTAAACCTTCAGAAATCTGATCATGCATGTATTTATCATCTGTTTTTCCAACTTATCTTTTTATTGAATATGATTCCTGTTTCTTTAAAGTTTCCGTTGAATCATTATACCCTTTCTCCTAAGTTAACCTTAACAATAGTTATCAAAGGTACCAAGCTTATAATCTGATACGCCAGACGCGCGTTACGTCTACATAAGACTCATCAGTGACGCTCAGATCAAATGTTTAGAAATCCAAACAAGGTGAAAAGCATTGAGGACCCAAAATTCAAAACAGTTGTGCCAAATACGGCTAAGGTAATCTATGCCTGGGATAAGAAAATCCTTAGTATTTCGAATAATTCATACTTTTATTCATAATTTATAAAAATGACCATTTAATTGGTATTCATGTCAACACCGAAGTGCTGACTACTGGGCTGGTGATACCCTCGGGGACGAAATGTCCACCAACAGTGGCATCGATCCAGTGGTGTAAATAGTTATCAAATGTACCATGGCTTAATCTGCCTTAAATTCACTTTTGTGGCAATGACAGATTTTGTTTTCTTTACGGTTTGTATCCGGTAGATCTTTGATTTTCTGTAAGATGAGATCTTTGATTTGTAAGATGAGTGTGTGGTTAAAGTTTTTTTCACCAGTTTCTTCTGTGATACGGTTGTAGGGAATTGTCATTGCATTAGAAAACCTGCACGATTTTTTTTTTATCTCGCTCAAACAATCTAATTCATATGATTATATTATCAGCTAATCATATACATGTATGCTATATTAAAAATGGATCACGTTTCTAAAGTGGACGAAGTAGGTTTTTTTTTTCCTTTTGCAATGACCATTATATCTTTTGACATGTTGCAATTTTTTAAAAAAATCAAAACGATCAACTGGTGAAAATATTTAGGATATTGCTCAAAGTTTGTTTATATATGATTTCTAGTGAAGGTCAGGATGTTTCTTTAACCGAACAAAAAAAAATCGGTTTTGTAGTAAAAAAAATAGGTTTTTTTTTTATAAATAACTACCAGGAAAAAGAATTACTTTCAATTCCCATTGTTTTGTTTAGCTCCAGCCTGATATCGGTGCATTACGTCTGGCGCAAATATGAATCAATCCTGGTATCTATGTTTATTCGCACGTATCACCATTACGTTTGCGCACATTTATATTATAGCTAAATACGGGTAAATAAACTCATCATAGATACCAGGATTGAAATTTTGCATTTGTGCCAGATGTCGGTTTCTTTTTCAAAAGACTCATCCGTGACGCTCGAATCAAAAAAGTTAAAATGACCAAATAAAGTACGAAGTGAAAGAGCATTGAGAACAAAAAATTCCTAAACGTTTTGCTAAATACTGCTAAGTTATCTATTCCTGAGGTAGAAAAGACTTAGTATTTCAAAAATGTTTGTTAACATTTAATTTATATTTATGAACATATCAATGATAATTCATGTAAACACAAAAGTGCCGACTACTGGGCTGGTGACACCTTTGGGGCATAAAAATCGAACAGCAGTGACTACGACCCAGTGATTGTAAATAAACTCATCATAGATACCAGGATTGAAATTTTGTATTTGCGACGGACGCGCGTTTCGTCTACAAAAGACTCATCTGTGACGTTCGAATAAAAAAAAAGAGTTAAAAAGGCCAAATATAGTACGAAGTTGAAGAGCATTGAGTACCAACATTCATACAAGTTTTGCTAAATACAACTGAGCATGATACATGATACATGTAGAAAAGTCATAGTATTCAAAAATTCTAAAAATTTGTGACCAGTTAATTTTTATTTATGGCCATATCAATGAGACTTTTTGATAGTACAGAAATGTTGGTTACAGGGCTGGTGACACCCTTGGGGAATAAAAACAACACCAGCAGTGGCATCGACCCAGTGTTATAAATAACCTCATCAAAGATACCATGTGCACATTTTGTATTTCCGCCTTTTAAGGTAAACTCTAGTGGCTTTTTTTATAGTTTTTCTACAGTATTTATCAATTATTGTTGTACAACGGGGATTATTTTACATCAAATTCGATGACAGATATCACTTTTTCGAATCATGTGTTCAACTTTTCGCAATATTATCACTTTATCTTAATAAAGCTTAAAAATACAGTTCTGCATTATGGTACCTTATGATGGAATGATAAAATGAATAGCGAAATCCAGTGGAGTCTGTAATATATTGAAATTTAAACTGCATTAAAATTTTATACATCTAGGTCCAGCCATGCTCTAAATCTTTTCCAGATGCACAGCTTTGTCTGTACCCAGCGTGAATTTTCGTGTGCAAATACGGCCATATTTGCTTATAGTCTTAGATGAACCTTACAAAGGGGAATTAGCTGTCAAATTCATGTTCACCAAATTCTCATATTTAATTCATAACATACTTAAACAACATCCAAATTACAAAAAGTTTAAACTTAACAATTAATAATGCATAGTTTCGATGATCTGTATCAACATAGCATGTGCATTTCAGTTAAGAAACCATCTAGTTTACCATCGAAATAACATCTGATGACTGTCGATGTAAACAGAAATATAAATAGATATCGAGGAAATGTGCAATTGGATTTATATGTGGATTTGAATAAAAAAAAATGGGGAATGTGTTCATGGGACACAAATGATGCCACCGCTTGCATATCATTTAAAGTTATAGAGACATAACTGAAGAACGGTTAAATCGACGCAACCCAATTTCGAATTTGATATGTATTAAACAACAATAAGCATTGTGTATAGATTTCATTACATTTGGCTGAGGCAAACCTCAGTTAGAAAACGGAAATGAACAATTTAGCAATGTTTCCATTTGTAAAGGAGCATCACTCAAGAACGGTAAAAGTAATACCACCCATTTTCGAATTTGATCTGTAGTTTTATGATAATAAGCATTGTGTATAAGTTTCATAACATTTGGTTGAGGCAAACTTAAGTTAGACAACGGAAATGAAAATTCAGAGTTTTTTCTATTTCTAAACGAGCTAAAAACGAATGGTTATAGTGATGCCATCAAAATTAAAACTGATCTGTATTATGTAGTTTTAAGCATTTTGTATAAGTTTCAAAACATTTGGTTGAGGCAAGTACAGAAACAAAAAATATCCAGCAATTTTTTTTAAAGGGGCATAACTCAAGAACGGTAAAAATGATGGCACCTTCTTTCGAACCTGATCTGTAGTATGTGGTAATCAGCATTGTGTTTAAGTTTCATAACATTTGGTTGAGGCAAACTTAAGTTAGAGAAGGGAAATGGAAAATTCAGCAGTTTTTCCAATTTGTAAAGGGGAATAACTCTAGAACTGTTGTAGTGATGCCACTTAAATTCAAATTTGATCTGTGTTTTGTGGTTATAGGCATTGTATATAAGTTTCAAAACATTTGGTTGAAGCAAACTACAGTTAGAGAACAGAAACCAACTTTGGGACGTACAGACCTACTGACCAAGGTATGTACAGACGGACAAGGAAGAAACTTAATGCCCCATATAAAAATGTGTAAATCAGTGTTTTTACCTGCATAACAATGATTTGTGTGGATCAAATTTGTCAAACAAATGGTTCACCCGTGTTTCACTTTCAATGTTGACATTCTTTCACTTTTATTATCTGAACATACATAGTACTTGCATAATTCATCTCTAGCTCAGGGTTAAATTGAAGTTCACATAAATGTGAAATTAATTGGGGCTAAATCATTCACTTGAAAGGTTATTTTGACCTTTGGGAGAAATAACTAAATATTGTTTCAAAATTCTTCTTTAATAATACTTAAAACAAGAAGAATATTACTTCAGGTTTTTGTCTAAATTGACCTTATGCCCCTTTAAGAGTTCAATTACCATTGAACCATGTTTTGATCAAATTCCTTCTAAGCTTTTATATGATGGAAGTTTTGGTATACTAAACAACTCCTTTACACAAGTGTATAAATGTTTAACCTTACCATGAGTCAATGCTAATGTTATCAGTCCAGTAATAATAAACTTGGTCTGTTTTGCAATAAGTTATGAATAAGAACAACTCAGTGTATACAAAATGTTCAAAGAATTTTAATAAAAATAATAGAAAAGCTTGTAACAAAAACTTTATATAATATCTATGCAATGACTACACCAAACATAACAGGTACCCATTGTGTTCATTGTTAATATTTTGAACATTTGACTGTTGAAAAATATCCTTTTTGAAATATCGCTTATTTAATAAAGATACAATTTCTGTCAACTTATTGTTTGCATCTTCAATATCATTGTTTAAATCAACAATTCAAAAAAATCAAAAATGTTCCAACAATAAAATAAATAAGCTCAAAAACAGTTGTTCATTCCCATCAATATCTAATTCTTTTCTTTTATTTAATATGACTATAGCAAGTATATGTTATGCATTGTATACTTTTATTGCGTTTTTGCACCAAATATTTGCATTACCACAATCATAAATAATGTAGCACTTTTTACACACTTTTACTCATCAGCCTATTACAAACAAATACAAATTTTTAAAAAAGATTTCCCATTAACATGTTTCTCTTTTCTATTAGCCAAGTTTCTTCATACACATTAAACACAAGTACTGTAGTTTCCTTGTTTTTGCATCCACACTAGTAAACATCCCTCACTCATATCATAAGGCCCCATTTTGTCTTTTGAAGTTATGACCTCAAGAGAAAGTGTATACTTAACGAAAAACAAAGAATCTGCAGTGCAAAATGCAAAGTGAATTATTTATAAATAACATTACTATTTGTTTATATCAACATTCTTTTTAATTTTTGATATAATTCAAGAAACATCAAATAATATCTTATCATATTTTTTCAATTGCTTCCTTAGATTTTAATATATTACATAATAATATTTGTTGTTATTTTATCATATATATTTAGTGCCTGACAAAGAAAGGAAACAATGCATTTTTTGGTTATAATTTTGCAACAAAATCTAAAATAAATACCACCGAATTCTACAGATTCAAGCTTTCTTCTTTGCAATATCACCATTGCATGATAAAAGACTTATATATATTGTCTTACGAACTATAAATAATAAATTATATCTAGTATTGGTCTTAGTAGGCAAATCTCATCTTGGGTGTGTACCCAAGTTTGTCGAGGTTAGGTAGGCAAGCGAAATTGATCATGGCAGGTGGTCCACACATCAGAATAAGAGTATCATCATCTGGGGAAGGTAGGTGGTCCTTTATCATATCAGCACTTATAAATCCTTTACTATACTTCCAGCCTGAAATAAACAGAAAATGCAATTAAAGAAAATATGTCATACCTTGATATTCTCTTCTATAAATATGTCAACAATTTTTTTTTGTACATCAATTTGGCCATTCGTTTTCTCGCTTGAATTGTTTTACATCTGTCATTTCGGGCCTTTCATAGCAGACTATGAGGTATGAGCTTTGTTCATTGTTGAAGGCAGTACAGTAACCTATAGTCGTTAATTTCAGTGTCATTTGGTCTCTTGTGAAGAGTTATCTCATTGGCAATCATACCACATCTTCTTTTTTATATTTTTAGTCAGAAAATCATAAATAGGTGTCACCATAAAATCAGCTAGAACGGATGAAGCATAAAAAAAGTCTTCGAAATTAAGTTGATTTAAAGTAAAGAAATGTTGTAGTGTAGTTAACTCCCTTTTACCATTTTAATTTTTTGGAGGTCGACTAAAACTATCACTCCATTCAGTACACAAAACTCAATAGAAATTAGAATGTTTTGATTATGTGTGTGTGTATACAAATATTGGCTGTTTGTTTGTTTTACATGAAAAATAAAATGGATTTTGTAAATTTTATTTACTTTTACCATGTTTATATCAAACATTTAAGCATGCAGATTAGTTAGCTCATGTGGTATAAGTGTTAAAGAAGTATGTATCACTTCTTACTGTCTAAAAAATTGGTTTTTATTTTGCAAAATAATCTTACAATTACCTACAGCCCTAGGATGGTGTAAACTTCCCAAAAGAAATGTGTATTGCATATGGTGCAAAGGTAGGTGTGTGGGGCTATAGTGTATGGTGTGAGGGGAATGGTGTAGTAGTGTATGAGGAGTTGTGTGATTGTGTAATATGTATGTAAAGTGTAGTAATCAAGGTTTAAAACTATGCAAAATATTGATAAAAACTGATGTTTGATTTTATACATTAATTAACAATATTGTCATCAAATTTTGTTTTTTTTAAATATTTGAATAATTTTGTAGTTGCACCCTTTTTTTTAAATCAAATTGCATTATGGGTAATTACAGATTGTGTTGATAGAATGTGTAAGGTATATGGTGCAAAGGTGTAACATGTATGGTGTAATGGTGTTTGTTGAATGGTGTACGGTGTTAGTGGAAAGTTTACACCATACAAGGACTGTTGTCGCAATAAAATATTTTATGACACAAAGGATAGTCATAACAGAACTTGATTTAAATATATCCTAGCAAGGCTTTAGAAGTAGAACAGCAATTATAACAATTACACATTTGAAAGCCACATTTTATGTATACAATACAGTCAAGTTTTACTAACCTTCTTCTGGTCTGTCTAAAGTAAACCACAGTTTAAATCTATTTGGTTGTTCAGCAGCAATTTCTTCCAACTCAGTTCTTAGTAATATATCATTCTCTGTCTGAAATTATAGAACAGAATTTATGATTAAAAACAACACTCGTCAATTCATTTACATTTTAATAGGACATTTAAGTTTTCATTTTTTTAAATCATGTTCTTCAAACTATTTTCAAATACAATTAGGGGTTTCAATTAAATCTGAAATGACAACTTTAATAAGTAATATTTTGATGAGAAATAAGTAATGCATCAAACAGTATTAACTGATTAATAAATATGTTTTCAGACCTTATAATAAAATGGTCTGATATTTTTAAAAGGTGAATTTGAAATTCATCATGGTCAAAAGTAACTGAGTTGTTTCTTTTAATATTAGAGTCAGGATACTGATTTAAAAACCAAATTTATGATCATGAATAATGTAAACATACATTTTACAAATGCATCTTGAAAGATGAGTCTCAGACAGATGTCTTTTGATTTGTTGTATACTAACCTGGTTAGCAAAGAGGAGTGATATCTCTGTGTTATCATTCTTATCTTTAAAGATAGCCCTGACCAGCTGTAACATGGGTGTAATACCAGTCCCTCCAGCTATCATGCCAAGCTTCTTAGTCATCACAGTCTCGGGGGCAGCTTTCTTGTCAGATTTTATCTGGAAAACTCCTACAACAAAAAGTGGATCATGAGTAAACATTCATAATTATTGATACATGGTTTTAGTCTCTATTAGAAAACTTGGCAACACTAATACTGTAAAAATAAAATGATGAATGGTAAAAGAAAAGACACATATTGTATGTAAGTTTCTGGCGGAGGAAATATCAAATTCTTATTCTAAAAAGCGTATTTGTTCACCACTATTTAAAAACTAATTTGTGGATTTATGAATAATGAGAATGTACATTGTTCATAAAAACCAAAATTTTAAATTTTTCCATCTAAAAATTAAATTGTAATGGGTTGCATTGCCACATTGCAAAATGTCATTCTTAAAATTAAATTAAAATCTCAATATTGGTGAAATGAAATTTTGTTCATCAAATGCATTGATTGAAGGTAAAAGGGGGATAACTCTAATCAGAAAAATAGAAACAAACCTTGACCATCATAAACCAAGAGACCACTTGGTCCTCTAACATCAATAAAATCTCCTATCTCCATGCTCTCCAAGTATTGAGACATTTTACCTCCTTCCGGAAATTTGGGATGCACATTTTTGAAGTACACCTAAAACATAATATGAACAAATCTGATAATTTATAACAGACAAAAAATAAACTCAGTTACTAAATAAAACACTGTCAAAAGATATAAAGCTAAAGAAAAATTTCCAAATGTCTGTCTTTCATCTTTTTATACTTATCCTTCATCCATTTGGCCAATATGTTTTGGTCAAAATTGAAATTAAATTTAAAAGCTTTAAAGTCATATACGAAACAAGAGTTAAAATCATATTCTTACAATAAAACCTTGTCTATATTTATTGAACAATATCAATCTTTTACATAATGTAGTTTTAATCAAGAAGATTTATTATCCTTTAGTCCCTACCTAGATGACCTACCTTGATAACCAAGTCCATATATCCCTTATCATCATCACAGGACACTGGTGTGTATGGTCTGATTACCAACTGACCATCAATCCTCACTGTCAAATATATATGTTGACCTGAAAAACATTAATGGGTAAATCAGACTCCATCTATTAAAAGGTAGATCTAGAAGTAAACCAATTTTATCAAAGAGGATCTGACTGCAGAGTTTATACTACAAAATAGATAATTGTCTTTAAAAAGGCACAACTCAAGAAACGTAAAAGTGACAACACTAAAATTTGAACATAATCTGTGTTTTATGGAATAAGCATTGTGTATAAGTCTAATAACATTTGGTTGAGGCAAACTAAAGTTTGAGAATAGAAAGTAATTTTGGAACAGGTATAGACATTAGTAGGACTTAACGCCACACTGCTGCGATAAGAGCATAACAAAATGTCTAAAATAATTATTGTTACTCACCCACTGGCAGTCCCAGTATATGTTCAGGGCTGGGTAAAGCAAAACGAAATCTTCTTGTATCTGGACTAACTTCCTACAACGATATATAACACAAGAATAAAACAATTTAATTTATAATACATGTAGGTGCTATGAGAACCAAACCAAAGCATTGAACAAGTTGAGGTGTTACAATTGATTATAACCAGCTGAATGAACGAAGACAATTATATCTAACTGTTGATAGATCTACAGCCTGTCCTTTTATATGTATTTCACAAAAACAATCCAGTACCAGTTTATTTTAATAGTATGGGTGATTTTGAGCAAAAAGAGGACTTAAAGCATTTCTTATATTTGTCTACTGGTTCTTAATCATTTTGTACTTTTAACCTGGTTTTAATTTTTTTGCAAGCCTGTTAGAAGGCTATAGATTAGGATGATATAAGTTAAGTCGTCATCTAATTGGTCCCAACAAATCAGAAAATTTGGCACATTATGAATCAATACAATATAAAAGGACTGTGAAAAGGTAGTTGTACTGTTTGAGTTAAAAGGTCTTCCAATTAATGCAATTAAAATTGGCAATACACTAGGGGAAAAAAACAACAACAAATACTTTGTAGAAATATGTAGATAACAACATGAACTATCTGGGATCCTTATCAAGCTTATATCATATGTACCATTAAAAAATGTTACCTCTCTGTCTATAAGTTTCAGTGGGTATTTTTGGTCTGGTTTTTCAAGAGTGACTGGTGACTTTTTCTTCTTGTTCCCAAACAGGAAGATCTTGGCAAGTATGGCAGTCACGGCAACCACACCAATGCCGATGGCTACTGGGATACCCTGTAAAATAAATCATATTTCAATGTTATAATGGTTATCTATGGACTGTTTTAGAATATAAACACACAAAATTAAATCTATCGACGTATATTACACTGGTCAATGCTGGTGTGAACAAATTTAATTTACATTTTTTTAAACCATGTAGTTTTTGGTCATCATATATCATTTGATTCTGCAGAAATGTTTCATTATTAACTGCATAAAGATTTTAATCTGGAAACACTTGGCAGTAAGTTTTATCTTTCATATCATGTGTTTCTTCAATCAAAATTACTTTCATAAATACATGTAATACTGAGAACATGTAGAAAAGTGCATTTTGTAAATATATTTAGCACTTTTAATATCGTAAGAGAAAACCTTCACATACTAGTTATATAATAAATAATAAGGGATGTTTCAAACAGTTCTTAGTAAAGACAATGTATATAATTTTCCATTAATCATGTGAATGGCATGATAATTTTCTAAAGTTTAAAACACTAAATTAAAGATTGGCCAACCCTATAAAGTTGCCAAATTTGTATTTAAAACAACAATAACTAAAGTACTTGTAGATGTGCCAAAATAATTTAGAATTAGGATGATGTAGTTTCAAGGCAAAATTTTACATGTACATCTATCATGTCTATGTAATTTTTCACCAATACATATATATTTTTATACAGACGCAGGATTTCAAAACTTTTCCCATTTAAAATATTCAACACTTCTTCAGTCATGTCAGTGTAGGCATATAAAAATAACATTTTCAAAAGGTCGAACTAAAATATAACTACATAAAACCATGAAAACAGGACACTTTTGAATAGATATCAAGAAAAATACATATCTTATAAATTTTGATCAAACTGCAAGTAGATTTGGACCCCAAAATCAACCAGGTGCTCCGCAGGGTGCAGCTTTATAAGAAAGCAGAAGTCAAACCCTGAACAGTTGGGGCAAGTATGGACACAACATTAAAGCTTAATACAGCTCTGAATTTGGATTACAAAAATGTATGAACAAATTTTTGACATAATACGAGTTTCTGACAAATCTATTGGACAATATTATGCAATTAAAGATTTCTTCTTTTAACTTTTCAAATTTGAAGAAAGAAAAAAATGAAAACAACTACCACCCTCCCCCCCCCCCCCCCCCCCCCCCTATTTTTTTGCAATTGCATGTAGTCCAAAACCTGATATTTCTTTATACCTAAAATACAAGTAGTGTAAGGGAGGTAAATCTGAACATACCCAACATTGTATGTTAAATTAATGTTTTAGAATTACCTCCCTTACACTGCTTTTAAATTGTCCTAATCATGTTAATTGTCCATTAACCAGAAATACCCAGTTTTCCCCTTTTTTGCTCGTAATTCCGAAACATTTTGAGCCATAACCCCACAAAGTCAAAACTAACCATCTATTCAGGGTATGGAAACTTGTGGTTTAATTTCAGAGAAATTCATACACTTAAACATAAGTTACTGTTTGAAAACTACAAAAATGATTATCTTGGGCCCCCTTTTTGGCCCCCAATTCCTAACCTATTGGGACCATAACCCCCAAAATCAATCCATACCTTCCTTTAGTGGTATTGAACCTTCATGTAAAAATTTATAGAGATCCATACACTTAAACACAAGTTACTGTCTGTTAACTAGAAAAATGCTTCTTTTTGGCCCTTTTTTGGCAACTTATTCCTACATATTAGGGAAAATTAACCCCAAACTGTATCCCAGTCTTTCGTGTGTTATATGGAAAATTGTGGAACAATGTCAGAGATATCCATAGAGTTACACCCAAGTTCTACTTGTCTTGAAACTAGAAAAATGTTTTTGGCCTCTTTTTGGCCCTCAATTCCTACGCTGTTTGCCCAATAAACCCTTAAAATAAATCCCAACCTTCTGCTTATGGTATTATGGTGACTTGAATAACACCTGTATCACTCAGATTACAATTCTACCTTGACAGGTAAGTTTGTATTTAGCCTATAAAATACTTATTTAGCCTTGAGAATTGAAAGGTCAGTTTATCCCATTCATACAATAGAAGTTGATACATTTGGCTTCATGCCATTTACCTTGTCCAAAATTAAGGTCACTTTATTATTGTTATTGTGATATTGTTAAAGTACAAAAGAACCCTATATTCTGACCAATACTTAAAACTTTGTGCATCTTGATTTAATTGTTAAAAATCTGTTAATGTTGAATTTTAGGGGTTATTTTAGGCCTTTTAATTGCATATTTCTTTACATGGTAGTTTTTTTTTTCAGATATAAAAAAAACTATCTGCTTGACTGTTATAGAAATAGACTATGCTTGCAGAGTCTTGTTTTTAGTTTACACCAAATCTGACAGATTATTATTAAGTTGCAAAATATTTTAAATGAGAGCTGAAATTTTTTCTATCTTTAAATGTGCATTGAACAATTTTGAAGGTTAAAATAATCATAATGTGAACAAGAATGAAGAAAACATCTTGGTCCCAAAAAAAAATAAATCAACCAGGATATAATATTCCAAATTTTAATTTATTATACTAATATCAGTTGAAATCTCAAGCCACTATTTTGCATGTTTACAATGTAGGTCATGTCCCAACAGAAAATCAATGAATTTGACAGTACAATGTACTCTTAACACAAACACATGAGGTCACTGTGAAATAGACATCTAGGGCAAGAAACAGTCAGTTATACCAAACCAGTTTGACTAGATGTCTAGTTTAAAACCAGTTTGACTAGATGTGTCCTATATTTTGACAATGTAAATGACATGAGGACCTGCATGGGTTTTTAATATCTGTATTCTTTAAATTTTTAGGGCATTTTTCTTTTAATAGCCTTAAAAATAACTCTCATTCTGTAAAGCAAATTCTCATGAAAATGATTTTACTATATAGTCTTTCTGTTACAAGATTATTTATCAATTATGCACATTGATCATTATTTTATCGGTATTGCATTACAGATACCTAAGTTTCCTTTTTATTTTGCATGTATTTATTTTTTATACTTTTGCACCGCATTATTCTCTATTCTTTATTTTGTTGTTCATTTTCTCTATTCTCTATTTTTTGTTGCTATTACATTTATTCTCAATTCTGTAAACCCCATTCAGACCTTCATAGGTAAACTTCTATTGTATGAATGGGATAAACTGACCTTTCAATTCTCAAGGCTAAATAAGTATTTTATAGGCTAAATACAAACTTACCTGTCAAGGTAGAATTGTAATCTGAGTGATATCGGTGTTATTCAAGTCACCATAAACATTGTGGTACAATTTCAAAACAACTGAAATACTAATCATGCTAATACACAACTTTTTGTCCTGAAACTAGATAAATGCTATTTTTGGCCCCTTTGGGCCCGTAATTCCTAAACCTTTGGGACTATAACCCCCAAAATCAATCCCAAGCTTCCTATTGTGGTTATAAACATTGCCTTAAAATTTTATTGATTTCTTTTTACTTACTCAAAAGTTATTATATTCCGGAAACAATCTGTCTTCGGACGACACTGACGACGACGATGACGTAATACCAATATACAACCAAAATTTTTGGAATTTTTTTGCCGTCGTATAAAAACTACATAATTAACCACTGATTCAGTATCTATTCTTGTTATAGAACTTAATACCTCCTCCCCCGCCCCCTTTTTGACTTGTGTACGATTTTGTAATAGTTGAATCTTTAGGTCAAATTACCCATTAGCCTAACCTCTTCCTTCAATTTCTACTTAATAATTTTATGTGTTTTACACATATTAAAATATACTTAAATATATATGTATGGCAAGCATGTCAAGGACAGGTATGTCAGGTAAACAATATTATATATTTAGGCCAAATAAATACAGGTGTGTGTTTCCTGTTAGCCTACCCTCCCTTTTTTTAACCTAAAAAAAAGCCTACCCTAAAGGTTTTTTTTGTAATTTTTCAATAAGCGCTGTTAAAGTCAGAATGTCCCTCCAATAGACTCAATGTAAAAATAAAAGATAAAATATAAAAAAAATCCCTACCTACCTACATTGTACATCATTTACATGACCTACTCTTTTTTTTTCAAAGATGAAATAGGAAACACATATTATTTTTTTTTGCCTTATAAATAACTAACACATCAACGATGATCATCTGACATAAGTAAAACTTATACATCAATTGTATGACTCAATAGCTAGGTGTGTACATGTTTACAGCCAAAACATAAATACTTTCCTACCTCTAGAAATTGGCATGTCGGTTTTAATTTCTAGCATGTCTAGATATATTGATAAACACAAAGGAAGTAGTAACATCTAAGATAGGCTTAGATGCATAAGCATATCAAAAGGTTTCTAAATAGATTATGTCATAAATGTTATAACAATACAAATGGTATATAATCCATTGTCGAAATTTAATCTTATTTACAGAAGTAAAGTAGTATATCATGTGGGGCCAATTATCAGCCAAATATATAAGCTTGTTTTCCTCCAACATTATTGAACTTGAAGACCAGTCATCCAGTGGCCTACAAAGATCCAATTCATTTGAAATCTGATAGATATAACTGTAAAAGAGATGCATAACATCTTCAGGAACAATAATTATGATAATAGTGCATGTGGCATAACCATGATTAAAGCAAGAAGAATTTATCATCAATGCAGAATATGTGTTCTCCGGACATTATCATATTATCATATGCCTCACTTGCACAATCCCATTACTATGTTAAGTGAACTGTGAAATCAGGGTTAAAACCCTAACTTTGTCACCAACAATCAATTTTTATTTGCTTCAGACTCATAGTTCTACTATTTCCGAAAAAAGAGAAGAGAATCCTGCAAAGGAAAATATTTTTTTTTTTGTTACAAAAAAAATGCTCTTTTGGCAAGCTACACTATCATGACTATCATGACTATACTATTTTCTAAATAATTTTAAAATCAAAACGAATGAATTGTACTATATATATATACAAGCCAGCAGTATTGTTTTATTAGATTTCCTAAATTATTTAAATACCGGTAGAAGGATTTTTTTCCAAGCTGGCAATAAAAGACTTTGCACATTTAAAATTTCATTTAATATTTATAAATACATTTAGTTCTGTTGATATTCAAACTTGCTTAGGCTTAAATTAAAATATTGTTTGTTTGCAGTTTACCGACCGACCCTTGAAAATCCTCCCAACTGTGAAAATTTTATTGCTTTAAATTTAAAGAAATTTTTTTTTATACTTCTATTGACGAGATCCGGAACTTTGGGTCCTTTCCGAAAATGATTTAAAGTCTGGGTCAATTACACATTTCAAGTTCGGTTTTTCTTAGCTTCCCGTCAAGCGTTCATGTGACCATTAAATGATAAAGCACATGGAAATTGTTTACAGGTATCCATGAAGTCACGGGGAGTACTTTACGCTGTCGTCTCGTGTCATTTTAAGACAAATAACAAACAAAAAAGTTTATTAGTAAACTGTTTATACAGATTCAGGCACATGTAATGATGTGTGATGATATCATTGACGATGATGCAGCGGATATTCATAACTGACAAGATAACCATTCTGTCTCAAACAAATCGGGTACAGAATCTGTGGAGCCTGACTTTATGGAACCAATTGCAGTGGTTAAATAATTCGACAGCAGCTTGAAGTATGGCATATTTTCTACAAATTGTTGTGAAGACGACAAAGATGAAACCACTCCTCCGTGACTTAAATCTTCATGGATATCTGTAAACACACCTGTACGGAGGAAGGGCTTATTTGAAATGGATATAGATCATGCCAAATCAATAAGAAGCAACCCTAACTACACAAAGATGTAGAGAAAATGAATGGTTAGCTTGAAAAATAAATATACTCTCTCTATATTAAATCTATCTTCGATTGCAATGAGTATGCTCCTTTAGGATAAGGGGGGCTGCCCCACTCATTTTAATTATTCTCTTTCTTACAATATTAAATATACCCAAACTGTGTGGCCTGTGTGAATTCAATTAAAACATGTCCTTAGGAGCTATGCTGCTAATTTTTTTTATGCATTAAAAACATTTCAGTACAGACCATTTACTTTTAATGGGGTGCTATGGATTTCACCCCAAACTTTAGATTTCTTTGGTTTTCATTAAACCCTATCAAAAATATAACCTTATCACATATAATTAAATATTGTTAGAAATATGAAAACAGTTGAATGTCTTATTTAAATACTTTTTTTTCAAGTTGCCTTTTTTTCAATTGAGGAAGATTCAATGGTTATTTTTTTTTTATTATTAAAAACACACTCTTTAATACATTGTCTTCTAAATCTTTAATATCTATATTTTTCTGATGAAAATACTCTACTCATGAAAACATTCTAGTCAAAAAGCATACATGTCTGAATATATTTCTTTAAAACAGTTCTAGTCATAATGACATTCCTTGTTTATAAGTGTTCCAGTATTTAATAATTATACCATATTTTATGTCATAAATTGGATAATGACACTATGTTAAAGTTTCAGTTTTGGTTAAAAAGTTTTTTATCTGAAAATGCCTGTTCATTTGATGTTGGTTTTCAGCATGTCAAGTGTTTGTTGTTTAAAATTATTTTTTTTTCTTCACAAGAAACTTGGTTAGTGTAACTGCTTGTTTAAACTGTATTTTGGCTGATAAAATAAAATATTTTCCTACCTACCGACCCTTCAGTCTGAAGGAACAGTCGGAAAACTGCAAACAAACATATTTTCAAGGTTGGCCTTATCTGAGTTCAATTTCTGACATGTAAACATAACATCAATAATTTAACCTCCTTCAATTTGTTTTCTGTTATTTGGTTGAGTTGTGGTCTCTTTGACAAATTCCCCATTTCCATTCTCAATTTATTTAAATATTATTATGATTACATGTATGTCTCATTTCAAAAATTTCTTAAATATTTACAGTAATACTACTCTGACATTGTTAATTGTACTCAAATAATTTGGCTGATATATCAAATAATATCATTGGTACCGTATTCTATTTTCTAATATTCCTGTTACACTACATATACATAGGATTACCTAATAAGGTTATATTAGACGTGTAGTATATGAAAATAGATATAAGAAGATGTGGTATAAGTGCCAATTCTCTATCCTAGTCATAATTTGTAAAAGTAAACCATTAAAGGTCAAGGTACAGCCTTCAAGGCAGAGTTTTGGCCAACACTTAACAGCAAGCTATAACATGTGACATCCCCACCAGTGGCGGATCCAGAAATTTTCATAAGTGGGGGCCCACTGACTGACCTAAGAGGGGGCCCGCTCCGGTCACGCTTCAGTGATTCCCTATATAAGCAACCAATTTTTTTTTCCAAAAAGGGGGGGCCCCGGGCCTCCTGGCCCCCCCCCCCCCCTAAATCCGCCTCTGCCCACTGCTGTCGAAAACAGCATACTACATTGTACTAAGTCACTCATACCTTTTTGTAATATTTTTATTTTAAAGTGCATACATGTACATGTATATAAATTGTACAAAATTCAACTACTGTAATGAGGGTGGGGGGAGGACCTTTATCGGGACTGTTTATTCCTATATTGATCTATTGCACAACTGTCCCTATAATGATAGAGGGTTAAGTCACTAACAAATATGATAAAACCCACTACATTCT